>NW_019384330.1:201430-303820 GCF_000671375.1 Centruroides sculpturatus
ACATATTTCAGTAATATCGTATATAATTAATTTTTTAAGAGTATTTGGTGTAAAAATAAACATAAAAACTATTTAAGCGCTGAATAAATTGAGTTTTTCTGTAGATACAATTTTTTTAATTTTAAACCACGTGTAAAAATGTAATTGATAAATTAATATAAAGCCACGTGTAAAAAATGTAATTGATAAATTAATATAAAACCACGTGTAAACATGTAATTGATAAATTAATATAAAACCACGTGTAAAAATGTAATCGACAATTAATATAAAACCACGTATTTAAGTTATATATTTTAATAAAAACTACTTTAAATAATGTTCTAAAAAGTGAATATATAATTTTATAAAAGTTAATTGTAAATTAATGTAAAACTTATGAATAAATTATCTTCTTTACCAAACAAAAAAAATTAGTAATAATTTAAACTTCAATTTAAAAATAATCGTTATAAATTATATATTTATATAACAACAAATTCCGTCTATTAAAAAATATATTTAATCATATAATGTTCCTGATTATCATGTTAATTATCGTTAAATATTTTAAAGAAAAATTCTAAACTTAAATTTATGATTAATATTTTAAAATATTACACTCATGTTGTAGAGTAAAATCATTTACGTCGACTTTTATTACATGAAAAATCACACTAACTCATTAACATAATATAATTAATTTAATGATTTTTACAATATTTTCATGTACAAAAATTTATTACAATATTATTTATGATAGTCAGAAGTATACAACATGAAAAATAAAGCTTTCTATAAATAAATTATGAAGATAAATTATTAAATAAAAGTTTTGTTAATTTAATTTGATTTCTTTTTTTTTTTAATTACAATTTATTGATTGTAAATCATGTTATTTTTTTCTACTTTCTTTACATAATTGTTAACATTAACTGCAGGTAATACACATTCTTCCATTTAAAAGTTAAGTAAATACGGATGGTCTTATTAGTTATATTCAATGTATTCCTCAAAAATTGAAGTAGAATATCTTCAAGTAATAGCCTATTGAATGGTTTAAGTTAAACTTATCCAAACGGAAAATATTGCTAAACATAGCTCTATTAGTAGTTATCAAAATACGAAATCTCCCCTCTTCCTGCCAAAACGATTTTCTCAAAATATCTTGATATCGTGAATTTATTTTGATTATTATCACGTGTTTGTCTACAACAATCTGAAATTGCAATTGAAAAGTTTGACAAAGTAACGATTTTAATTCGTATAATGATAAATTGACGTGTTATATTGTAAATCACAATAATGAAAAAGAGTTAATGTTAATAATTAAATTATATTTAAATAAATTAAAATTAAAAGTTTATTTATTTATTTTGTTTATTTTCTAATTTTTCTAAATAAATAAATAAATAATACAGTAAATTCTTTAAAAATTAACATAACAAATCTCAGATAATTACAGTAAAACCGGGGTTTTTTTCCGTTTCGAAGAATTTTTTGCATTTTGGCAGGTTTCCGTGTTATTCAGGTTCCGTTTTGGACAGGTTTTACTGTCCCTGTATACAAGATTATTCTCATTTTTTTACTTAGGAAGAGTTTAAAAAGTAAAATAACTTTAAGATTATAATTTTTTAAATTAATTTTTTTTATTAAATTAATCCAAGATACATTAAGATAAATTAATCTTTTATTTTTTTAAAATTAAATTTTAATAAATATGTATTTTATATCTTAGAATAAATCGCCAAAGTTTGTTATTGAAGAACATTTAAGACTGATTTACATAATTAAGTTTTTACATCAACTATTTATCAATTGATAATAAATTACAATCATCAATTATCATTTATCATCATCATTCATCAATTCGGTCATTAAATAAAATTAAAAAAAATTAAAATTAAATATGAAATGGGACCGTTTTCTTCATCAAATTAAGATATCGATTAAAATAAGCACGATGTAAACTTAAACAAGTTCAATTATTAGAAAATTAATAAAGTAAAAATAATTCCAACTGTTGTCTAATTAACATAATTTCCGGTTATTATCATTAAAACCAAAGAAAATTATAGTTTAATTAGGAAAATTACTCGTAATTTAGGATAAGAAGTGGGTTAAAATATCCTTTTCTTTTAGCTAATCATTTCGTCTTAGTTGCTGTTAGCCCGTTTGTTGATGACAGGTACAAGTGACATCGTCACACGAGATATATGAGGTGTCATTAACCCAGTCGTCAGATGCTCTATCTTCTGCACATCAATTCTACCGTAATATATCTTTGGTGCAATAATCTAGCAAAGGCACTAACAGTAAACAGATACTACCCGCCAGAGACTCTACTAGTTGAGTTATGCGATTGCATGTATAGAACTCTTGACATTCATCGAACTACCTTAAACCTGGCTACTAAAGATTATTTATTCCATTCTGTTAGGATTAAATCGGGCTATAAAATAAGATAAATAATGGCTTTAAAATAATAAATATACATTACAAAAATTAAACACTAAGTTCTTCACGTTCTTTTTTTTTTTCTTTCTTCTTTTATAGATGTTGTTTAGATATAGCATTATAAAATATATATATGGTTGATATATTATATATCATACTCTTAACTTATGTAGTTGAAAATATCAAGGAGAAGAGGAGAAAAACACTTTAACAGATCTATCGAAAAGTTTTTTCCCCCTACGCTCCCTTCTATAGGTGTTATTTTCTATACAGCACATTTTGCAACTTACACGAAAGTTCCATATATAAGAATGAAATATCGATGATTTTATACTTTAGTCCCAATATGGCTAAGGGACACGAAACTATCAAATTTTTTGTTAACGGTTTTAAATCATGGAATCTTCCCCTTTCCTCTCCCCAGTTTGCCTTTTACAAAGATGTTGAAAACGTTTTCAACTCGTCATTATGTGCATCTTAACCTGTTACTTTAAGTCTCCCCTATACGAGGAAGGAGAAGATAACGTTTTAGCCTGTCAATCAGTGCGGAAAAAAACCCTAGAAGAAAAGGTTTTAACAGAAAGCCAAGCGCTTTTCCAAAACTTTTGGCGTTTTCTGACTCAGCAAGTTTTATCCAGAGCTCTCGTAAAGAATCAAGCGAGAGGCAGGAAAAAAAAATTTTAAGTGTTTCTCCTCTGACTGTCTTTTTTTATGTTGTGGAGTATTTTTTTCCCTCTCTCTCTCTCACTTCTTCTATCGTAACTTTTAATAAAAATAAAATGAATGGATTATTCAATTTTTTTCTTAGTTATATAGGAGAAAAAAAGCTTTTATTTAGCAAGCTGATGTTAAATTTAATAACACTGTTTTTTGTAAATTTCTTTTATCGATTTTATATTTTTTATATCCGTATTTATATATATTCACGAGTTATTATTATTATTTTTTTTAAATTCTAAGGAAAAAAGCTTTGTCGTTAATAATGTTTCCCCTTTTTTTTCTAATCTTGTTACATCTTACATAACTCATTAGCTTATACAACAAACATCTTAATATCTTTCGTATAGAAGGGATAAGTAATGATGAAATTCAATAAACACCTCATTTTTCTGGTAATAAAATGGAATATGTAGTAAATAAATATATATATATATATATATATATATATATATTTTTTTCTCTTGAAAAACTGGTAAATAACCTTAGTTTCTTGTAGAAAGTAGTACGGTTATTTACCAGCTTCAATTCATTCTCAGTAGTTATTATACTCTTTCCAATCTACTCAAATATCTAGTTCAATTTAGAAGAAAAGAGATAACAGCACCATAATTCGCAATTCTACTGCAGAAACTTCTTCAATATTTTTCCACGTACCACTCCAAACCGTTATATATATATATATAACATATATATATATCCTCGGGGATATGTGAATTATCGAGTTATATACTAAGTTTACGTTTATATACTTTTAGGAAATATAACGTAAGAGAAGTTAAATTTGATGATACATAAATTTTATGAAATTTAAAATGAAATTTTAATGATTTTAAAAAGGAAATATTAAACGACATTCTTGTTAAAACGAATAAATATTCATAGATTTTGATAGCCTCATGAGATTTTGAAGAGATTAGGAAATCAAATTTTCAAAACATGCAATAAATTAAACATAAACGATTTGTTAATAAAGTTTGATAAGTTATGTTTATTAAACATAAATTATGATGCCAAATCCCAGGGCGATAAGATATTTCATTCACTGATTACGTTTAAAGATCTCTTGAATTGATGTTACTTCCCAACGATTTATCGCTAATTTAATCTATGTAAGATTTATTAAAATGAAGAATTGACATTAAAACAACATTAAATAAGTGTCAAGCCTATAATAAATGCATATATAAAAGCGAAACTTATTTAAAATCTTCACGAATCCCCGTGTAAAAAGATAAGTAAGATAGTTGCGTACTAACGAAAGGATGGTTAATATAAATTATAGAAGGATAGCAGAAGGTTATAACTGATATAACTTCTGAAGGGTAATTCTAGACCTTTAAATGTCATCCAATGACTAAAAAATATAAGTTATATATACGGTTATTATCGTAAAGAAGATAGAAAAACAGAAACGCCTGCAGCTGTTATAAAATTAGAATCCTTAGGAAAACTAAAAAGGGAAAAAAAGATAGAATACTCAGAACTTCACAAATGTCTTTGAGTTGAAGTAACAAGTTCTGAGCGAAATATTTCAATCTTTCTTCTGCACACAGTTTTCTGTATCTCAGGAGACCAGCTAGAAATGGGCATTGGGATGGTGTTGCTATGGTAACCTTGACTAGAAGACCTGCATCTCCTGTTACGTAGGAAAATTACCTGAGTAAGACGTGGACTGGGGTTGACTGTCCTTTGGGGATGTCGTCGCCTGTTTTTATTTTAAAAGTCATTATTGATGTGGAAAGCTGAAAAAGAAGTCGACGAACAGATTCTTTGGATTTCTTTCAATGCAATGTTTACACGGTTATCGGGTAGTTTTGGATTGCAAATGAAATATAGTCCATTTATTAAATTACTTTTAAGGGTAATTTTTTTAAGAATTTTTAATAAAATAATACGTACTTTGTAGTCCATTCTTAAATTAAATAATTCGTAAAGATGTTTATTAATTAAATCTAAGCGAAAGATAAGTTATCGTAATTAAATATAGGGAATAATAAGGCATTGTTTGCGAATGAATATCATAAATGACAAGTTATTTTTATCATATTGTATAGCCTATAATAAAAATACAATATGAGGCAAGAAAATGAGTGGCATAAGATTGGATAGAAAGACGATAAGGTTATAAAGATAATAAGATATAATTGGAAGATATAGGATGGAAAGGATCGTAAGAAGATTTACTTTGGTATAACGATCAATTAAGATAGGACTAGCGTAGATCTACCTAACCATATAGAACTTTATGGCAGATAGAAGCTACGTTTAGAAAGACTATATTATAGATATTTATAACTATATCGAAGGAACATGAAAAACAATCAGATGATAAAATCCAAAGATAGAATTGTATAAGATGTCAAATAGCATCTGTGGTCAGCAAGGTGATTCACAATGTGACACAACTGTGGCTTGGTGATTACATCCAAGTCTACTGCTGGTCGATATTGGTTGTCTTGGGAACTGTAGTACTCAACCATAAAGACGATTGATGGTTCTGTTTGTCTCTATTCCCTGACATACGGTAGAAAGAAGCTTCTTCTTATTGGTCTCCTAGTATATCTCTCCACATAATCTCAGCAAATTCTTAATATGAATACAGATCTAGAATGTGTACCCAACGGAATTTAGCATTTATTCTATGAATAGAATATTAAGTAAATCGTTATTTACATTATTATACTTGAAAAATTATTTTAGTTAACGTTTAACTACGATAGGATTTAGAAACTTGCATGATCTAAATCTATTTAATCTCTTCCATTTATAAATTATGTACACAGCACATAAGGGAAAAGAGGAAGGAAAAAAATCTTGAAAACTGGACTGAGATGGAATTTCGAAAATGGCTTATAACCAGTATTACCTTTATTACTTACGTCATTTCCTGTCAATGGTACGACCCACGTGACACCAATCTATCCCCATGACTCACATTCTGTGAGAGCAGATTAAATTTAACTTAGCCACGTGTACAGCATCAGTGTAAAGTTATTTGACAGTTATTGAACCTACCTTCAACTTTCTGAAGAAAAATTTTTTTTCTTGTTTAATTTTTTTGGCAAATATTAAGAATAATAAGAAAAAGAAAAGTAAAGATAACAAAGAAATTCCTTTAGCTTGATTTTAAAACAAAGATAATATTAATATTAAATATATTTTAATAATAAAATTAATAATAAATACTTTACTATAACCACTTTAAAATCGTTAAAATGTTTACAAATGGCAAATAAAATAAAATAAAAGCAGGACTGAAATTACAACTCTGCTTTAGTTTTTTCTTAACCAACAGAGACTAAAACTTAGTAAGAAACATTGTAAAAAATCGAAGAAACTCTAAAACTAAAAGGGAAAAAATACTCTCAAATCAGAGAATACTCTCAATTTTAGAAGGGAAAACATTGTAAAAAATCGTAAAGGAAAAGAACTGGTAAAGGAAAAGAGAACATAGATTAGGTTATATATACTGTGTATGTGTGTGTATATATATATATATATATATATTTTGATAGCGAATTCCTAAAAGCTATTAATAAATCAATAGTATAACTTTGGATCAGAACTATCAAATAAATCATTAACGGAATTCGTGATTGGAAAGGTAATGGAAGTGATGATGAAACGCAATGCTGAGCATTAATACTAATAAACGTAGCACTGATGAGGAGCATTTACCCTCACTTGTTTTCTTGGCTTGAAAGAAAAATAGATGCTAATAGATCAGTTTACTCGCTTCTTTCTAAACGAGTTAGCAATAGAATTACCAGAAAGGAAAACATAAAAGTTCCGATTTTTTGGCAAAAGACCAAACCCAATCGCTTCTTATTTGGTAAATAGATTTACTTGACTAACCTTTAATTTATAATTACCACCCTCCAAGATAAAAATCTTGGATGGTTTAAATATTTTAATGGCCTTCGTTTACAGCTAAGTTCAATTTTCTACATCTTCGTGTAAATTTAATTAAGTTTAAATATATATATTTTAAAAAATGTAGTTTATATTTATAAATATTTAAAATATTAAAAAATGTAAAATACTTTTATGAGTTTAAATTTTGAAACGTTTTCCAAGAGATGGAGCCACGTGTGATTTTGTTTCTCCAGTAAGAAACTTTTTAAATTAATAATTTATTTAATTATTAGAAAAAATATATATATAAATGTAATAAATCATATTTACGAATATGGGGGAGTATAAATATTCATTTTAATTAAATATTAAAATTTACGATAGTGTTAGTATTATTCGATACAGTTAATGGTTTCAGTCATAAAAATTCATACTACGATGTTATCTTAGTTGAATTATTTAATATTATCAGATGGTGTTATCTATAATTATTAGTCATACATGAGAGAATAATATCTTAGCCTGTAAAAGTTATATCATTTAATGAAATCACTACACAGACTACACAATGTTACATATGTTTCTTTGGATATAAACGTGAAAATCTAATAAAAATAACAATAATAAATTCATATCGAATCCTAATTGGCCAGTTTTAAAATTTTAAATTCATTTAAAACGATTTTATTTTGAAATTATCCAATAGAAGGAAAAAATGTACATTTCTCGTCATTTAATTGGTCTATTTTTAAAATTTAAATATCCAATGAGATAGTTTTCGTGTCATAAGTACTCAATTTCAGTTATATTATAATCAATTTCAATAACGAATACTCATTTCGTGACGTCAAAAGTATTCTCTTTCAGTTACAATCTATTTTAATAATGCATGCTCAATTTCGTGACGTCAAAATACTCAATATCATTCTTGCAATCAATTTCAATAATTTACGTTCAATTTCGTGACGTCAGAAGCTGTTTGTATCAGTTATATTAAATATTAACGGAATATAATGATTTATGTAACGAATGTATAGAAGTAAGTAGTTAGTTACATGGTTTTTATCACGAATTATTTACCATAAAGAAGTAAATATGTCATCGAGATGACAGGATAGTACTTTGGGATACTGAGAAGCGAAATACCAGGAAACTCTGTTAAGAAAGGACAGAAAAAAATATACTGCGAATTTATGTTTAAAATAGAATTGTTAAATGAGTTTAACTGTTTTATTACTTTAGAGGACAACATTATGTTCAATAATTAAGCAATTAGTGATGATATATTAGTATTAAACCATTAGTATTATGCGATTGTAATTCAATACAGTATTTGAGATACTATCAGCTAGAATAATTAACTTAAATTCATTATTTAGAAACTTGTAATTTTCTTCTTGACCTTCGTTATTTATAAAATCAAATATTTTTAACAGTTTATAACGTATAGAATTTAGGAATTTAGATCCACCCGAATCTGGTTGATATCTTTCTATAGGCCACTCAATATTCCTATCTTCACTACTCGACCAAACTTCCAACGACTGTCTTGATGAAATTTGGTTCAGTGAGGTTAAGGGGATCAAGCAGTACTTCAGTACGAAATTTGGTTGAGGTCTGTTTATTTAATGATAGATCTGGACCAAATGTGTGGTGTTCTGGATTGCTGTAGAGTGTTTTCTTTCATTTGGTTCCTGTAGGAAAGCATTAATAATCTCTCGGGGGAAAGTTTTATGAAGCCATTTATTAGATATATTTTATATTTTGGTTGGTGTAGGCTTGTATTGTTTTCGTAAAGAAAAATAAACAGTTTATAAATCAAATCAATTTACTACTTGTGAGTTATAAATCTGCTGTCAAAATATAAGATGGACAGTTAGGAAAGATGTCAAAGTTCAATAACCTGGCTTTTACGATCGATTTTCTTAAATCAACAATTGATAGATGAACAGTAAGAGAAGAGAGTCCCACTTGTCACAAGCAACGAACTCGAACGGATAATGGAAAGGGGGAAAAGCAAAGTCAGCTTAGAAGGAAATAAAAAAGAAATCAAACACTTTTATGACACGAACACGACTATGGGCAAAGAAAGATAGTCAAATATTTCATTTCAATCAATAAAACTATTTTCGTTTTTGGACAAAAATGTCAGAACATTCATCTTTTCAAACTTCTATTTTCTTTTGTTGTTTCTTAGCAACTTTGACCATCTGTTAATACACACAGTAAAAGGTATCCAATCTCTCTTTTTTGCTTTCGTTCTCCCCCCTCTCCTTTCATCTCTCTTTGTTTCGGATGAGACTTGATCAATACCTTATTTCCTTGGAGACACAGAAATTGTAAGTGTACAAAGAACAACAAATGGATCAAGTACAGGTGTAAATATTCCTTTTATCGGATATTGGATGGTATATCATGATTGTGGTTTTGTGAAGAAACTCATGGAATCAAAAGAAAGCAATAATTCTATTCTCTACAAAGACTTTATTGTCGGGTTTCTACTATAAAAAGTATTGATATCAATAACTTTTTACTTTTAAATGTTTCTTTAAAGAAAAAAATATATATATTGTTTATTCTCTATGAATAAATAATTATATTTAATCTTCTCGTAATTTTATCTTACTTAATTAAAGTTGTGTTTAATTAACTTATTTGGATTCATTAACTTATGAAATTAAACGTAAGAAAAAATTTTAATAAACAAACTCTCTAACATAACTACTATAAACGAAGCATAAGTTTATTAAATATATTTATATTAAGTAAAAATATAAAATAATTTCGAGAAAAATGAAAAGAAATTTCTCTTAGTTTGCTCTATTAATATCAAATTTTAACATTAAACATTTTTTTTCCTCTCCATCATGAAACTGCAGCCAGCTGTTAGCAGCGATCTTGTACAAATCCCAGGTATCCAAGCAGTGAATACCGTAATAGAATATTGATGTTTAAGTTGAAAAATGTGGGGAGAAAAACGCAAAAAATTCGACTAGACAAGTTAACAGCAAAGACTGAGTCAATATTTCAAAATTCCTTCTTTATCAAAGCTGTCAGTCTACGATCCAGAATACTGTTAAAAAGAACATATATATATATATATATATTTATTTATAAAATAAAAAAACCACATTGCATGGGAAAAAAGCATAAGTCATTTTTCTTGTGTAGTAGTGTAAATATGAGGAAAAAAAACAGAATAGCTATCTGACACAAAAAGATATTGATTGGGTCCTATATTATTCCCTCCAGCAACTGACCTATACTGAAGCACAATTTGTCTACCTGTCTTTTTACCTGGATATAAAATTATAAATCACATGTATACTATAGACATATACAAAAAAATTGACCCAGTAGATGTCTCGATATTATAATTTAAAAAAAAAATTATTATATTTTATTTTATTTCCAAATGCTCATTTTTATATATTCAAATGTACTGTTTAACATATTAATAGAAGAAATTGTAAAGGAAAACTATATATATATATTGTATCGAGATTGAGAATTGCGTGTATTAGCTTTGGAGATTTACACGAACCACCGAATTACGCCATTTAAATTACAAATTTTACTAAGATAAAGATCAACAAAAATTTCATGATATATTATTATTCTTCTCCATGGCGCCATAAAATAAACTTTTAAAAAATATAAGTAAAAAGAAAAAATAACGGTAAACATAGTTTAAAAATAATGAGAAAAATGTTTTATCTCTACTATAAAAGTAAATATTTTATATTAAAAAGTTTTTTGAAAGTTAGAGAATGGAATTCTTCATCCTGTAAAGGTAGCTTTACCTTTATACAAGGTCTCTTCAATTGAAAATTTAACCTAAGTTTTCAGAGTTATATGATCTATAACTATATTTTCCATTAAATTTTAGGCTTATTAACTATAAGAATATATAAATATATTTAATAATTAAAAAATATTATAAACATAAAGGATACGAAAAACGATCCATCTTCATTAATTCAATATGATAATAGGTTTTAAATTTAGATCAATATTTAATTTAATAAATGTAATTTACTACTCATCTCTTATAAATAATAAATTAAACCAGAAATTTTTACTTCATCATTAATTTATAATTTTGTAGTAAATTCTATTAAACGGATAAATTCCATCTAATTAATTAAGAAATTCGAGTTGCTAATTTTCATATTGGGAATATTATGTGTTTAGTTTTGAACTAGTATAAAATTACTGCAGCTAAAAACTAATTTAAGTCGACAAAATAAGGGAAAAAAGTTAATAAACTATCGAATTTTATTGCTTCTTTAAATATTTAATTGAAATTTTTACATTAAAAACATCAAAGGAAAGTAGAAAAGAACGTATAAAAATTATCAAAAATTAAGTTAAAAAATATAAAAATTCTTACCACTTTTAAAATTATTTTTTTATTTAACAATTTTCAAGTTTAAAATATAAAATAAAGTATTAAAAATTAAATAAAAAAAAAGTTTTATAATTATAATTAGAGGTACTTTTTTAATTATTTAGCACAACTGTGATGAATAAACAAATAGGGGAAAAAATGGTAATATGATTTCTTGAAATCATAAAGTAGAAAAAATAAAATAATAAAAAAGAAAATGTAGAGTTAGACTCAGCAGAAATAAATTGACATTTATTGGTCTTTTACTTATTTGACCCAGATTTAGTAGAAAGGATGTTCTATCGAAGGGAAGAAATCAGCTTTAGGTGATGTTTTTTAAAAAGCTTGCAGATGTAAAAGGGAAAATACATATATATATACGTCGTAGGAATGTCTTTACAAGGCAAATATTGTCCTCATTGTCGTGAACATTTCATGTCATGTTTTATATTGACATTAAGTTGTGACATTAATGTCCACGTATGTAGGAAACATTATTCTAAATCCCAGTTTATATCAAATCTAAATTCTCAAAAGAAAAATTTAGAATAAAAAAAAAAGAAGAAGAAGAGCATTGAAGACAATTTAGTACAGTCAAGACATTACATTTTCCTTCTTTTTTTTTAAATTTTATTTTCTTTCGAATGATTGAACAGGTCGCTTCGAAGATAAGGAAGTTATTTTTGTAGAAAACTTTAAAATTCACGTATGTAAACAATTCAAAAAAAAATTCTCTAGAGCGTTATTTTTTAAATATATATATTTATTTAAATAGTTAATTTTTCGCGTATTTTATTAATAAATGTGCTTCGTAATAGAGCACTTAAACTTAATTCAATACACGAATTAATTTTAAAAGGAACACTCGACTGGAGGATTATTATTAATTTCGATTGCAATTAATATATATTTAAGTGATAATTTGAATTAAATAAATGTTGGAAACTTCTTAAATATATGCTTTAATTATCAATTATTATACAAGTACAATGCTCTGGTAGTTCATTATTCTAATAGTGTCCTCATTTCTATGTAGTTAACCATTTGCAGAAATAACATATTGACTATTCCTCCCCCTTTTCTTCTTTTTTTCTCCTGACGAATATCTACACCTTTACCTGAATTAAGTAGTATCTATATTATTTACAATATGTGGCTTATAAGTAATGTATAACGCGGTTAGATACATCTAAATTAATGATTTATCGAGCTGAAAATGGACTGTAGACGTTAATTCTTATTCAATAATCTTATTTATTCCTCTAAAATTAAAATTATCTAAATTACAATTACACATTCTTCTTACAAATATAAATTAGAGTATGTTAATTAAGTGTAATTTAATTTCATTCTAATTTATTTTAATTAAAAAGTCGATTGACAAGTATTTGCTTAATAATAATAATAAATAATTATGTAATATTTTTAGTTAATTCAGATTAAAAAAAAATAATTGTTAAATAACATAACATCTTAATTAAGTTAATTAGGTATTTAATNTAGGTCCATCGTTTCTGCAAAGACAGTTAAAATGTCACTGTTACTTAAAAAATGATGCAACTCGTGTCTTAAACCTAATGCTTTCTTCCATTTAAAATACTCAAATCTGTAAATTTAGAAGAGTTCTCAAAAAATTTTTCTGCTTCCTGTATGTTCAAAAACTTTTTCCAATACTGCTTTATGTAAATATTCTGTTTTGAAAAAATAGTTTCGTTTATTCAATTAAAATTAATACATTTAATATCATTACATTTATCACATTTAATATCTTAATCGATAAAATATATATTTTTGTTTTGAACATGCGTAATATTTTTATTTTCTTGTAAAACTTTCTCTGCTCAAACTACACGATTTATATTTTCTTATATCATATTTAAATGCTTTTTGTCAAGAGTCGTACTTACACTAGAGTATTCAGAAAGAAACCTTAAAAAATTCGATTATTATGTAAGAAATACAATTATCTGCCATGATGAATAATTTATAGACTGTTTCGATGTAGGTACGGTCGACCCCCTATAACACGGTAGATACGTTCCGTTCTTTATGAAATTGATGTTCTACGAGTCCTTAAATACATGAGCCAATCACAGCCCGGCACGTATGCAATTTACGTACTACGGCTGTTTCAAAGGTTTTCTTCCATAAAATTAACCGATTCTAGACTAATTTGACTCAACATTTCCAAAACACGTATAATTTTGGGAATAATTCGTATAAACTATGCTATAAACAAAAAATTATAGGATTACTTACCGAGTGTGCATCGTTCGACGTCGCCATTGCTTAAGCTTGTTTTCGTCGCGGAGCGGCGCACCAAACGGCGGACGCGTTTTCTGATAAGTTATTTTTCTGCGAAAAATTCGTTGAACTTTGGAGACATCATTAATAAAAATAATTTTTATGGCCGTTGAATAAGAAATGTTTTTTTCACAAGAAATGTATAAATTTCAGTACTGTATTAGACTTACAGTACCTAATTTATATACTGTATAAACGGTAGTAAACTCAACTTATATAAACTCAACTTACCCGCCTAAACTCTCTGTAGCGTGTAAGTAGTTCGGCTGCTTGTCCACTATTGGTCCAGATTCGACCAATCCTCTCGTGACACGAGTCGGGGATGACGTTTTACCGCATTTTACGAGTCTCTTTTAGCGTCTTTATACGAATACGGTCGCAATTTTTTCGGTTGATATATGATTCCGCATTATATGAACCCGCGTTATAAGGGGGTCGACTGTACTGTACATTTCCCATTTACATTTAATTCGTTATGAAAGCGTTTCTAAATGTTACGGATAGCATTTAAATATCAAATTATTTAAAATAATCCCGCAGTATCTTTTACGAGATAACTTGTAATATTTATAATATGTTTAAACGATAACATGGAATTTTTAAATTGTAGTTTTTATCTTTATATTAAAAAAACTTTTAGCAATAAACTAAGAGTCATTAGCATAAATTTTAACTTATTCAATTTCTACAGATATTTAGCAATTCTTCAGTTATATGACAAGTTGAATAACGATATATGGATAATTTCTAACACATGAAATATATAAAACTTCCAGCAAAGAGTTACTTAATATAACATTCGAAGTTACGCGCCGCGTTACGCAACTTCATCCACGCAAAATTATCGCGATACGGTTTCGCTTAAACGCTATTACGAATTTTTAAAATATTTAAAAGTTTAAACTATAAAGTGCGTGTAAATAATGAAACAAAAAAAGAAGAGGAGGAGGAGGATGAGGAGGAAGATGTGGATAAATATCATGACACGAATGAGAAGAAAGGATAGGAAAAAGTTTTATCTTTATAGTCAAACTAACACCAAAATGTACAAATGTTTTCTACTAAAAACTACAAATTAAACTCTTTAATTACTTTATTTTATTCATTTTTGCTTGCCTAAATGTTTCTACTTCTTCGACTGTATATAAACCTTATCTAACAGTGGCAATTACATGAATGACGTTGAACACATTATACCCAAGCCAACGATTTTAAATGGTAAAACATTAGTGTTTCTTGCTATCCTATGCCAAACAAAACACTAATTCACCATATAAAATGAAATTTAAGAAACATCTTTTTCTTATTTCTAGATTTAATCTGAGGATTTCTAGTTACACTTCATTTTTTTTTTTAATTTTTTCTTCTTCTTCTTCTTCCTGTTTTTCTTTCTTCGTTCTTATAAGCGTTAATTATTATAAATTATTGCTTTAATTTAAGAAAGATTAGATGCTCTCTTAATTTCATCTTAACAAGAAAAAGTGAGTCAAAAATTACTTCTGTACGTCATTAAATTGAGATTTCCCAACGGTTTACCAATTGTACAAAAAACTTGATTTACATTTTAAAATAACCGTAAAAATACAAATAACTTTATTTTAAAGTAATAAAGGACACTTTACACAATTAAATTACACAAAAGTGTGAAAATATTTCCAGTTTTTTTTTTATTTATTTAATTAACACATTTTTTACTCACCTCTCCCCCTTTCTTCCTACGTTTAATTTTCCAAACTTGTTAAAGCGGACAATAAAATAGATTTAAATGGAATTTATTTTAATAAAATCATCATTCCCCCCCCCCAAAAAAAAATGAAGATGGAGAGTGAATGAGAGCTAGGAAAAAAAATGTGACTGACTTTATTATTTTAATTTCATTTATTAAATGTAAAATTTTCTCCATTAAAATCATGTGATTTAGTAGTGTCAGTTTATAGGAAACATCTGACTCATTTAAAATTATGATATACTTATCCATCATCGGAATCTAACGAGAACTCCATACTTAATCACCTCGAAAACTATTACAAAGTTGGAATAACCTTTCATCAACTTATCCTAATACCCTTAATTCCCATTCTATCAAAAATTATGGTAGCTTGGAACAATTTCGAAAGCCCAAAATGTCAAAAATGTAATGAAGCAATTTTTTTTTATTTTATTATTTTTTTTTTCTAATTGATCATCAAACTCTTCATAAAGGAAAACCTGTTTTGACGTTTTACTCTATTGATTCTCCTTGGAGGAAATTCACTTAAAATACTTAATTTTTTGCCGATTTATCGGTCGATAATTATTCTAATTAACCATTATAACTTATAATAAATAAATTCCTTAATCTTTTATTATTATAATTAACCATTATAATGAATGAATTCCTTAATCCCACTTAAAGAAATCGCATTAAAAAATAATAATATAACGTATTTAATGTAGTAAAAATGTTAATAATTAAATAAATTTATTATAAAAGTAATATTATTTTTAATATGTTTAATTTAATTTTTTTTTTTATTATAAATTTACAATTTTTTTTTCGATGCGACGCGACGACGCGCAACCATCTGTAATCAGATTTACTCAAATTTCGAACATTTCCTGTAATTTTAAACCACTTTATATTTTACTTTAAGCTTAATTTACATAATAAAGCGTTCAGTACCGTTAAACTAAGTGAATTAAACAATTTAAAGTGTTTAATGTCATTTGCGCGCTGGTACATCGCGCCGACGCGACGCGCGAGTAAGGAATAACGATTTAAAATCGCGAATATAATTTATGAGAATCGTAAACGTTGAAATTCTAAAATTTTATTATATTTTATATTAAATTCAATAAGTATAATAAACATTACGAGGTTTGTTATTTTAATTATATGTAATTACCGAGGCGACGCGTCACCGAGCGACGCGACACGCGCCGGGTAATTTTATTTGATGGGGTATTAAACACTAACCAATGATAAATTTTTAAAATATAAAATAACGGGGGAAAAAATTAGTCATTATGTAAATTTAGCAATAGATTAATCAACGTTAATTGGTGGAAAATTTTTCATTTTTGTTAGATGAAGGATTTATTTTATATTTAATGCTTTATTAATATAAAATCAGTTCTTGCATTGGGCTATTAATGAGCCTTTAATGTAATATTCGTTCGTATCTACTAAAGTGGGTCATTAATATGCAGTAGTTAACTATTAAATAACTGTTTAATGCGAAATTTACTCAATATGCAATAATTTTCCATTAATGTCTCATTTATTGTCTATCAGGCAATTACTAAACAATGTATTTACACAAAACGTAACAAATATACGTATAAATAAACCTCTAAGTAAACAATTTTAATTAATTATGAAGGGGAAAAAATTCAATTTTATTCAAATTTTTATTGTTTTCCTTCGTATAATACGCTCTCCTTTTTATCTACTCGCGTGATAAGTAATTGTAATTATGAGTTTTGTAAGTAAGAAAATAATAAAAATTTATATCTTTAAAGAAATTTTATTACTTAAATTTCTTTTTCTGCTAAGAAATAAGAAATAAGACGCAATATACAAATATATTTACACATTTTTTTTTTTCATATTTAATCAAGAAAACAGCGATTATGATAAAGGGTGGCCCATAAGTCGGTTAACCTAGTTTTTTGTAAGAAATTCGCCAAATTAAATGCGTTAGATCCTTGTAATTTATGTATTAAGTAAGAAATATATATTTTATTTTACATATTTAAAGCATTTGAATAAGACAATATAATCTTTACAATGGTTAACTGAATTTTGGATCACCCCATATTTGCATCTCCCCCAAAAAAATACCGGGTAAAAACATAAAAATTAATTTTAAAATATTGATTTTTTTTTGAATTAATTGAAATATGGTATAAGTGTAATAAACAAACGATTGTGTATTCAATTTATATGTTAAAATATTAGAAAATTGATATAAAATTATAATTTTTGAAATATATATATACTGTATATATTTTTTTTTACTTCAGAAGTAACTTTAAACTGTCGTTCTGTCGACTCTAAACTACCCATTTAGCTGTCGACCACCCAACTCCATTTAATGGCGGCCACAGGGAATGCTTGTCACTCCAAGCAGACGACGTTATCTTGCCCACAGGCTTATCTCGGTACTAATCCTTAGGCACCTGCTTGGACTTCTTCCTTTTAAATCTCCTTAACTAGTTGGAGGAGTAGGAAATCTGACATAAAGAATGTGCCTAAGACTTTTGCAATCAACATAGCACACGCACTTTCTACTTTGTTATCGTCGTTATATCGGGGGATAATTAAGTCGATGTATCGATTTGCTTACGCTTAATACTTATATGCAATAACACGTTTCCGTTAAGGTGTATATTAACATTTAAATAACTAATAATTTAACAATTATCTTGGATTATAATACAGTAAGATATTAAAGTTAAATTGGTGTCAACAATATTAATTTCAATTCTTCTGTATACGGATTATGTAATTTAAAAATAAATACTAAAAATAAAAACATTTTTTTTTTTTAAATTAATTAATTAATTAAAAATTAAAACCGATAACAGGGTGGTTCAAAAGTCAGTTGACCACTGTTTCTTCGTTAAATACTTAAAAATTTACATGTAATTTTCCTAAATCTTATGGAAAACAGTTCAAAGATTCAGACAGTTAACTGACTTTTGGACCATCCTGTAAAGAATTTTAATATTTTATTATATTTTCAAACTCTTTTACGACATTATACTACAATAAATAAGATCGTTATGTATGTATTTACAAAGATTACATGCAAAGAATAATAAATTAATAAATGAATTCTTAAATGACCAGACAATTTACCAGATGCTTCTATAATAGTAAACACGAGAGTAATTCAATCGAATGGATCCACACACATTAGAATAAGAAAAGGAAATTTTCATTTGTAAACATTTAAAAAAATATATCAATTTTACCATATTTAACATCACCAAAAAACAAAAAAAAAATGCAAATCTCTACACTTTACACACATTTTATTTTATTTTATTTTATTAATATTATTTTTTTTTAATAAATAATAAAAGTAGCCACTAACGTTTTCTTAAGTTGGTAATTGAATTTTCTTGATCGACATGCATTACACGTAAACACACGTCATACTTTGTAAATGAGGTGCAGAAAGGTTCTGGCCGATCTGTAAACAATTTTCTTTAAATGGTCTGCATGACTCATCACACCTAACAAATTGCTTAAGCAATTCTAACGGGAATAAAAAACTTATGGAGTATTTATGGAAGATAATATGTTGTTTGTAGTTGCTTTCCTTTCATCATTTATCTGCTCCGACATGAGAATGTCAGTTCTAGTTAGAGATGGATGCGTAAAAAAAATAAAAATATATACCCACCTTCATAAATCTTACTGTTAGATTTGGTTTATTATTTTTCATGAACACCAACTCTTCTAAACATATTATTTATCTTGAAAAGTCTTCTTTCATTAATAAATTTTCTTAATATTCAAGTAAACTTTCTTTATATATAAACTGCAAATAAATGAGATGAAAATAAAGCTGAAGGATACCTTGTCAAAAAAATTTCTAATTTATTTATTTAAATATTGTAAACAGCTATAAAAATATTAACTGATTCGGCATATATATTATTTAAAGAATTAATGTTCTTAACAGTCATTAATTGTAATTAACACTTGGTTAAATCTATGACAATGTGGTCTATGTATAATCCTTATAACTGCATAAATTAGACTTTTATACTTAATTATACAGTATATATAGATAAATTAATTATAACAGTTTATTCTTGTATACATATTAAACTTATTTATATATTTAATTTACTACGAAGTGCATATTATAGAATTATACAGTGTTTAAATGTGTAGAATGTGTTAGTAATATTGCTCATAATTATAAATTATTATATGGCAATTAAACAGTGAACGATAATCTTAACTTATACTTAAATACATAAATACCTTAAATTAATTTCTATAATTAAATTAGTCAAAAAAATGCTTAATTTATTACTCACTAAATCCGGATTAATTTAATTTCTGTATAAGATAATTAAATTAATTAATTAAAAAAANTTTATATGTAGTATGGTAGTTATACGTTTATTTATTATTTTAGTTTATTTTGTATTTTTAGTTGATATTTTGTAAAAAAATTACAATATTTTGCTGAGATGTATATTTCGAAACAATGCTGGGCTTGTATATTAATATATTATATTTAAAGCAGTTTGCATTCAATTAATTTCCTTTTTTTTTATTCTTAGAAGGGATAAAATTCCACCTATTTATACTTCACCCAGCTCGAGTTTCCTTTAACAACTTACTTAATAAATTATTCATCCTTTGAATGGATATTTATAATTTATCCTTCAGAAAAAAGAAGGAAAAAATGAAATGTAGGAAATACCTATTTTAGGAAACAGAAATGAATAAAATGTTTGAATATTCTTCTAAAAGAAAGTGAATAAGATTAACGTTTCAGCATGAAAAATGGATTGTAATCTATAAGTCGAAAGCGTGGATTGTACTATAGTACTTCATCCGTTTTTTTTAAAAGATTGTTGGCTTTTGTATGGATAGAAAATTCTAAAGAATTTAGCTCACGGTTTTAAAGCATTAAAAATAACTTTCATATAAAACTGTACTTTAAGTTATATATGGTCCTTCTTAGTACCCACAGGGCGTAGAGTCGAAAAATTAAAAGATAGTTACATAAGGTAATCGAGCTTCCTCGTTGTATGTATAGAATCGAACCTTCAGTCAGCCACCTTTCAACAACGACCACCTCTAAATAGCGGCATTTTTAAATACTTTTAAGCATAACCTTCAATAATAGCCACTTTTTATGCTCTTATCGGTGTCCATTATTCAAGGTTTGACTGTATATACATTTACATACATACAGCTTGAATACAGCAATCACTTATACAGTAAAACCTGTCTCAAACAGAACCTAAATAAAATGAAAACCTGCCTAAACGAGAAAAATTCTTTGGAACAGTGCGATGTTCTACGTTAAAAAAAGAAACCTGTTCAAAACGGAACCTGCCAAACCGGGATAAAGCGGTTTTGGCAGATTCCACTTACACGGGTTTTACTGTATATACGAGTACTTATATATGCACAAATAGCAGTTATATATATATAAACCTAGTTTATACAGACGTGGCCTTTCTATAGTCTTACTAAATAAAGATAAAGACACACATCTGGGTGTTAGCAGATAGTACCTACATTCAAATATTTTTCCTGTACTTATTTGATTTAAAAAAATTTATTTATTTACAAAGGTAAGGGGGGCCTCTAAAGTTCCTTCGTTTTTATGCTGCTGCGTCACTCCATCATCAAGGGATGGACCAATTCATCAAATAGTCAACTTAAAAAATGGAATTACAGATAATACACAAAACGTCCGATAAATACACGTCATACGTGTATATAATTTATGTTTTTAATCGATATTTTTAACTTAATATAACGTATTACCTCGATTTAAGATGCACGCCGTCTCTAAAATAAATCAATAATAATCAAAATTAAATGTATTTTTAGAAGGCTTTATTATTATAAAAAACTTTAAAAATTAATATAAAAATTTTATTAAAACAGACAGACAGGCAGACAGACTTTAGGAGAATAACGAAAAATATTCGTATTTTAAGTTAGGAAACGTAAGAAATGTCGAATTTATATCGTAATTATTCTTAATTAATTAATGTATATATTTCATAGTAATGTACCGTTAATTGGTACATCTTATGATAATATTTTGCTAATTTGTATATTTAGGATAATTGATATGCTAATATGCATATTTCATAATAATGCTTTACTAATTTGTGTATTTTAATTTATAACGAAATTTTACTCATTTCAAATTAAAATGACTTTAAAATGAGAAAAATTTTGTTATAAATTATTAAATATTCGAAATATTCACGTTTTATTACTTTAGAAATGTAAATATTTCGTACACACGGTCTAACCTCCGAAAACGGCCACCTTTCTGCAACGTCCACTTCTAAACGGCAGCCATTTTTTCGGGAACGTTTTGTTTTTTGAAATGCATACAAAATAACCTTTAAACAACGACCACTTTTAACGTTTCCCTCAGTGGCCGTTGTAAAGAGATTTGACAGTTCATAAAGATTTAATAAAATAAAATTTATTCATTATTCCCTCTTCATTACATATCCATAATAAAAACATTAGTAATTCTTACAATTTCAATCGATTTTCGTGNATAAAAAAAGTTGTAGAGGAAAAGTCGCATTTTTGTTTTATTGAAATAACAGATTAAAAAGAACAGAAGAAGGAAAGGAAATTAATTAACTTCATCGTAAAGTTTTAATACTTATTAGTGGGGGAAAAAGTTTCGTGTATAAGAGGATAAATAATAATCCTTAAAAATTCCAATGCAATTAATTAATTTTTATTAATTGAGTTGTATTAGAAATAAATTTAAAAAATTTCCGGTTTTTTTTAAATCGTTTTGTTAATTTTTTTTAGAATTTATATGAAAATCTTTGAAATTTGCATACTCGGACATTAAATATTCACTACAATTTATCACGTGAGAAGAAATTGTTATAATCACGTGACTCCAGCACTTCTTTTACCATCGTCCATTACTTTCAACGCCGCCTCTAATAATTTCCTTTCTATTTAATAAATATTAATTAGTAATTTTAGCATAAAAAGTTAATAATTTATAAAAGTTTTAAACTATTTTCCTTCTATAATTATTATAATGATAAGTTATCCAGGATGATAGAAGGAAATCATGCCTACTCGAACCACTTTATCCTAGCAGATTTCCGCATTACTCTTGTGTACATGAACGAGCCATGCTTAGCTATCGCTTCATTATCACAATTACTGTTTTAGTGCCTTCTTATCTGCAGATTCGAGCAATGTTGCTGGATTAAATAACAATTTCCTTTCATGACTATTTATGTGTATTAAGTTAAAGCGTTTGCTCTTGATCGTTAAATTTACTCTCCTCTCCAAAGTGGAAATGCTTCTGTTTCAAATAGAAAATCCTCGTCTTCTAAATTAGTTTAGATCTCGTTTTAAATTATTTTTATAGATTTATCCGCTTCATTTTTGTGTATTTTATAATAATGTTTTGGTAGATTTTTGTGTTATTTTATAATGTAAAAAAAAATTTGGGGGAAATTTTAGTTGATGATGTTTAAATTATTATCGAAATATTATTTAATATCATTTATTATAATTAATACGTAATGCATTCGTTTATTTTATATGTAGTATGGTAGTTATACGTTTATTTATTATTTTAGTTTATTTTGTATTTTTAGTTGATATTTTGTAAAAAAATTACAATATTTTGCTGAGATGTATATTTCGAAACAATGCTGGGCTTGTATATTTCTCAACAATGCCTGGTTCACTCGTATATTTCACAACAATGCCTGGTTCACTCGTATATTTCGCAACAATGCCTGGTTCACTCGTATATTTCGCAACAATGCCTGGTTCACTCGTATATTTCGCAACAATGCCTGGTTCACTCGTATATTTCGCAAGTAAAACCTGTCTCAAACAGAACCTAAATAAAATGAAAACCTGCCTAAATGAGAAAAATTCTTTGGAACAGTGCGATGTTCTACGTTAAAAAAAGAAACCTGTTCAAAACGGAACCTGCCAAACCGGGATAAAGCGGTTTTGGCAGATTCCACTTACACNATTTCGCAACAATGCTTGGCTCAGTTGTATATTTCTCAACAATACTGGGCTTGTATATTTCTCAACAATGCCTGGTTCACTCGTATATTTCGCAAAAATACTTGGCTCAATTATATATTTCCAGCAATATTTGGCTCACTTATGAACTTTGCAAAAACCCATTGGTGAATTACACATTTTTCAATGATACTCGGCTAAATTATGCACTTTGCAACTATGCTTTAAGTTGTATACTTTATAACAATATATTGCTAAACTGCAACAATATTTTGCTAAGTTGTACAGTTTATAACAATGCTTTACAAAATTATATATATGCAATAATACTTCACCAACTAACAAATACTGTATTTCAAAACAATAAGCAGAAATAATTTGTAAAATTCTCAATTTATATATTAAAAGAAAAAACATTAAAAAATCCGATATGTAACGTACGAGAATTAACAAATTAGCAAAACACTAAAAAAATGTTATGGCTAAGATGTCAATAATATTCATAGCAGTCAACTAAAATCGTTATTGACATTTTAAACAGAATATCGTGCCAAAAATTTCCATGTCACTTCTTCCAGTTTCATAACGGCATACAAACAAAAAAAAAAAAATCTATAAATGCATAAATTCTATTTTTCTATTTTAAAACTTTCAAACTTACATCGATTTATTTTCTCTTACAAAAATCCAAAATAAAATAGAACTATTTCCATCCTATTCAAAAATAGAAAAGAAAAAAACAATCGTATATATCAATACATAAGCATAAAGCATAAGCTGGAGAAGGATACGGATTTTACAACGAATTTTCAACAGAAGTATTTCACTTATAGATATAAAAGAAGGTTATAAAAGGGAAGGAGGGGAAGAAAAAACAAAAGTAAACAATTATTTCGAGCTGTTTACACAACCGATTTCCTTTTTTTTTTTCTCCCCTTTAGTTTTTCGTGTATCTGGTCAGCTTTATATACAAACAGGGCCAAGTTTAGGCGTGCAAGGCATCTAGTTGTCCGACTCTTGACACTTCACTGCTGCTGTTCAAGATGGATGACTTCTTCCCCAAGCCATCTATCAACACAGAATTCATATCTAGACTAACACGTGCACGACAACATGGAATGTAATTAACTTTTTTTTTTCCTCCTTTCACTCCAGGTATACATATTGTTCTTGCATTCAATAGATATATACTCTACTCCTGTATATCTGTATATAAATATAAGTCTTATATATTCAGAGAAATGCTTCAAAATGGCTACTTAATTTAATTTTTTTCCTAACTCTTTAACAGAAAGTTAAACGAAAAGAATATCTGATTAACTCACTAACGTTAATTTTCTCATTGTTAATTCTGTTTTTTTTCTTTTTTGTATTTTCGTGATGTAAAATTACAAAAAAAAGGAAGAAAAAATTGTCATTTTTATACATTTACCGATCCATTTTTAGTGAAATAAAAATTAAATGAAATTAATTACGACACGAAGAAATATATTTACTTTCTGACAAATTTTTCTAGAAAAAAGTTTATCATAAAAAAATATATATTAAAAAAATGAAATAAAAAAAGTTGTAGAGGAAAAGTCGCATTTTTGTTTTATTGAAATAACAGATTAAAAAGAACAGAAGAAGGAAAGGAAATTAATTAACTTCATCGTAAAGTTTTAATACTTATTAGTGGGGGAAAAAGTTTCGTGTATAAGAGGATAAATAATAATCCTTAAAAATTCCAATGCAATTAATTAATTTTTATTAATTGAGTTGTATTAGAAATAAATTTAAAAAATTTCCGGTTTTTTTTAAATCGTTTTGTTAATTTTTTTTAGAATTTATATGAAAATCTTTGAAATTTGCATACTCTTTCTCATCTCCTCTCCATCTTCCTTTCTCTAGATCCTTTAGTATTTTCTATCCTCCTAGGAATAATACACCTAATAAATTTTTTAAAATTACTTAAATAAATAATATATAAATCTGTATAATTTATGTATAATCAAACGAGCCTCACCCTTTTTGAAATGTATAAAAATATGTAAACAATTTTTATCAGAAGTAACTCGCACTTTTTAAACTATATTTTGGGGGTTTATCTGTATTAGGGGCAAAGGTCATATGAACCTGTGCCACCTCTTGTGTGTGGGCTGTGTATAATAATCGTAATATACAAATTGATCTTTATACTTATACAACTGATCTTTGTTACTTATGTGGGGATAAAGATTAGTTCTACAGGTCATACTCGTATGAATTATGGAAAAGGTGAACTCTACAAGTTTATTTCATATAAACTTTCATATGGAAATATAATTTTATGAATGTTTATTACATAAAAAAGCCTGCACTTGTATAATTTCGTCTTCTGGTGTGTGCATGTATGCGTGTATACACATTACATTCTATAATATACCTGAGAATATTAAGTAATAAGTGGGACAAGCACAATAATAACTAAGTTATTAAAAGTTTAGCCATTGTTATGTTTATCACAGTGTCAAGGAGATGAAATCGGGGAGGAGTGGGGTGTTCAGATTTCATGGTAGCCTATATTTTACCTATGAGCCTAAAGAGTAAAATTTGATCTAAAGTTAGACCTGTACAGAAGACAGACAGACATTCATTGTATATCATAATTTATAATTAGCTACAAAAGACATTAATTTAAGATGTCATAAAATTAGGTATTTAGGGCCCCAATCTTCTATGTCTAGGGTCGCTAGAAGGTCTTAATCCACCATTGATATTAATAGAAAATTTTCAATAAGATAGAACTTTATACTCGAATTAAAAAATATATTTTATAAATAATTGAATAGTGTAGTTATAAATATATAAAAATTTGCGGTTTTTCTCTCCTGTGTACCGTTTTCAAGTGTAGTTATACAGATTTAATGGTTTTTCATTACTCTGGCATTCATTTATATGTTATTTTGAACACCAACGCAGATAATGCATCTCATTATACATCATTTTTGCCACACCCACGTTCTATTCACATACATTAGTGTATAACAACAGTTCATTGTCATATTCTGCTATGGTTTGACAAGTCTTTTGTTTCTGCTGAAACTAATAACGATAATTATATGTATTTTCTTACATTTATGCGTAGAAAAAAGTAGAGGCGAAAATTCGCAGAAATTGAGCCTGAAATCCTAATTAATTGCAATTAATTTTAATTCGTTTTAAGAATCAAAATCTATTTTTTAAAAAAATCGCATTTCTATCATTGAAAAATCCACTTTAGAAACGTATTAATAATTTATAAACTCGAATAAATTAAATTAAGTCATGCCAAATCTTTGAACAAAGAGAAAACTGGGAGATTAAATTTTAGAAAATTGAAGAACAATCAATAAATTTGGATAATTTTTTTTTTAAAGTCCTAAAAGTCCTGATATTATTATAATTATTATACTGTAGTACAGGTGTACTAACTGGAAATAAATTAACAAATATAATTCGTGATATGTATATAGAGTTTTTTTAGGATGAGAAGAGTGTTGTTTAGAAATGGACCACACAGAAGCTAAGCAGATTTTGTCAATAGATCTTTTAGTCCAACCCCCACCTGCTCCCTTCAACATCAAATTGATTTAAAACACTTATTGTTGAATGTGCCTATTCATGCACATTTTCTGCAGTCATATTGAACCAGCAGTCATTCTTTCACCCCCTCCACCAATTCCCCTCTCTCTGTCTCTCTCTCTCTCTTTTTTTCCTTTTCTTCCTCAAACAAAATCGAAGTTAAAGAAATTATAATGTTAGTTGGGAAATGGATTTTTTAGAACTTGTTTAAATAAGGCTTTTCCTCTATGAAATTGTACAATTTTAATGCATTGTTACAAATGTATTTATGTAATTGTATAAATGGAGAAGTGTTCTTTTTGTGTATACAGATGCTAGATTATTATTTTTTTAATAGAAATTCTATGTTGGAAAATCGAACTGTTTCGACGTGTTTATGAAAATAATTAAATGTTTTTTTAAAGATGTTTATGGATAAATTAAAGATTTTGCTGTTGGATGTAAAGAAATTGAGGTATTTTTTGAAACTGTGTATAAATTGTGAGTTTTTGTGAGGTTTAGAAGATGTATACAAAGAAACTGTTATGATAAACTTAAATTTTTTAAAGTTGCATATCAGAAATTCTGTTTTTAAAAGCTATATATATATATATATATATATATNATTCATAATTTTCACTAGAAATTATCTTCTTGCCAATTATTGTTATTAAAGAAATTTAATTTCCAAGAAGTGGAGAAAAAATATATTTAAAAAATTACGTCAGAAAATGCCAAACAACACATCAATTAAGCTTAAAAATTCTGATAAAAACAACGTAAGATAATTTAGTTATTTAATTTTTAAAATATTTAAAAGTTTAAACTATAAAGTGCGTGTAAATAATGAAACAAAAAAAGAAGAGGAGGAGGAGGATGAGGAGGAAGATGTGGATAAATATCATGACACGAATGAGAAGAAAGGATAGGAAAAAGTTTTATCTTTATAGTCAAACTAACACCAAAATGTACAAATGTTTTCTACTAAAAACTACAAATTAAACTCTTTAATTACTTTATTTTATTCATTTTTGCTTGCCTAAATGTTTCTACTTCTTCGACTGTATATAAACCTTATCTAACAGTGGCAATTACATGAATGACGTTGAACACATTATACCCAAGCCAACGATTTTAAATGGTAAAACATTAGTGTTTCTTGCTATCCTATGCCAAACAAAACACTAATTTACCATATAAAATGAAATTTAAGAAACATCTTTTTCTTATTTCTAGATTTAATCTGAGGATTTCTAGTTACACTTCATTTTTTTTTTAATTTTTTCTTCTTCTTCTTCTTCCTGTTTTTCTTTCTTCGTTCTTATAAGCGTTAATTATTATAAATTATTGCTTTAATTTAAGAAAGATTAGATGCTCTCTTAATTTCATCTTAACAAGAAAAAGTGAGTCAAAAATTACTTCTGTACGTCATTAAATTGAGATTTCCCAACGGTTTACCAATTGTACAAAAAACTTGATTTACATTTTAAAATAACCGTAAAAATACAAATAACTTTATTTTAAAGTAATAAAGGACACTTTACACAATTAAATTACACAAAAGTGTGAAAATATTTCCAGTTTTTTTTTTATTTATTTAATTAACACATTTTTTACTCACCTCTCCCCCTTTCTTCCTACGTTTAATTTTCCAAACTTGTTAAAGCGGACAATAAAATAGATTTAAATGGAATTTATTTTAATAAAATCATCATTCCCCCCCAAAAAAAAATGAAGATGGAGAGTGAATGAGAGCTAGGAAAAAAAATGTATTTTTAAAACTTGATGCAGGAAATTGAGGTTATTATAAAGAATTTTCAACTTTAAAGCGACAAATAAATTGGGCTATTGGGCTTTTAGAAAATATGGGCATGAAATTAAGATCTATAAAGTTACATATAAAGTAACAGAGTTTTGGAGCTGTTTATAAAGAAAGATTTTAGAAGTTACACACAGAGAAACTGAGCCTTTAGTCTAAATGAATTGTGATTTTCGCAGCTAAATACAGAAAAACTAAACTTTTGTTGTGGATAAACTGCGTTTTTTGACGCTGTACGCAGAAAGAAAAATTGAGATGTTCAAAGCAACAGATAAAATAATTGAGTTTTTCTAGAAGCAGAATAAAAAAAAAAGAAGGGCATTTTTCAAATTATACACGAAGAAACCGATCTCTTTAGAAACCACTTAACGTTTTCTTGAATTTAACATAAGGCAAAGAAGCAATCCAACCATTTTGAGATCGACATAAAAAGGAAGTCGAGCAATTTTAAAGTGACGTATACAAGTTTCAAACTAAAGCTAATGTACTTTCGTGCATTTGACGTGCATGTACACCATATCATGTAACACGATATTATTATTTCGCTTTAATTAATCATGCGAAAAACTACCCACGCATATTTTTTTTTATTGGTTTATAAACCGAGCAATTTTCGAAGACATTATGCACATATATATATAAATAGAAGATTGTTCGATATAATATGGAAAAAATAAAAAATAAAAATTCTTTTGACACTATTCCAGGATCATCGATCTTTCTGTCCAACTACCTGGAGCGACTAAGTGAGCAACTATAGATAATTCGACGTTTCAAAGTCTTTCAACTGGCTACAATCAACCTAGCAGTATGCAAATGAGCTACTCCCATGGAGCCGCTGCGCACGTCGAAATGTCGCCTTTCTTAAGCGTCCTTTTGCCACCTCCAAGCGTTTTCCACCTAGATTAGATTATTAGAGTCTGATGGGAGGCGAAGAGATGGGAAGAGAAATGTGTCGTTGCCATGGTTACACGCGAACTTCAATCCGACCCTATTGAAACTCGAAACATAGCAGACGAAAATGACTTGATGAATAAAACAGAAATAGAAGATAACCTGGTCGAGGGGGGGAAACAGCATTAAAGCTTGAGGTATGAGGCTGTTATTTGTCCCTTTTTTTTCTGATTAAAACGTCACAGTAGCCGAATTGATGACGTGTTTATTGTCCTTTTTTTGGTCACGTGGCTTTATTTTTTACGTATCGAAACGTAATTCGTTTATTGTGATTATAATAATTATAATTATTATAATTCTACTAATTTAGATTAATAAAATTATAAAAGTTTATAACAAGATAGTCAATCCAAATAATGCACAACTCGAGGTAAGTAATTAGAAAATTCATATTTACGATGAATAAGACATCCTATTTCTACCCCAGGCTACCTATTATGTCAAGAGAAGCTTCATTTCCTTAAAATTAGAAATTTAATGATCACAACCATTAAAAAAGGATTAAATGCAGAAAATATCTTAAAGCTTTTCTTCTAAATAACATTTTTTCTTCTCCTTTTTCTTCTTCTTCCTCCTCCTCATCCTCCTTCTCCTCCTCCTCTTCTTCTCTCCTTTTCTCAAGAAGACAATTGTACAAAATTAAAAAGTCGAAATTTAACAAGAGAAAATATAATTTTTCTTACAAATTTTTATTATTTTATTTCAATTTTCTCTGAAAATTACTTTTATTTTCATTTTAGATGTGCAATACTTTTTGCTCAAATTTGTTTACTTTACAAATCACTTTATCAGTGAATAAAAATGAAAATTATATTTGAAATTTATGAATGATTTTATGTTAAATTTAATGCTATAATTATGACAATTTTTGAATTATATTTTCTAAATCACACAGATATTTTCATCGTAGATACTGCAGCATAGCTTTTAAAACGCATTTATGTTAAAAAATATGCTTCGAATTTAAGTATATTTATGGTAAATATAATGCTGTAATCTATGGTAAATTTTATACTATAAAAATCACTAAATTGTAAGCTTTTTTCTCCTAGAAAATCAAAGCTTCGTGTGCAATTTTGCGCCATAATTTTTGTAGGATTTATGATGAATCATTTCAAATTATAGCTCAAAAATTATCATAAATTAAATTATTATATTTATTAAATTTACATTAATAATTGCTAAATTATAAACCAATTATTTAACATAGATTCTTCAGAATTATAATCTAAAATTCCATTTAAGTTACCATATATTAGTGTTCTTTTTTCCCATATAAAAATGTGGAAAAAAATTAAATTTTATTTCAAAACTATAAAAATCGCATTAATCATTAAAAAATCGTTAAAAAAATGATTTTTATGGCTATAATTTATATAATATTTTTCGTAATTGATGTATTTTACGAGCTAAATAAATATAAAATTTATAAAAAGAAAACAGCCCCCCGAGATAATAGGTGAAATATGTTTGTGTAAAGGAGGAAGAAGAGGAGCAAGAGCAGGAGGAAGAGGAGGGAGGAAAAAGTAGATCTAAAACTATTTTTGATATGTGGCAGTATGCCAGTTGTTGTTGTTGTTATTGAAAAACCCAAGGCTTATCTAGAAAGTGGTCACGAGTAGTCCATAGCTGATGATTTGTTAGCTACTTGATGTAGTCTACTGGTTGGAATTCATAGTTCCAAGCTTCTCCCAACTCCAAATTCTATCTAAATGGTTGTAAAGTGTAATAAAGCAGCTGTTTTACTCGATTTTTCTTCCTATTTTCATTACGGCACTTAGTTAAAAAACATGGTTCGATAGTTTATCTGCTTACTTTCAACTTATTCCTTCCTCACCCTTATCAATTATTATTTTTTTCTTGTGTTATCATCGCAGTGATGTCTTGAGTGGAATTTGTGCTTTAATTCCCTCTTCTATAAATCGAATCGACTAGCAGCGAGCACTTGTTTACACAAAAGTTGATGCATTCCTCTCATTTTTCTATGTCTCGTAATATTGCTTATAGATAGATTAGAAGCAGTCTTCAAAGAATACAAATTTCTAGATTGACCAATACCGAATTCTTTTCTTTTGTTACACTTTTTTTTACCCCTCCTCCTCATTCCCCTTCGGACGCTTCAAGCAAAGAAACAATTGATTGAAAAAATCCGATTTTCTCCCTCAGTTGCAATATTCGAAAAGTTGATAAAAATCTCTAACTTTCCTCCTCCTTTTTTTTCTTCTTCTCCTTGATCGTGTGACGCTGCAAAACGCAATATCATAAAATTTCTAGACCCAATAACGAGTTTAGAATTTAAATTTTTGCTTTGTAAATATTTAAAACGGATCCAGAATATAATTTTATCAACATTACTTCGTAGAAAATGACTTGAGGAACGTTGCGAATGATGTAACTTTCTCGCTTTCTAACTGATTTTGTAGTCTTAATTAAGATATAAATCGTGTAAAAAAAAACTTCGTAAATTTATAGAATAGACCTTTAAAATTAATTATTTTATTAATATTTTTTTATTCGTATAAAATAGGTTAAAAGAACTTTCGAAAAAGCTGAACTTTTTCACTTTTGTAGGACAGTTAGTGGTGTTAATTACGTTATAAATTGTATAAAAACCTCGTAAATTTACAGTATTTTTACAAAATTATATTCTAAATTTAGCGATTTGAGCCTCAACTAGATTTAATTACTTTAAAATTAAGATAAATTTGCACTAAAAAGAAAAAAAATCAAAAAATTCAGCTCTTATCGAGGTGGAAAAATCATGTAAAATAAATGTAGAAATACGATTTTATCGATATTTCTTTGCAGAAACTGCAGAAAAAGTTGCAGAAATTCCAGTTTTGTGAGTGAGTTTACTATGCTAATTACGTTATAACCCGCATGTAAAGCTCATAAATTTACAGTATTTTAAGTAAATTACATTACAAAATCTCCAATCAAACAATAAAATAATCAATCTAGCGATACGATCCATCGAAAAACGTTTAATTACATCAACACTATGATAAATTTTCGTTAAAAAAAAGACCCCCACCCACAAAAAAATCAAAAGTTTTAGTGTCTGCTGAGAAAATACTTTTTAATCTCTTCTGTTATGGAGATTTATGTGAGTAAATAGAGAGAACTCAGACATGAATATATCAATAAAATTTAATCAACACACGTACAACTCTCCCCTTTCTGGCATTTACAACGACGTAGAAACGGGCATTAAACAGAGACGTGTGAAACACCACCCCAGTTACGACCTAATTATGTGTTCATTACCAAGAAAATAATAAATACACCATTTTAGGAACTAAATCTTATAAGAAATTCTGTTAATTCATATACGATTTATATATATATAAGGAAGAAAAAAGAAGGAAGAGGAGGAGGAGGAGGAGGAGGATTTTAATCCCTTTGTTGCGGGTGGAAGCATGTGCAATTCAACGTAAGAAGCGAACTACTGTCATAAAATTCAGCTAAGATTTATAGTATTTGATTGTCCCTAAGGCAAAACTTTAGTATTAAAGGATAGAAAATACCTTTGCATGTTTCTCTAGGAGTTTTGTGTTTAGTATAGAGTTAGTGGAAAGCTGGCGTATTTCCCACAGATACGGAAATGCTGTAGTCTTTGTAGAGGAGTGTACAGGATGTCAATAAATCGTTATACGAAGAAAATGATTCTGAGAGTTTTCTTTGCCCAAAAAACCTAAGTAATTTAGATTTTTCTCTATATCTTTTACCCTCCGGTTTATTATATATTATCATTCTTCCACACAATTGATTGATTTTTAAGGTGTTTACTGCTTAAACTTACCTAATTACTACCAAGGAAATTCTTTTTTTCTTTGGAATTTTCCTTTATTTTTTTATATTTGAAAGCATTCTTCCACGTTTTTTTTTTTTAGGTTTTTCTAAGTTGCAAACACGCGTGCTTAGGTGCTATTATAGTATTAAAAATATAGATTTTATTTTATTTATTTTTTTCAATCTTTAACTGTTACAGAGATCTCTACAATAGCTTCAGGTGAGTTTTGAATTGGAATTGTGTAAGTATTTTACTTTTATAATAGTAAATACTATGCGCTTATGGGAGTAAATTTTATTATTAGTATCTTTTCACAATAGCATTTTAATGCTGTATCAGCATCAATTTTTGTTGTTATAGTTGTATTAATTACACTCCAAAGCCATGTTTTAGTATGAAAAATTGCATTTTATATCTGTTTAATCGCTGAAATTTTATTACCACGATGACATTTCACCATTGATGAAATTTTAATACTACTTTATCATAATTATCCTTCTACTTACTGCTAAAATTTTATTGCTGTTGTAGCAGAAGTCTAGTAATTAAAAAGTAGTACTTTTTTGTCGTTCAGACCTCTTAAATTCAGTAAAACTAAGGCATTTTAGTACTGTAGAAGTAATAAATTTCATTGCTGCTGTAAATAGTAGGAAAAAAATCCAGCAACGAGTTGCATAACTTTCCCGGCAAGAGTTAAAATTGTCTGTTGTGCCATCTGTTATAAGATTTTATTAATTATTATAAAAAAAGCAAAATGTTTAATTTTGAGGGTAGAAATGAATTTTATGAAAAAATTGTAAAGTTAATAACAAATGAAATCTTCATTTAATCTAACCCCACTCGAGATACGACACGTGACCTGTTATATCTCCCCACCCCGTCGACCTTTAACCACCAAAATTTAATATCATTAATCCCCCTAATACACAAACCGCCCTTCAAAATTTCAGAAATTTTTGGCAAAAAACACAGGAATTATTAAGTATCAAAATGAGTGAACAAAACCGTGCCCTCCCCAACACAAACACACACACACATTAACATCCAAAAAAAAAACCCAAACTTTTTTGCATTTCTCTACGCTTGAAGGTCTTCTGAGTTTAAAAATGTAAAAATATTGGGGAGGGGGGTCATTTTTTGACCGATCGTTATATTTTCCCTCAGTTACATATAACAGATCCGGGAAAGTAAATGTGTTAAAATTTTCCGGCTAGTAAATCAATGGAAAAGAATAGGGATTTTAATAAAGAAAACGACAAAAGAATTTATTTTGTCCATTATTTGTGTGTTCTTGATCTATTATTTTGTCGCTCAGATGTCCGGTGTCCACTTGGCGATAGCCCAGTTGACCGTGTCCAATCTTAATGATCCTACATTAATCCTAGCTAAAAGTATCATAAAAAATGATTATGAACAGATTGAGTACATAATGGTCCTCGTCCTACCACTGGCCAAGCAGTTCCGTCCAGGCCGGATGGCCGAGCGGTCAAGGTGGCAGCCTACCGCTCTGGGGTACCCGGGTTCGAATCCAAACGGGTCGAAAAATCCCCAGGAACTTTTCGGGGGAATGTNTTTTTTTTTTTTTTAGTAAAAAGAATCCCAATCAAAATTTTTTCCACTTCCAATCAAGAATTATAAATACGACTTAATCACAAATTTTATTTTTATTTTTTTTTTAATTTTTCGTAACATAGTTGATGAGTTTCTTCCCCTGGCAGTTAATAATGTGAGTTTTTTCCTCCTATTTTTCTTATTTTTTATAAATATATGTGTACTTTTTATGAATAGAATTGTATTTTCTGAAAGTGCTTCTGAGAATGCAACTGTGCAGAAAACTTTTTGTCTAATTTTTTTTTTATGAAGAAATTGTAAGAAAATACATTATTTGGTTTCTTTTTATTAATGAAACTTACGATAATATACTTTTTGTATGTTTTTAAAAAAATAAAATTATATAGAGGAGTCTTTCTGGATCCACTTTTGTAAATAAAACTGCACGGAGAGGCCTTTTTTGATTCCATTTTTACAAAATAAAACATCATATAGAGGTTTTTTCAATCTATTTTTGCAAGTAAAACTGCACGGAAAAGCCTCTATATTCAGTTTTATTTTGTAAAAGTGGGACCAAAAAGGCCTCTCTATGCAGTTGGATTTGCAAAAATGGATGTAAAAAAAGTCTCTATATACAAATACTCATATTTTGCAAAAATTGATCCAAAAAGGCTCTCCTTTCTGGTTCCATTTTTACAAAATAAAACTACATAATCTAGAGATTTTTTTGAATACACTTTTGCAAATAAACCTTCAAGGAGAGGCCTTTTTTGGTTCTAGTTTTTACCAAATAAAACTTCATATAGAAGCTTTTTAAATCTATTTCTGCTAAGTAAAACCTCGCAGAAAGTCCTTTTTAGATCCATTCTTGTAAATTTTTCCTACAGAAAATCTGTATTGGATCGACTTTTACAAGTAAAACTAAACAGAAAAGCTATTTTTGGAAATATTTTTACATACAAAAAAAAACTATACATATATATATATATTCTCTTTCAAAATCTATTTTTAGGAAAGAAAAATTGTACAGAATAAAATAAATATAACTTTTTTAAATAAAAATATTCGATTTTCAAGCATCAAACAGAAATATTATTATTATTTTTTTGTGTGTTTCTTCCCCGAATTTACTTCAGTAAAATCATATTTTTAAAGACAAACAATTAAATTACAAAAGGAAAAATAAATCATTAATGCATTTTTTTTCCTCTTGTATAAATTATCAAGAGAATAATAAATTCCTTCTTATATACATTTTTATATTCATATAAAAACAGGAAAAAAAAGGAGAGAATTCCGGAACATGAAATGGGATGAATTTAAATTAAATTGAAGAGAATTTTGTTGACAAACAATTTATAAAAGTGATATTAATGCTTTAATTAGAGTTAATGAATATGTTTTAATTTTTAATGGTGTTTTGGTATGACATGAATTAAATAAAATTGGTAAAAGTTAAGTCTAATTAACCTCTTATCATTCACTAACAAGACACATTCGTTTTCTTTTGTATCACGGGAAAAGAAAAATTACTGAAGAGATTTCTCTCTGCTAAATTTGTTCAAAGGAGAGATTATTTTTGAAATTTATCATAAAAATATGAGGCAAAAATTTCGTGCTTTGTTTTTTTTTACTTCAAAAATTTAAGAAAAATTTTCTAAAATTCTCTTTATAAAATCACTACCTTTTCGAGAATTTTCCTTTCCCTCTTTTTTAAATATATATTTTATAAATAAAAACGTTTATAAAGTAACAAGAATTAATTAATTTTAAAATATAAATTTACGGTTAAAAAACTAATAAAATATACGGTAAAATAACAACAACAATAATAATAATATAAATAAATCTTACAATTTTTCGTGATTTTTTTTTATTTTTATTTTTGAACGAATGCAGGCCCAAGGGTGACTCAAAAGTTGGTTAACCATTTTTTAATAACTAAATTGGTTACTTTATGACTTAGAAACTTGACGAAAGGAGGTCTTCTTGTTCAGTAAACGAATTACAATGTTTCCTTACGCTCTCAGAAATTGCTTATTTCCTCGAAAAAATACGGTTAACTGACTTTTGGTTACACGAAATACACAAATACGAACAACAAAGACACACAAAGAGAAAAACATACGCAAAGTGACCCAAAAGTCATTACAAATACATATACACTATATATATATATATATATATATATATATACACACGCAGAGGGAAAAACACAGAGAAAGTGACCCAAAAGTTGGTACACATACATACTACATACACAAGAGGAAGAGAGGCATACAGGAAGGAAAAATACACACACAGATCAGCTCAAAAGTCGGTTAACCGCGAATTAAAATGTTTGTAATACAAATAATAAAATAATTTATAAAATAAAAAATAAAAGAAAAATAGCTTCAAAAAAATATTATTTCAACGCAACTCCTATTAACAGGGATGAGAAATTATACACCTCTGTTTATTTTAGATTTAAAAATACATTAAAATTAATTCAAAATAATAATAATAATAATAATAATAATAAAATAAAACTACAATTTTTTAAAGATACAAGCTCATAAACAGTTAAGTAAATGGAGAGAGAGAGGTAAAAGTTTTCTTCACGTATGATTTATTTTATGTCTCCAAAGTTTTATGGACCTTCAAAGAAAATAAAATAATAATAATATTATTATTATTAATATTAATACTTGAACGACTTTAAAACTATTCGATTGACTTCCAAAAAATAAGCAAAAAGAAGGTCAACAAAGAGAAAAAAAAAATACAAGATAAGAAAATTGAATCAAGTGAAAATACTGTAAAATGCTAGCTCACGTATATCTGTCATACATAGCAAGTGAATAATTTACTAAAAATATTGATTCTGTTTGTCTGTCCGTGTGCGGGAGTTCTTCTATCTCATTACTTCTTTTTCCACTTCTGATTTAATTTATTTTTGTATACGTTATTTTCAATCTCTTGAATAAAATAATTTCCATTAATCAATCTTCTAATGGCTATGCCATATTGAATTTTAAAGGGTAAGAGGAGGGAGAAGAAGAAGAAGAAGAAGGAAGGAAGGAAAAAATTGCAAAAATAAACGAACAAATTTCTGTTAGTTCGATATAAACTGTATTTTTTTTTTTTTTCGGTGGCTTTAAATTTATAATTTTGTAATGCGAGGTGTGAAAAGTGTGCTTTTAATAAGGTTGAGCGATTTTCTAGAAGCACTTTTGTGCTGATTTTATTTAAAATTTCATCTTAAATCAGTGCTTAAATTGTTTTAAGACATTTTAAATTATTTAATATTCAATTTTCTGAGGAGAAGGAGAAAAAAAGGGAAAAATTGCAAAAATAAAGGAATAAATTTCTGAAAATTACACCCTTTTTTCCTTTTATATTTTGTTTTCTGTGGTTTTAAATATATATTATAGTGAATTAGAGGATAGAAAGTATACTTTTTAAATTAATTCTTCACTTAATTCTGCAGATTTGAACCTATTTTTATTGTAATTTTTGCTCTTATTTAATTTTTTTTTTTTTTAGACAAGGGATGAAGTGGAGGAAGATAGAAATTGCGCGAGTAAACGGATACATTTCTATTAATTTGTAAAAAAAAAACTGTAATTTTTTGCTATTAAATTTCTATTTTGGTGTGAAAAGTATGCTTTTTAGTAATTTTGTGTTAAATTTTAATCAATTCTGCACCAATATCCGCAGAATTTATCGTAATTTCTGCTCTGATTTTCTCTTAAATTATTTAATTTTCTATTATCGTATCGAGTCAAGATCTTTGTCATTTTTGATTGTTGAAACAATTGGACAAATTGTTGATGTTTGTGCAAATATTTTCACAAGCAAACATCACTATTTTATATTTATTTAATTCTGTTATCTCATAAACATATACCAAGTATCTTAGTTAAATAAAATCGCGGGAGAGTTTTGTATGAAATTTTAATGGTACTCGAAGCAAATATGTATAAGAATTAGATTCATGATTTGCATGAAATATTACCGAGAATAATGTTTTGAGTTTAATTTTGAATAATTTCTCGTGAAATTTTACTAAACTTTGTTGTTTTTTTCATAAAGTTCGAAAGAAAATCTAGTTTCTCGTGAAATTTTCGTGAAAATTGAATTGTTTTAAGGAATGTGGAGATTTTCCTTGAAAGTTTCGTGAAAATTCTATAAAGTTTTCAAGAAAATTATTTGAATTTCGTGAAAATCTTTTGTGAAATGCATGAAACGTTCCGCCATAATTTAGGGAAAAAAATGTATAAAATTTCGTGAATATTAAAATATTCACGAAATTTCTTTCTAAATTTCATAAAAATTCTATAAAATTTTCATAGATCTTTCAGGAAAATCATTTAAATTTCACGAAAATATTACGAAATTAGTTAAGCGCATGAAATATTACCCGAAAATTAATAAAATTTAACATTAATATTCGTAAAATTCCTTACAAATTTCATGAAATTTTTTAATTTACAAATTTATCCTAATATATACTTTTAAACGATTTTTTTAAATACAGAAAATATTAAAACGTATTTAAGAATTTCAAGAAATTCAACGAAATTTCACCAAAAAAAATTCACTCCACTCCTGAATTTCACAGTCGACTAGAAGGAAATCATCAGGTAAACAGTGGAATATATTTAAAAACTAATGTTAATGCTCGGTTTAAGGTAATATAAATATTTTCCCCCCCTTGACGAATCGAAAATATTTACATAATTAAACATTAAAATCTCATTTTCTGAAATTAAAATACGTCACAGATTTCAAAATATTTCAAGAATTCCAAAAGGAGAAGAGAGAAAGAGAGGGATTTTTCAACGATTTTTTTTCTTAATTTTTATTTATTTTTTTTAATTTTATACGATTTTTAAAGTGAAAATTCTTTAAGAATATTTCTTTTCATAAGATAAGCACTTCTTAGAATTCCATAGATTGATTTTAATTAAGAATTCGTTCCTTTATAGACAAAAGAATGTCGAAGTTTGTTGAAAGAACTTCAGAAAATATATTTATATATTGATATATATTTTTTTGTGAATTTTTTAAAATGTCTCACACAATATTTAATATTTTAATATTAATAAAAGTTCGATTTTTAATGGGAAAAAATTAAATTTATTAAAAAATAATAATAATAAAGACGTCAATTCATTAATTTATTCATCGTCATTCTGTCGTCAATTGATTTTAATTCGCTTCTAAACAATTTGCTCCATTGAAAAGCCTGAAAAAATCGTCTTTTCTTTAAAATATTTTAGCAAAAAGTGTGCAGAGATGAATAAATATTTATTTATTTTAAAATACTTGAAAGTAAAATGAGCAAGACATAACAAATATTCATTAATTATTTGATCAAAAACGTGATCAAAAACAAAGATATTTCTTAACTATTTTAGCGAAATGTGTTCAAAAACGATGATTTTCAACGCTATTTTTTGCATGAAGTGTTTAAAAAACTATACATTTTTTATTAAATATTTTAGCATAAAGTAATATTTTTAGTATTTTTAGCAAAAATGTGCAAAAAAAACAATTATACTTGTTATTTTTTGCATATTTTATTAAAGTCGTTAGCAAATGTTATTGCTTTTTGCACTCTTTGCTATAAATATTTGCTAAAAATATTAATTTTGCACGATTTTTGCTAAAATAGTTAATAAACCTGTGAATTTTTTGCACATTTTGTGAGAAAATAGCATTAAAAGGTTTTTTTTTTTGCACACATTTTACTAATATAGTTAAGGAATATCGCTGTTTTTCACATGTTTATTGGTCAAATAATTAATGAAAATTTATATTTTTGATTGAAATAAGCATTAATAATCATAAAGATTTCAACGAAAATACATAAAATTCTACTTGGGCAAAAAAAAAGTTGCAAAAAAAAGCAAAATTTGTCAACTATTTCATCAGAATTATACAAAAATGTGCATTTTCGTTTGTTATTTTAATAAAGGTTTGCCAAAAAACATGTTTTAAATAACTTTTTTAGCAAAATGTGTTCATAAATAACCATTTACATTAATTATTTCAGCTAAAAACAAGCAAAAAAATCCATTTTCAGCAAAAATTTCACAAAAACTTTCATAGAAATTAGCAATTTGACCAAACTCATAAGTTAATTTAATTAATTAATTATTCGTACTTTAATTAAAATATTGAATTAAAATTTGTTATAAAGAATTTATATTCTATAGTTTAACTGAGCGAATTATTCAACTTTAGAAATGCTTGTTTTTAAAAAAAAATTTCAGTGTTTTTCTGGCGATAAGTTAACGTGAAATCCGAACCAACGACTTTTTAATGAGCGGATTCGCAGCTATAAATTTACACAATTTCACTAAAAGTGTGCAGTTTTTCCTTCTTAACACATTACGGAAATTAGATATATATTTTTCTTTTTTTTTCTAAATTTCCCTAATTTTCCTAACCTTTCCTTAAACTTGTCTGATTTTTCCTAAATTTTCCCTAATTAATTATCTAAATTCTTCTTTGGATTTCCCTAAATTTTTTGAATTATTTTCCTAATTTTTCCTAAATTTTCTTAATTATTTCCCTAATTTTTCTTAAGTTTGTCCGAATTAATTTCCTAGGATTCCCAAAATTTTCCGAATTTTTCCCCTAGATTTCCCTAAATTTTTCCGGATTATTTCCCCCAGATTTCCCTAAATTCTTCTGAGTTATTTCCCTAACTTTTCCTATTTTCTTAAATTTTCCCTAAATTTCCCTAATTATTTTTCTAAATTTTTCTACTTATTTTTAGCTTTTTTGTCGCGCTTATTGTATATTTATGTGCTGATAATTCGCCATTTGGCATGAATGACATCCCTAAAACGGTTAGGTTTGCAGCAACACGTACGGTGACATCTACATGACATGTGCTCCTATGTACACTACGATAAATGAATGGATAATCCATCTTACCTAAATGTATACTGAGTAAGACAAACAATTAAATTTTAAACGTGAATCTTCGAATTTTATACTCATAAATATTGTATTACCCGATAGGGAATGGGCAAATTCTTCGAGATCTCGTGCTCGAAAATTTTTCCTTTATTTTTTTAAATAAATCAATCAAAATTCTACATACAGTCAAACCTGTGAACAACGGCTACTGACTGAAACGTAAAAAATGATCGCTGTTCGGAGGTTATTTTGTATACATTTTAAAAATAAATGTTCCCGAAAAAAATGGCCGCCGTTTACCGGTGGCCGTTGTTGGGAGGTGGTCGTTATTACAGGTTTGCGTTTACTTGACTTTTTCAGTTAAATTAACGCAAAATTCTTACTTTTAAACGTGTAACTTACTCGTAAAAGTTTTAAAACCTGATTTTAAAATATTCTTCAGATAAATTTGTAAAATTTTATATGTCGTTTTTACGAAAATATTTGTTTTAAATATCAAGAAAACTAATTAAATTTCATTAAAAAAATGAACATATATTTATTTTCCTAGAAAAAATTTCATATATTTAACCCGTTTTTAAGGTGTAACATACAATATAAACCATTAAAAAACAGTAAAAGTCTTTCAGACGAAATTATAACATGTTTTTCATAAAAGTTTCTTATTCAATTTCAAGAAAATCCAATAAATTTCACGAAAAACAATTAGAAATTTAATTAAAAATAAATATTTTTTGTGAAGATTTAACTCTCTTTCGACTTATCAGGACTAGAAAATATTAATCAAATTTGTGAAATTCGTCTTTATTTTTCGCGAAAATTTCACTTTAAATTTCAAGAGAAATTATTAAATTTGATTTAAAAATTTAATTTACAATAAAATTTTGCATTAATTAGCAATTATGCCTTTAAAACAGTAAAGAAATCGTTCATATCTATATTTGAATTTGTTGGATATATATGACTTCAGATGATGGACATTCAAGTTGAAATGAAAGGAAAGTGTTAAGAAAACGGTTCAGATGTTTTATCATTAAAAGAAAAGCGTGAAAGAAGTATCAATTCCGTTGTCAAACTTAACTTAATTTTATATAGAACATTCTTCCATTATATCTTCATGAGAAGTGTGCTGTGTGTTGATGATGTCGAAGAGACAAGTTGGCAGCGTATCTATCAAAGTATTTATCTGTCTTCAGATCGACTTGTTGTTCTTGTCTAGTACAATACAACTTGATCGATATGTCTGCTTGCGATTTTTGCTCACCTCTGTCAACTTTTATCAGTTCTAAGCTAGTAGATGGAGCGGAAGTAGCCAGAGAGTGTCGTTGTGTCCAACTTGATTGTCTTCATCTCACGAGACTCTGAAAAAAACAATTACCCCAAGTTGAAACAATAACAATGCCTTTTTAGAAGAAGTAAACAATTGATTCATTATAAAAGCAGCTAGAAAGGGTAGAAAAATACTGTTTAAACTCGTGCCATTTCGTGATGTAGCTCCAGATAAAAATCGGATTTTGAGTAATATTTATAATAAAATATATATAGAAAACACTTGATAAGATAAAATTAACGATATTTGCTTATATAAAATCAATCCCTGTGGGTTTAATATTGTAATTTTTGCTATAAAATCCAATTTTGAAAAGGACTTTTCGCTTAAAATCAATTTTTGCTGTAAAAATTCGGTTGAAATTACTAAATTTGCTTATAAAACTAAACTTTAACGTGTTTACTGTAGCAATTTTATTCGTAAAATCGTTTTAAAATTGTTATTTTTTAAGTAAATTCAACTTTGAATGAGTTCGTTTTACACGTAAAATTGCTAGTTTCGCTCTAAATTTTTTTTTTCTTTTTTAAATATGGAAATTTTAGCTAAAGATAAGCTTAAATTAGTGTTTATTTTGTAAAATAAAACATGTTTTAAGTAAAAATTATTAACAAATTCGACTGTAATCGTCGCAATTCCTGTTATAAATCAAGACAAGATAAGCTTAAATTAGCATTTTAACATATAAAATTACTATAAAATAAGTTGAAATTAGAGATTTCTGTCATAAAAAAATCAATTTGGGAGACGTTAAAATTGATTATAGAGGGGAAATTTTCATTCCCGAGAAGATTTAGATAAACCAAACTTAGCAAATTTGATTAAAAACCAACTCAAAACAGCATTTATTCCTATAAAAGTCAGCATAAAAATGATAGAAAAATGTTTATTAAACGTAAAAAAAAATGAAATTTTATTGAATAAAATCTAAGAATTTAAGTTGAAATTATTAATTTCTGCTTCACACGATCGATAGAAATTCTTAATCTGTCCACTTTTTTTAAACGTAGATCCTGAAGTGATTTATCAATATAAATTAATAATTGATATCTATGTAGAATTATTGGTCAATAAAGGAAAATATCCTTCCTTTTCCTGTCATTGTTAATCCTAGTGGAAATTAACGTGGGAATTAACAACTGTCATATAGGCGTAACAATTTGACAGCTTGAGGGGTATTAGGACAGGATGTTCCATTTTACACTAGCCACCGATCGTCCACAGAACATTATACATAACATCTCATTACAAATGTAGTTTGTCCAACAATTTTCCAAATTTAGAACTTAAATTTCACTTTCTACGATAGTTTCGAACGTGTAAAAATAGTGTACAATCGATAGGATCCGTGTTAAACTCCTCGCTTCACACTTAAAAAAAATGGCATTTTTTGTTACGTCACATAAGATTTTGTTATGGTTGACAAATTTTTTAAGCTTTCAGGTACGTTCTATACACGAATTTTCGATAAAAACGCCCAAAATTTTCGACAATTGTACGCTTTATCCGTGTAAAAATCTCCCTCTCAAAAGTTTGTGTTGCACATTTGCGTGATTCAAACGTTGTAAAATGCTGTGTGAAGGTGGTGGTATTGTGATATTATAACGTGTTTCCACCTAGAAATTATTGGAAAACTTTTGTAACAACGTTATTCACCTAAACTGTGATGACTTCATTGTGCCACACTTTGGTCTATCCCCATGAGGAGGATGATTAGAAAGCTGAAAGTGGAACAGAGATATATGATTAATCTGAAATGAAGGATTCTCTCTGCCTCCGCCCTGTGATTTCTACCTCACAATGCTTTACCGAGTCAAAATGATCTATTTAAACGTTATTTTGTCGACGAAGACGAACAATACCACTTTTATCTTGTAATATATTACGATTGTGTCTCGTTAATCACCCAAACTTTAGAGAAATGTATGTATAAATTGCTCCACAGAGAACTTTGCTATACAAAGCAAGCTTGTAAGTTTGCATTTGTTACGTATAAAGTCACATTTTTTATAATAAAAATCACTTATAAAACTCTAACCCCATCTAAAGAGGGTAGAAAGTTTTTATATCTGCTCTACAGCCCTATAGAGTTACACTATATTCAGCTTAATTAAGTATATAGAGCTTATATAAAACCCTATAGTCTACACACATAAAACTCTCTATTCCGTTCGAGTTTTATGTGTGCTCTACAACCCCATGGAGTTATATTAATGTTTAAACAGGAGGAGACCTAAATTAACTGGTGAGAACGATGGATAGAACATACATAAATCTCTACAACTCAATATTATAGACTTGACATAAGTGACTAAAGTTCCATACGCTTTATACAATTATACTGAAGTTACTTATGCTTTAAGCATGATCTTATAACAGTTTAAAAACTCAAATTTATAAGTTTCTACACCTATATAGAGCCACATAATTGAAAACCTCATCTTTATCTCCTTGTTAATCTCTCTTAAACTCATACCCTGAATCAATTTAACTTGTGTAAAGTTAGTTATCAACTTTACTTCAATTATAAGTCGGTAGAGAGGGAAAAAAAATATTGAAAAATATTCTTTTTCAATATTTTATCATAAAATCTGGCCGCTTTCTGTATCTAAAACGTGTTAAAAATCGAAACTTGATATAAAACTGACTTCAAATCCTAACTTATAACTTAAATATTAATAAAATAAGTTACTATATTTAGATTTAGCAAAACATATTTAGAGATATTTTTAGATCGAAGTATTGAAATTCTTTCTTCGAAATGTTTGCTGACCTGTAAAGATATAAACTATAAAAAAAGGGGGATCAAATATATCGATTATCGATCGTTGGCTATATTAAATTTAGAACAAGTCTTATATTTTTATGGATGAAGTTCCAAGAAGTTTATGATGTTTATAGTTAAACTTTTAGAACAAAAAGTTTTTCTTTTTTAACTTGTTTTTATTTTCCTCCTCTCAGTATCCTTCTGCTCTTGCTCTTCTTCATCTCCATCTCTGGCTCTCCATATAGGAAACATAAGATTGTACAGAGGTTTATGGAAATTCTTAACATACATTTTAAAAAAATAACATTCTCTAGCATGTTTTTTAATGTGTTATGAAAGAATTTATGGGTTTTTTTTGAATATTCTAAACTTTTAAATCGGAAATGTGTAAAGATTCTTATGACATTATAATGATATTCTGAAGGCATGTTGAAATTGCGTGCTGAGCTAAAGCATTTCTGCTATTTTGAAAGATAACTGAAAGGCATTTAAAGAATTTTTATTCACGAATTTTGGTTAAAAAAAGGTTTCAAATATGTTATTCTAATGTATTGTTGCATAAGAAATGTATAGAATAGTAGTAGTAAAGGTTAGTTCTCTTTCCAGTGTAGTTGTATGAAGGAAAATGGTTAAGTCTAGCAAAGTTTTTGATCGATTTACATAATTTAACCCCATTTTAATGATTAAGTTAGGTTGGAAAAATTCTTCTGGTTGAATTACAATGTGCTCACGAACAAAATATTCGTGTAATTGCATTTGAAGGACGCAAAGATGCATTCAGTCAGGAGTCCATAAGGTACAATCACAATTTTAGGGACTGTCAGTCAATACAATGAGATGTGGGCAGTCTTGACTGGTGAGTCACCAGAAACTGCTCACCATGTAAATACAATGTTATTAGAATGCATTCTGTAATGCCCTGTGACAGCCCTGTTCTATACAATTCCCCATTTCTGATGTAATGAAATCGTGGTATAGCACTGAATAATGCATTAAAAACTTTGTACCTAACTTACTTTTCTTTACGTTTTTCTTAATGAAAAATATTATATATATATATAAAGTGTACACTCTATTAACTGATGCTTTTATATAGATGTAGGGAAGTGATTAAGTTACCTGAGCAAAAATCCTCTTGCAGTAAATCCTGACTTTCTTGGTGTTACATTACATCCAAGTATAACAAATACGTTGATCTGTCAGAGCTCAGAATCATCTAAAAGCTTACAAATGGAGTATGTCTATCCTGTCTGATCCTATCTTCATCTATTTTTCCAATTGCCACCCTATCAAAAATTAGTCATTTGTATGTTTAACACTGTAAAATGTGTATTAAAATTGAGTTTAAAGTGTGTAAAAATTAGTATTTTAAAGTCTAAAACTGTGTTAAAAATTTATAAAAAATCCTTATATTTATCGTTTATAATGATATTTTTATCAATTATAAAGTTTTTTTAAGGAGTAAAGGCTTTTATACTGTTTCTAGCACTTTATGTTGTTGACTAACTCTTAAACACGTGAAAGAATCGCCAATAAATTATAATATTTATAAGGAATATTATTTATTTAAATATTCCTTATTAATATATATTTTAAAAAGTATTCTATTTTAATTCTGTAGAATAATTTAATTCTTATAGAATATGTATACTGTATATACAGTCGAACCTTTGAACAACGACCACTGACGAGAACATAATGGCCGTTGTTTGGAAATCACATTATACGCATTTTTGTTTCAAAAAGGCTCTTAAAAATGCTCACTTTACTTAATTTTTAAACGAAAATATTAAGAAATTTCCTATAAATTATTCACGTTTTAAGCAAATAATTTTAACAAATTTACAATGTAAAATTCTCTTGTATAATCGATTTAAATGTTATCTCAGTTGAAGAATGATTGTGATTTATTACATCAATCAATATATTCAACATATTTGACACGTAAAGTAAAAAACTATCGTAATATTTTATATTTTAAAACGTCAATTTTTGTGTGTAAACAGTGTTAAAGATCCTATCATTTAGCTATTTTCAGCTGTTGAAGACCTTACCCAATATGGGGTTTATGCAATTTATAAACAGGAAAGAGCTTTCAAGAGTTAATATTTCCTTTATTTAATCCCTTAGAGTGGAAAAATGTTTGCAAAAATCTTCTTCTTGCTTTCATTTTTTAAAGGATATTGCAATTTCTCTTAACTCCATCACTATCTTATCAAAGGAGTAAGTTTCAGGAGGGGGGAAAAAAGAATTAGTTTGAAAAATTCTCCTTCTATCTCTTTATAAGTGGAAAAATATTAAAAATTTATTTATTTTTATTTATATTTTTCTTAATATAAACTTTATTAAAGTAAACATTAATTAATTTCCTTATTAAACTAACAAGAACATATTAAATAGCTAATTGATTAATGAGAGTCTGTATTAGGATTTTTAAGGGTTTTTTTCCCTTCGTTTTTTTAAGAAAATTTTTGCATAATTAATACTTTTTTTCTGTACAGAATTTCTGCATAATTAATATTCTTCGGTTCAGATATTATAAATTATTAATACACTCCAAAGCATATATCATACAAAATTAATGTTATTCCGAGTAAATTTTGCGAATTATTAATTTCTATGGGCACAAAAATCGAGCACCATTAAGTTTTCTCGGCTGGCAATTAGGTAAAGAGGCGCAAAAATCGTATATAACGCGCACTTCCAGTAAGCTTAAATCTTATAAATTTGCTTACAACACGCATTTCTGGAGGTGTAAATTCTTATAAATCATAAGGTTTTCATCATAAAAACTCTAAAAATAGTATTAACAAAGTTTAAATAAACATATTTTTTTTTCTTCCTCTCTTCGAACTATCAAAACATCGATGGAGAAATCACAATATTTCATCGTTGAAAAGTACCTTTCAAACCTGTAATAGAAATAAAGTCGTAAGTGTAAATCACGTTGAAGCAATTCAACTTTATATCACGAAGCAAGGAAGAAGAGAAGAAGGGAGAGTAAAAATAAAATAAAATAAAAATAAAATCAAGAAATTAATATTTCATCACGCTTAAAGATAACGAAATATTTCAAGGTCGAAATAACAGCAGTGAATTTAAGATTTACGAGGGCATAACGCCGAGTAAAGAGCAGAAAAATAGGCGTGAACTTGTAAATGGGCGGACAATAGGAGTTTTATTACGTCACTAACTAGGGACGGTAAAAGTATAGAAGAGGCACGATAGAGCGTGAAATTTGAACGATGCCACAAAGAGGGCCGACAACACACCCCGAGGGAGGTTGCTTTTCTGGAGTATCCCTCAGACCTTCATCGTTCTATTGACCATTCGTTGTTGAATAAACACACGTTTCTACTATTTCTCCTTCATACAATTAAGTGCAAGTGAGGTCAAATAAGACTTTTACCTCATTTACTTGCACTTAACTACGAAACTTTTCGGTAGGAAATCGAAGTAGTGGTAGTAGTAATCATATACAGGATGAAACAACTCTTCCCTCTCTCTCTGTGTGTGTCTCTCTCTCTCTCTCTCTCTCTCTCTGACACGAGGAAACTAGTAATAACAAACAAGAGACAATTTGCAAACGTTAATATTTGCCGGAATTAAATCATAAATAATGTATAAGTGGCTAGAGAAAGGACATTTCCGCAGCTTCTAAATTTGGTAAGTGCCAACGTTAAACACGTCGTTGGGTATAGAATGAAGCTGCGACTGATTTAATGTTATCCTTAAGGCCATGGAGTGAGAACAAGTTAACAACTTAGTGCAAAGAACGCAGCTGCTAATACAAAAGATTGTGACTAACAATGAACATAGAGTTTGAAGCACAAAGCTGTCAAAGTCTCCCTCCAGTCCAAACTCACAACTGGACAAATGACAGCCACTTAGTGTCACAAGACTGTCATGCCGTAACAAAAACTCTCTCTTATTTCTCATTCTCGGGATATCTACAGTTCATATTCATTCTTCCATAATCTTCGAGTGAATCTCTTTCGCATATTTATCATTTTTATACATATATATATTTTTCCTTTGCATAAAAATTTATATTCACAGCCACTTTCAACATAAAAAAAAACAGTTCAATCTCCACAAAAATAAAATCAATTTTCGAGTAGATTTTCGTCTAAAATACTTCAATTTTTATTAAATGATTAAATTTTAAGTCTAGAAATTGCTTTCAAAATATTAATTTAAGTAAATTTGCTTTCGAATTTTTTATTCGAGCTCCGAAAATTAATCTTCAATGGCTTCTTTTTAACCTTTAAAAAGTAAGAAATTCAGGAAAAATAGCGTCAAAAAATCTCAATTTATGAAATATTTAACGTTCAAAATCTAATTTAAAACATTTTAAAACTGTATCCGTCGATCTTATAACCTTTATAGCTACATAAAAATTAATTTTCCATGAAAAATTTCTTCTTAGAAAAATCTCGTGATGCATCCTTTAAAAATTCTTTCTAAGCTATAACTTATAGATTACTCGGTGTAACACGGTAAGCTTATATTACTTAAAGCGACGACGTTAAAAGTGTTTACATAAACGATTCCTAACCTTTTCTAACAATAGCAACTGTTGGAAGATTATACAAACAATGTTTCGACATGGCAATGATTCTGCACAACTTCACTAACAGTTAAAAGTTTAGTTAGGAAGGAACGTAAAAAAGAGGGTCTAAAATAAACATAAGAGGGCATTAGCTGCGCTCGTAGATTACGCAGACATGTAAACGACTCTGCTAAATACAGGTAAAAGTTTTACAGGCGATAAACAAGCTGTAAATACAATTTATTGCATTTAAATGTATGTCCTGGTTGATGTTTTCTCGTAACGTATCAATCCTTTTACAGTCAATTTTAGGGATTTTTTGTGTCTCTCCTTTAAGAGGATGCGAAAAATTGCGTGGAAATTGTTTACTTTTCGTAAATTTTATACAGATTTTTTCGTTTTTTCAGGCGTATTTCTTACACGCCGACTTAGAAATGAGGAATTTAAAGGAAAAAAAGACAGTTAATGACTTTAAAATGATGCTATCTTTCCAAGATTCTTAACTCTGTCAATAATGATGTAACGTTAGATGAACGGTTTCTTCTTCTTCTTCTTCTTTAAAAAAAAAGGAAAGGATAAACATAATTTTTAAAAAGTTCAGTTTAAATTTATTTATTTTTTCCCTTCCTTTATGAATTGTAAATATATTTTCGAGTACGTTGTTGGAGGATTATCTGCAATTTTTTTAATCCTCTTCCTGTAAATCGAAGAGAATTTTTCGTTACCAATCATTAGCTGTCACGTAACCTATAATATTTGCTGCTGTAGGTATTTGTACGGATGAAATCTGTACATCTGCTTCGTAATCGACGAGATTACTGTTTCGGATTACACGGGTTATATTACAGTGTCATTTGATCCAACAAGCTGCTAACAGGAAGCATGAGTCAATCCAGCTGTGTCCATCTGTTCTGCTTCAAGTATGTCTCCTCTTGATGACAATTATTAAGCACCTTTTAATTCGATCAAGTGTAAAAATCGTCTTTAGTCAAATAACTCGTTTCTTCTCGGTTTAATATTATTACTTAAGAGGTTTTTCTATTCGTAAATTACGTAAAATCTTATCTTTTGAAGGTGAAGAGATGAGAAGATTAAACTTTGGCGTTGGCTATTTTTAGAAAATTTTTTTCTTTTTTATCGCTATATTCTCGACATTTTTGCCGAGATAAATTGGAAATTGTTTTCCTTCAACAGGCCCTAAGAGAAAATTATCCAACAACCCTTCTATCAAGGGTATTGAAGCAGGTGGTCGGTAGAGCACATAATGTATTGACAATCAGTGCAAAAGGATTTAGAAGTCTTCCTTTACTTCAATCGGAATAAACGTAGTGTTTCGCGTATTTTCTCTGAAAATTTCAGTTTAGAAAGACGACTATTGCTTTTTTCTCACATTTTTTCTTATTGCATTACTTTAGTGAAAACAAGAACTTATCAGAAATGGGTCCAACTGATGGTCCATAGATTGTTCTTTTTACCAATAGGAGAGTAGAATAGTAAAGTGTGAAAGAACACGAGGCATGATGGATCTCTCCACAGAGACTTAGATCTGCCACAGGGGCCAAATTCACTACCAATCAATCGTACAGGCTGTCTGAAAGATATTGCATTCGCTCTGTGTACACACTTAGCACATGGCGTTTTTCTTGCTTGCTGAAAAATACAAGTAAGATCTCCAGGGGCTTAAAAGATAGAAGGCACGGACCATTCAGGAAATGCTTCATTTCCACATTTTCTCCCGCTCGTTTTGTTCTATTTTTTTTTAAAAAAAGAAGTGCAAAAATAAAGTTATTGTTTATTCGTTTACTCTATAAAACAAAGCTTTCCTTTAAATATATTATTGGATAAATTTAACAGGAGATCATTTAAATCATTGCAGATAAAATGAAAAAGGGGGAATATAAAAGAAAGAAGAATGCTTTCATCTAGATTGCGGGAATTTAGAATTAAACTAAAAAAAAAAAATTTCGAAAATATTATTTTTGTATTATTTCTGATGCATTGACAAAGATTAAAAGTATTTTTTTAAATAAACGTTTTTCCTAAATCTCTCTTACAATACTGCTTATCTAGAGTAGATTTTTGCTTTATGTTATCGATTTAGGAACGTCGATAAGAACTTTGTGATTCGATATAAAAATATTAAAAAAATACAGAATTTTTCTCTCTTTTTTAACCAATAAGAATAATCTTTCAGTAGTTTTATGACGTTCGATAGTTTTTTTTTTAAATTCTTAATAAAAAGAAAGATGATAAATCATTTTATAATTCGTCACTTTTTACTTTAACAATCGTAAAAATTGATTTAATTATTTAAAGAGAAAATAAAAATTAAAAAAAGGAAGCGATTTTTTTAAATTATAAGTTGTTTTATTTTAATGAAATTTTATATCAAGCAATTTCTCTTCGCATTAAACTAATTGGAATAAGTAAGAAAAAAAGCGAGTTGTTGGCTTCACTGCAATAATTCGGAGTCGTGCAGTGAAGCGCCCATTCCGGTCGCCCGAACTTTACCTGTTCGAATTATATAGGGGAAAAAATAAAATAAAATAAAATCGCATATTTCCTGGAATAGATTTATATGATCAGTGATACATTTTGAAGCAAGACGAAATTGCAAGTATGAACATGATAGTGAAATGTGCAGAGATATCTCGAAAATCCATTTACAAGCATACTAGAAATGTTGTGATTCCAACATTAGAATTCAGAGAAGCTATAAGATACAAAGCTTAGGGAATAGTGCCGCATCCCTAGCGAGAACTGGCTCATGGCAATTTTTCTCCGTATTCTACACCCAAAGGTACTTAATGGGACTTTCCTATCTCAACCCACTGGCCCTTGGGGAACTTCTTACCTGCTAGCATTTCAGAAAAGCTGAGCTTAATGGAATAACACAGGATATGAGTCCAGTCATTTAGAAATACTTATTATACTTATACTCCTAAAAATTGCGAGAAAATATATATATATAAATGTAGAAAAATTCTACAACTCTAGCATTTTTTAGCATTGAAAAATCGAGTTATAGTTGAGAAAAAACTCTACGATTCGCTCTAATGCACTGTTTTAATTCAGTAGCTCAGACGTTAGAAATATATAAATTTTTTTTCTTTCCTTTTCTTTCCTTCAGGATTATTGATATAAGGATAAAGACCATATGGCTTCACCCCTATTTGAAGAGAATTGAGCCTTCCCATTACGTCATGGATTTGAAGAGAAATTAATGAAACAACCTCCGCACACCGAATTTAATTGATAAATCAATGCACTTATGTGGGAGATATATTTGTTTTATGTGTAGCTTGTCCGACTTTTTTTCTTTTTTTTTTTAAAGAAAAAGGAAGAGAAAAAATCACAGTTTGATAGAAATAAAATTGTAAATTGTATCATTGATTGGTCTTTTAGACTTTTACGTGGTTGGATTGATGTATTTTACAACTCTTAGCATTTGGCATGAAACGTTTATTGTCCTTTTAGTTGATTTACACTCGATCTGGTTGCTCATAAAATAAACCTTTTTGAATGAGATGATAGCTCTAATCGGGCATATTTTTTCGCATCTGTAACAATTCCTTTGCTTATAGCACTCATTTATAACATAAATAAGCTGTGGAGTATTCAAATTTTATCAATTTTTCTCCTCTAGAGGAGCCTTTAGTCTTTTTTTTTTCTTCTTCTTCTTCTCTTCCTCCCTTTCCTCAGACCTATCTTGTCTACATGTCGCTAGAATATTCAGTATTGATTATTCTTAAGGGTTGGGGAGTCTTTATAAAATATTTTGCAGTATTTTCTTAAAAGTATGAGGTGTTTTTAGCGTGTAAGGGTGTATTTAACTTCGCGAGGTATATATTTTATTAATGTAACTTATGGGAACTGGATTAATTGCGTGAGGTGTAAGCTTTTCTGATCTTTCATCAACACCATTAAATACTAATTTTAGAACGGTGTGATTGGCAATAACCCAATCAATAAGGTTATCAGGAAAACCATCAAACCACTCTTGACTCATCCATCTGTCAACTGTAACGCTCACAAAAAAACCGATCCTTGGAGACAGGTGGTCAAACCCTCATTAATAGTTGAAAAAAAGGAGCTTAGAATCAAATGAAAAGTGAACAGAACAAAAAAGAAATCAAATCAAGACAATGTCTGTTAAAACCCAACTTTCTCTCCATGGTTCTCACAGACAAATCACAGAACATGGAAGTGCAGGTGCGCTCGTGCTGTTGTCACGGCAACGACTGATACAGCTCCTCCAACTACTTCCTGTCACCCCTGCTTCGGTGCTGTACGCCCGGCCCAGCTGTGCACTCTCTATCGGCGACGAGCGAGAGGTACAGTCAGTGTTATTCTGTACAAATGTTCCACATCGATTTTTAGCAAGCCCAGTCCTCTATTAGAATTGGTTGAGGCAGTCTGCGCCATGTTCTTGCATAGAACGTCCAGAGATGGTATGCTGAGACAGGTAAGTATCTTTACTTATTCTTAACGTTATCCTTTAACCGATCCACTTCTTACTTTCGTTCGACACGATCCGGTTTTTTACCGAACTCTGCTTGGCTAGACACGTGGATCCGTTCGTTTGTCACACAGAATTTTTGTATTTTTCCTTCGCTAAACCGTGGCTCCTACTGCTTAAGGGCGTAATTACCGACCGTGTCGAGAATCCAATTTTGAATTTTAACTACGAGATTTCTGCATTTACGATCATCCCATTGCCTTAGTGTCGTCTTTAACTCCCTGTCTTTGCAACTTATAGCGGAATAATAGTCCAAGATATGAGAACATCTGGTGACAGAGTAGGCCTATGTGTGATACATGACTAGTATATAGACGACCTGTGTCACATTGACAGCTGACACAGGTCCTGGCATCCAGCCAAAGTCACTCCTAACTACCCTGTCAATACAGCATTCAAGCTTATCAGAAGTTAATAATAAGGAAACATTTCTTCCTATACCAAAGGCTAAACTCGGTACTCTTATCTAAATCCCAAACTAGGCGGGTTAATTCCTTCCAAGTAGAATGAGATGATGCTGCAACACGACTAACAGATTTTCAAATCTAAACATTCCTAAAATGATTTTAGACTCGGTAAAATTTTCCTAGTAGCGGCAATAAATGTTCATTTCATTTATTATAGAAAAAATATTACATAAATTAAGTTTTTTTGTGTAAAGACAACCAACTTTATGACTTCTAACAGCTGCTTTGTTCGAGCTAACATTGTAGACATCTGGTAGAGCGTACGTGATCCGAATGGAAAGTTATTATATTTTATGTATTCTTCTATATCCTCCGTTATAAATGGATATACTTCAGTATTCATGCACTATAATATCTTATCTTTATATCTGATAACTCAATTTATTTCTGTTTTTTATCTTTCATCTTTTACTGTTGGAAGAAAGGCTCATTAATATCTTAAACTCCCTAACATTTGTCCAAGGTAACTTTCAACAGTTTTCATGCTATCAATACTTCTCGGTTCTCTCATTAGTATTGGACTTTTAAGAATAAAGTTCGTTATGCTAATTGATCTCGTCTGTTTCACTTTATTCTCGCCACTACTCGCTTATTGTTCGTGTATAGCACCATATTGCCCAAGCTTGGAAATTGCAGGAATTACACAATAATATTCTAGAATAGATTGAAGATGCCTGTTTCGTTTTATTCCAGAATAATTCGCGTAAGTTACTGTAGAAGCATCGTATTAAAGATTGGAAATTTAGAAATTTATTCAATAATCCTTTGTTCTAGAATAAATTGAAGATGAAGACTTCTGTTTCATTTTATTCTAGAGTTAGTCGTCTTTGTTGCAATAAAAGTATCATATTACAGTTCGGAAATTTAACAGGATTACGCAAAAATATCTTGAGATACATTCAAGAATAAATTGAAGATGTCTGTTTCGTTTTATTCTAGGGTTATTCGTCATTGTTATTGTAAAAGCATTAAATTCAAACTCGAAAATTTACAGCATTACGCGACAATATCTCTTAGTGTTGTAGATTCTGGAACAAATCGAAGATGTCTGTTTCATTCTGTTCTAGAATTATCCTGGTTTGTCGCTATAAAAACGTTACGACACGGTCGGAAATTTACAGATTTATGCAACAATGAAATAAACTGTAGTTATCTATTTCACTCTATTCTAGAATTATCTACATGTTTGTTACTTTAAAAGCATCATATTGTTAAATCTCGGAAATCTACAAAATTATAGCTATAAACAGAGCAAATATAATCCGGAACAACGTACAAGTTAGTAATATTAATAAGATTTTATTATAAATGATAGCATGATCAATGTTGACAATGACATTTATTACGCTAGTAGCATTAACGTTAAACAACGGATTTACTAGAAATCTATTTAAAGACATGAAAAACAATAATAAGTTTCCAAAATATTAAGTTTTATTGTTTAAATATTAATATAAACATATTTTATTTAGTAATTAAGTAAACACATTAGACTGAATGAAGATACTAATATCAAATCGATATAATCGATTGAGTTATTAACTGTAACTGAATCGATATTAATGGGCAATGAAAAATTGATTGAAGAATTTTATTTCTTTATTTTTTTACATAATTTATTCTTTAATTTTCCTTTAATTTTTCTATACGCTAACTACATTCATAACCGAGACTTACAGCTTCAGACATAGTTTTAATTAAGCGTAGGGCCTACTGAACTGTTAAATAAACTTCAACTTATATTTATAATTAATTCTAAGTTAATTTTTATTTAATTATTCAGTAAAACATATTTAACTTTTCAAGTATTTAAGCCATTAAATAAAATATACTTTCTGCTTACTGAATTAATAAGTAAGTAGAATTAAAATCTAGTAATATATATATATATATATATTTTAAAATCCAATTTCTAAGAGTAAAATATGATGTAAATCAACAGTAGAANAAGTCTAGATAATTTATATACATAAGAAGAAATGGAAGGGTGGAAAAATATATAATATTTTTTCCACCTCCTCTCACTGCTTATACGTAGAGAGAGGGGTGGAAAAATTAGTTTAAATTGCCTTCTTTTTTTGGAAGAAATTAATTAAATTTCTATTTTTTTTAATATTTATTTTCTTTATTTAAATTTTAAAATATAAAATGATTTTTAAAGAATCGAATGTCATTTTTTCGGAAATGTTTTGGAATATTTCATCCTATTTTTCTTCTTTTTTCATGGGTATTTTCAAGAGGAAAGTACATTTAGAACTGAAAGGTTTTTAGGGCTTTGCTTCTTTTGATGTCTTCCATTGTTTTTAGGTTATATTCTTGGGTAGAAGATCTGTAAATTTTGTCATTTGTTTTCTTCACATGAGTTTTCACTCTGAATAAGAATCAAAATTTTTCAGAAATGATGCGGGACACTGAACTAAAACAAGTAAAACAATAAAAAAAAATGAAATAAAATAAAGGAAATTTTCATTTGTTTAAAAGAGAATACACATACAATCCATAGGGGACAATTTAATTAAAATTAATAAAGAACAACCTTTCCTTAATTTACTTTCCAACTAACTCCAATTAAAATTTTTGAATTATCCTAAGTTAAATGAATATAAAAGACAGGAAAAACTGGTTGTAGTAAGATTAATTTCATAATTAAAATTCTCCAGTTTAAAATTTCCTTAAAACTTGTTTAAATTTTTAATAAATTAAACGTATATAAGAAGAGGAATATAATTTTTTTTTATTAATTAAACGAGTGAATTGTTTTCGTTTGTTCTTATACTTTTCTTTTTTTTTTAAGTAGTTGAGACTCATCGATTCGTATTTATTTTAAAAATAAACTCGAGGCAACATCGATCATGGAGTATAACATATATAAATCAGCTTCGTAATTATCCAACATGTTTTTAATAGTAAAGAATGAATGATTGATTTATTATATCCAACCGTTTATTAGCGTGACTGTCTTTAATAAATACGTAAGCACGAACTATTATAAATTTGCAATTTTTTTTTTTAAAGAAAATTTGGCAAAAAATTTTTATAATTCCCACTCCTTAAATTAAAAATAAATTAATTCTTATACACTCGATTTAAATTCAACTCTTTATATTGTAGTCTAAATTCGTTTTCTCACATCAAACGTGGGAGGTCCTGACGTTGGCTGCTAATTTGGTGGTGCACAGCTGTATAAATAACACATCCAATTCTTCAGTGTAAGAGATTAACTCCAGCTTTCAAAGACTTCCCTTATTTCTTAATCCCAGTTCTGACTATTGTAACCGTGTTTAGCTTATAGGGGGTGAAGAACCGTTTGTGTAAAATGAAGACCTAAATCTCGAAGAAATAATAATAATAATAATGCAAGTATTTTTGCTACTAGTTCGGCTTAAATTTATTTTATTTTTATATATATATTTTTTTCCCTAAATCGTTACTACACTTTGATTTATATCGAGTTGATTTTCGATGTTACAACAGTTAGACAACCGTTTGTTGTTTAAGTTTAGTTGAAGTTAAACTGTAGAATGGAGTTGACTGCAATCGGTGATGGATTGCTATTTTTTTTTTCTTTCTTTCTTCTTCTTCTTCTTCTTTTTCCTCTTCTCCAAGTACAGGCTCTGCTGTTGATCTCAAAGCTGCTCGGTTCACTTGACTACGAAGTGAATTTATTCTTTCGAGTCTAACTTAATTCTTTACCTATTTCTCACCGACTTGAAGCTTCATTTAACATTCTTTAAGCGCCCTTTTCGTTTCTAAGAAAGCATCCCTCAAGATCATTCATCGTTTCGTTCTTCTAAGAGGTAATGCTCATTTTTTTCGAGTGTAGGAAACGACGTTCGAATTCGTTTGATATCCATCACGGCATTCCACAGTCAGCAGCATCCATTCAGACAATCTTTCCACCAGACCAGAGAGACATTACCCACGCTTACAAAAGCAAACTTTGACTAGTTTTCGACCACCGCCATCACTTTCTATGCCACATTTGTCCAAATGTCTACAGTCACGTACGAGCGGCCATTGTCTGAAGCATCCATGGAAGGTTTCGACATGATAAAGTTGTCGGCTGTAGGAGTCAATAGCGCGAATTGACTTAATGCGCAATGAGACGTAGCATCTGATGAGATCTCCATCCTAAAGAAAGTCTAGGACAAGGGGTTACATCCAGTGCTTTACGCATCATTAAAGGTCACTTTGACCATCGCGTTCGAATTGTGGTAGAAAGAAATCAATGGCCGTGCGCCCAGTCGAGTTGCCACTCACTTTAATTTCCTGAAACTTCTTTTCTATAATAACAAAAGTAAGGATATAAAGTTATAAAGCTGCATTCTTCTGGAACGATTCTAACAAGTTTTCTAAAACTAAAGATAATTAATTAATTCTTCTGTAAAAATTTCCATTAGCTTAATCTTGATAAATGAACTTCTTTCAATTATTATTCTTCATTCTTTTTCTATAATGACACCTCACCGTTTCTCATTTTGTCGCATATTTTAAGATATTAAAAATAAATTAAACTATAAGTATGCACACGTATAAATACGTAGGAAATTAAATTATATTTTTTTTGTATTTAAAAAAAATAAGAATAATCTTTCTTTATTGTCATCGAGATTGTCAGAGATGAGATTCTGTAGAAAGGAACGTGAAAAATTTGAACTAGTCGCGACCCTGACTCCGTGCTTCGTGTCTCTGAATAAATAATTTTTGTAAGGTGTCAAAATTTTCCATGTCTTTTTCCCGTTGTACAAGTTGTCATTAGAAAATACCAACACAAACTAAATTTAGTTTGGAGTATGGCCAATTATAGAAGATTGGATGTAATGCCAAGTGTTGTTGCAGTTGAATCGAAAGAGGGGGGTTTCTTTTTTTTTTCCTCTCCATTTTCTTAAGGTTTTCTATCACTTATTTTCGTTCTGGTTTATTCAGTAACGATGTAAAACTTCACTTATCTATTCTTATTTATTACCCAAAACGTTTATGTCCTCTATTTTTTTTTTCTTTGTTAAGAGCTACGATTTTATCTGACGAAACTCCATTGTAAAAATGGGAGTAGAGACTTCATTTACATCAAATCAAAACGGACTAAAATGCAAATCAACCGTTTCGATTTTATTTTAGCCTGATAGACAATCCCAAATTCAATCTATATTTTGCATTCAATTCGTCTAATGTAACGTATTTCGGGATTCAATTTCGCTAGATATAGCATACAATTCAAAAAAATTCACTTTCTCTGGAATGTGAAGAGAGTACATTTGACATAACCGTTCTTTTTTTTTTATATTATTATTTTTAGATGCATTGTGTCCATTTATGTTTCTAGTTTCATCTCGGTATACTTTGACATTAGTTTCATTTGTTGAGACATACATTTTCAATTCAATTTTGTCATCTTTCCTAACATTTTAAGCTTCTTAAAATAAAAAATAAAAAAAATCTCGAATCCTAGCTGTAATTCAATTTACTGTTCAATATCTGGAGACGAGTCAATAGTAATTTATTGTTTCGTCTCTTAATTTTACAACTAAATTCAACTTAATTTAGTCGAATCTTAGATGAAAGGCAGCTTTTAATTTTAACTGAATTTACTTCTTTTCTCTTCATATCTCGTTTCTTTCACTACTTTTTATCATCAATTCGCATTCGACTTCACTATCTTTTAACAGATTTTAATCTCTCTCACTCGTCTTTAATAATTCTCTATATTTTCGGTAGATTTGAAGCGATTTTTTTATCTTAATTTTCGACATCGTATCTCACTTCATTAACTTGACTTTGATATTTATATTTTCATTACCTTCTTTCCTCCATCATTTGTACGTTTTAGCACGTTAACTATTTATCTTCGTCACTTCTAGGCGACTCGAAACCGTTAGAAAATTCATTTCTTCGACTTTAAATCAGTTTAAAAGTTTTCTATTCCATTTAAAAAACAGTAAAATAAGACAAAAATCATTATCTGAAAACCCAACATAATTACTAAAGCTTTTATCATTTTCAGCAATTCCGTTTATCGATCAACTAACAGTCTCCAGTTTACCGATGGCATTCATTTCTACTTTACTATATAAAATCCATTTAAAGTTCGTTAAAACCTAAGGAAAAAAATAAAAAAGAATTCACAAAGTAAATTACAACTTAAATTAAAGAAATACGGTTCCATTATCACTCCCATTTTAAGCCACGAAGAAGAGGAAGAGGAATCTTCGAACGATGAAGTTGTATAAATTCAATAAAATTTTCACGATTATCTAATGTTAAATCGTAGTAATTTTATTGAAAATCGTGTCGTGAATATTTACATCCATACTTCAAACAGTCCAATGTTTACCATCCATTGTATCGAAGCCTTATTAAACAAGCGAAAAGGAGAAGCGCATCACTTTGATAATTTTACTTCCAGATCGAAAAGGGTCTCGGAATACAAAGTGTTAAGGGAGAATGGTACAGTGGAAATCAATTGAATAGGAATTTTACGACTAAGTGTTAAGTGTAGTGTTCCTGGACATTTGCTGGTTCTCAGGGGTAAAGTTTGTATCGCATACAAGTATCGTTATGCGCCTGGTTATGTCTGCTACTACGTCGTTTCGGATAACATGGCTGAACTTACGTGTCGTGAAGCAGATTGTCTCTTCCACTATTATGACTGTTGCGTGATTGTCCAAGCTAACAATTTGTTACATTTTTATATCCGTGTTTACTGATTACAAAAAGCGTTTACGTTTTACTTTTATTTACACAAATTATTCCCTTCCTTTCGGCTCACATAAAAATCAATTTATTTCCTTAAAAAAATAAGGACAATTTACTAAACTTTTTTGTTGTTGTTTCCGCAGAGATTAAACTAAGCAAATTGACCAGAGAAGGAAGGAAAAATACCAGATTAAAATCTGATTTTTGCATTCTTTTCTCAAAGATAATCTCAGAAATTTTAACAAGTTTATTACTTCTATCATCCTCCTCCTGATAGGATGACAGTTTAAAAAATTATTCAGCTTTTTTAACTGTCTCTTCAACGTAAGATGATGTATTAGCTCCCCTCTCTAGTATGAAAAAATACGTCCCGTCAGTTTATATTTCTTCCTTACTAACTACAAAAAGTACGTCCTGTTTGTCTATAATTTTCGTTCTTTCTCACATAAGTCTTGTTAATTTACGCCCTTAACAAATTCCATAAAGTTCTATATATCTAAACCCCTTCTTTCCATCTCTATCCAACATTGAATTAATTTATTTGTATAATTAAAAAAACTTAATTTCGAACATTTAAAATTATTTACTTAAAAAGTATAATAATTATACTATTTAATACTTTATTTTTAGCTTTAAAAGTACGTCCTGTTTGTCTATATTTATCCTTTAAAATAAACAAGATGCAAGAATTTAAACAAAGTCTTAAAAAAAAAAAGAGTGAAGTGTTTTGTATATTTAATTGATAAGTTGATGTCTTAGTAATGTTAAAGTGCAGTAAAATAAATTTTTTTGATTAGATTTATCTCCCATCTTATGTTTTTAGACAGTCTGGCCGGAGAGGTTTCCTTCTTAAGCTTCTTTATATCACCTTGGAGACTTCACCTGCCTCAGGAATACAGTTTTTATGCGTTAGCGTTAATAGCTATCATTAGAGGCAAGTCAAAGACATTTATCCTTGATACTTTGATCTGTAAAAATTTTTTTCTTTACTCCAAAATCGATAAAATTACCGAAATTCTACATTATAATATCTAAATAAACATGTATACACACCGCATCTAACGTATCGTAAATAAGTAATAAAAGAAATTTACAAATGGACTATAAGTTAATTTACCGTGACGCTTTAAACCTTAAAAAGAAGTGGAGGAAGTTCTATCTGCATGTAGTAATTTATATTTTAAATCAATTTTATGCACAATATAATTTATTTTACTCTTATAAAAACTGGAAAAATTCTTAAATTACTGTTTGAGGTCTCCTCTTTTATTGTTTGTAGCAAATTTTATGGCTTATTTTTGTATTAAAATTTTTCTGTATATAAATTTCGGTGTTAATTTTTAAGAAATTTCTATTATTGCTTCCATCTTTCTGACGTAGTTCGGGAATTTCGATGATTCATTTCGATCGATTTTCTTAAGAAAGATAAGGATTTAAATATACACAAAAGCACGAATATATAGCCTATATAAAATTTATAGAGTATACTTTTTAAGGCAATCGATACAGTAGTTTTATTATTAAATTCTTATATGCAGAAGTATAGCTCAAGTAGTGTAAGAGAAGATGCTTTCATGCGTGTAGAAAGCGCAAACATCAGTTTCATACAATTTTTTTTTTTCTTCTTCTTCTTCTTCTTCCTGGATTTTTTCCTTTCCTTAATCAAGAAGTCGAACAATGTTAATTGAATTATATAGCATTGGTCTAGGTTTCTAGATAAGTGGGTAGGTAAATAATTAGTAAAGCAATGTTAATGTATTCAGGACACATTTCATTGTTTCTTAAAGGAAAAATCAGAATCGTGTTATTCAGCTTGCATACAGCCACAACATCTCTAGGGTCTTTCAATTAACATCTAGGTTTCTGCCTTTCTTCTTTTTCTTTTTTTTATGCTATTTATCCTGCTACAACTGAGGAATTCCAAAAGAGAGAGAAAGCAATATAATTTCCTTCGGACACGTACCATTGCTGTTTATCTAATCCGGTAATTTTATCGAATCTGTCGAATTATATCCCATTATTACATAAACAAGATCAAGTGGAATATCAAAGAATTTTATTAAATTTATTTTTTTTTAGTTAAAAAAATTATATTTTATTTATTTCACGTTTTGAAAAATTGTACTCTTGAGATCCATCGTAAAATCGTAATTGATTGAAACGTGTGTGCTTCTCTACAAAGTGCAAAGTTTTCTGGAGTGTTTTCAAAAGCGAAATTGATTGAAATGTTGAAAAATAAATATTGTTATTTTACATCGACTGTTTACTTGACCAGGAACAGGTCCTTTTAGAGAAGGGTACACACAATGACGAGTGCATTCCATTTGTCTATATACGTCACTAGTTTAAAGCTTTTCAGTAATACTTGTTAAGTTCCCTACGTGAAGACTTAATGGATCAATTAGTTGAGGTTTGGCACTCATTTCTATCTCCCTCTTCATAGCTACTGTCACACGTGCAAACTCGTCGAGCGTTGGGGGGCACGCCATATTGCTTCATTGTGGCAGCCTCCTCTCGGAGACACCCCTAACGTTCTATACCCGGGAGGTTTATATTCTTCACACCCTCGACATTGTCCGATTTTCTGCAGTTGGTCTCTCCCAATTGGGGAAAACTAACAAAAGAATCGTCAAGGTGGCCTCCACAGACAGTCTTGACAACTTTATTTTTCTTTTATCCCCACTACTCACCTTACACAATTGAACTTTCTGTTCAACTTTAATCAGGACTGAAGTGTTTTGGGACACGTTGAAAATTTATATTTATTTTTAAACCTTCCACACTTGAGATCCTTTCTTTAAATTAAAGAAGATTGTTTAAAGAAAACGAAGATTGAAGTACATTTTTTTCAAAAATATGTATTTATATATATGTGTGTGTGTGTGTATGTATTCGAAACTATTTATTTGCTTATTTTGTAGCATTATACTCTGCTCCACTGACCTCTCTTCCTTTATTCCTTTCAGACACTCAAGAACTTTGTCCTATGTTATCGTCGAGATGATTGGCTGATGTTGTTGTGACGTCAGCGGGGTGAGGCCGCTTTGCGCATGATTAGAAAAGTGAGTAGTAGTGAAGTTGTCAGCTGTGCCAGTCCAGTAAAGAGAAGTGACTATTGGAGCGAATACACAATAAGTGTTTAGCACAGTAAATGTGATTGATCTTTAAAAGCATCACACCCTACTCGTGGCTAGCATGCACGCTGCATGCAGCGAACTCATGACGTCAGTGAAGTGTACACCAAGACAATATCGGACTGATTAGGAAAAAGCCGCAACATGTCGAAATTCGTTCTTATTTATTGCTCTCTTCTAATAGTTCTAGTGAAGTCGCAAGATGCATCATCAAACAAAGAAAGGTGTGAAGAGATATCGATACCTATGTGCCGCGGAATTGGGTATAACTACACATCCATGCCCAATCAATTTCATCACGACACGCAAGAAGAAGCGGGATTGGAAGTACACCAGTTTTGGCCTTTGGTGGAAATTCAATGTTCCGATGACTTAAAATTCTTTTTATGTTCTATGTATGCACCCATCTGTATGGAAGATTATCCCGGGAGATTGCCCGCTTGTCGTTCTGTATGCGAGCGAGCACGATCCGGATGCGCACCCATTATGAGACAATACGGATTCGCTTGGCCGGAGAGAATGAATTGCGACGATTTACCGAAATATGGCGACCAGGAACGATTATGTATGGACGCGAAAGAAGGAGCACCTCCCGAACAACCCCCGTCGATAGTCCAACATCCGAGAGCCAAGGACGGACGCGAGAGAAGACCGTCTTACAGAGGTCGACCTCCATACCGTAACAGAGATAGGCACGATCTTTTACCTGGTAAACGTCCTGCTCGAATTCCAGTACAAGGAATTGCAGATTCCGAATGTTCTTGTGACTGTAGATACCCGATGGTGGCCATAGTCGAAATGGACGATCGCAGATTCTTCAACAAGGTGATCACCGGCGGTGTGATTAATTGTGCCACCCCGTGTTTCAGCCCTTACTTTAACAAAGACGAACAGACATTCGCAACTTTCTGGATCGGACTGTGGGCAATTTTATGTTGTATCTCGGCGAGTTTGACGGTACTCACCTTCCTGATCGACATGCAAAGATTCCGTTATCCCGAACGTCCCATCATATTTTTATCAGGATGTTACTTGATGGTGTCGATCGGTTACTTAGTTAGAATCGGTTTGGGGCACGAAGCTGTTGCGTGCGACGGACCTATCATCAGATATCACACCACGGGCAGACCGGCCGCTTGCACTATTGTGTTTCTACTAATCTACTTTTTCGGTATGGCTAGTTCCCTGTGGTGGGTCATTCTTACACTTACCTGGCTTCTAGCCGCCGGTCTGAAGTGGGGCAACGAAGCCATAGCCGGATATTCCCAATACTTCCATTTAGCAGCGTGGTTGGTACCTACCGTCAAATCAATTGCCATTTTGGCAATGGGTGCCGTGGATGGAGATTCCGTAGCAGGGATATGCACGGTAGGAAATCAGAACTTGGATCATCTACGAGGCTTTGTGATCGCTCCTTTGTGTGTCTATTTATTATTGGGTACTTCGTTTCTTCTGGCTGGATTTGTAGCCCTCTTTCGAATAAGGAAAGTTATACGACAACAAGCAAGAGCAAAAGTCGATAAATTGGAAAAGCTGATGATTCGTATCGGAATATTTTCTCTGCTTTATACAGTGCCTGCAACTATTGTAATCGGTTGTTACGTCTACGAGCAATATTATCAAGAAATGTGGGATCGAAGACACAATTGCCCCTGCACAGGTCCAAAGCAACGTCCCGATTATTCTGTCTTCATGCTCAAATATTTCATGTGTTTAGTCGTGGGCATCACTTCCGGATGTTGGATTACTTCTATCAAAACTCTAGACACATGGAGACGTTTTTACAGTCGATTGTGCTTTCGATCTCACGGAAGAGCTAACGTAAACGGCCCAGGACTAGCCGAACAGCAACTGTCACATCCCAGGACGTTCAAACCACTCAGTCCATCTAGTCACGTGGGACACGTTTCCACTCACAGTAAACACCTTCCATTGAGTCACGTCTAGGCTCCGTTCGAATTCACTAATTGTAAATACATTTCTCATATCACTGTACATATCAGTTGTTGAAGAAGGAAGAAACAAGTAAAACAAAATTACAAAAAATCCATTTAGTTGAACGAATATCTCAGGATGCTATTTAAAAAAAATTAAAGAAAACATAAAAAAAACCATTCTTTTAATCGAGTGGGATTTTTTATTATTATTATTATAATTATTATTATATCCCAACCATTATCCTGGTTTTCCTATTGGTGACGTCGCAACGTTAGGTTGTATGGTAAAAATTAGTGAGATTTGAAGTATACGTGTACTCGTCAGTTTAAAAACTAGTCCATATTTGGCACAACCTCTACGTCTCGAAACTGTGATGACTTATTAGAACACTATCCTTTTCTTCTCTTTCTCTTTCTCTCCATTAGTGTCTACTGAAAAGAGCCACAGATATTTAACATAAAAAAAAGGGACCAAAACTGTTTGAAATAATGAAAAATAAATAAAAATAAAATAAAGTGACAATCTTCGGACACTAATGTATATATGGACGAGATGGATAGTAAAGCGTTACATATAATGTTTTAGGGTAGAAAAGTCAAAGTGTTAGTCCTATTTCTAGACATCCGACATAGTTGGCGACGTGCCAAAGACCATGATGTCAATGTTTTTTCAAATACTTCACCCTCCTTTTGGCTTTCATCCCCCCTCCCAAAAGATTTTTTCTTAAACTCCTCTCGCCTTTCTATGACTCTATACAGTATTTCCTACTTTTCTAAAATGATTAGTGTTTGTAACTATGTGTGCTATTTAAGCTTAAAAACAGGGTAAAGAAAAAGAAATTCTTTTTTCGACTATTGTATTTGTACACAGTAAAATAATAATAATAATAACAACAAAAAAAAGAAAAAAAAACCAAAAATACATTTTTGCTGTATGGTTATATATTGTATATAGATTCTGTATTACGCCTGCTTCGGTGGATTATATAAGAATTTAGAAGAACGAGCAGGGTTTTTTAAACAACAACAACAACAAAAAAAAGCGCTAACAGGGTATATATTGTATTCACTTTGTTCTCTGAGTTGTTGTGTTGTGAGAATGTGGTTAAAATGTTTGTTTATAAAGATTTTTGTGAACTGAATAAGTTGTTTGTCTCTCTTACTCTACACACAAAAACACATTCCAAACAATATAAACAATGAAATATTAAATAAATTACGATTTTTTAAAATGTTAATTACGGTTTAAATTAATTAAATTTCAACAAAACTCTTCTTTATAAGCGCGACTTTTACGTAAAAGAGTTTTAAGGCGATTTTCCCGTATTAAAAGGTAGTTTTTTTTAATACTTTCAATCGAATTTTTACAGCGTATTTTTATTTATACATTAAAGAGAATTTAAATGAACATTATCTTAAAGAGTTTATTTTCGAATTGGAATAATTTAACAATCTAAAATGATATATAAATACCTATAAAAGACTGAATAAATAAACGGAGAAAAAGACTTTTCGGATTAGATACGCTCTTTAACCATAAACATTTAGAAAAAGGAATTTTTGGCAAATATCCACGTATCTCTCTCTGATCTGAAGTAGACAAGTAAGAAAAGAAAATATAAGAAAAAAAAAGTGTTGTGAACAACCAATATGCTAGACTTTTGACAGCTGTTTCTTGTTAGAATGGTGGAAGAAGTTTTGACAAAGCAAGATACGATTAACAGCATGTTAAAGCACACACGACTCTAATTTGCCATACAATTCTTACGTCACCCTTTTTACCATCATTTGTCAAAAGATAAAAGGAAGATATACAACATGTTTGGATAGATAAATAACTAAAATATATTTTACTTGAACATCAATTAATCATGGTATATATTTTACGGTTGAGTAAAAGGCTACTTGAAGTCCATTTCAAGGATCATAAAATTCTATAATTAATAAATTTCCTCCGTGCTTTTATTGAAGATGTTGCTTATGCAATGGGATTTATCGGTATTATCACTGCGGGTTATATAAGCAACTAGATTGACGGAAAAGATCGTAAAGTGTCTTTTATTACCGATAAAGTTACCAAACTGTAAAAGAGGTATTTTAAAAAGGGATATAGGCTATTTTTCGCAGTTTTTTTTTTCTTGAAAAATCTGGAAAATTTTTTCGTCTCTAAGCCCTAACCTTCGTACAATTACTGTATATAAATATATATAAAGTATAATCAATCTAGAGCTTTGGTTTGTGTTACGAGAGTCCAAAGTTTCTTTTTTTAGGGTCGACGTCGGCGGTTGGATAAGGAGAATATTTTGATTGAAGTCGAAAATAGTGGTTACCAATCATGTCAGCGATTGGAATAAGGTAAACATCTCGAGATATCTGTAACATGGTCACGCTTAAACCTGGCAGGGTGGCCCCCTGACCACTGTGGGTGGCATATCATGACAAAATTCTACAACAACAGCTATCTTTTCTTTCGTTCCTCCTCCTCCTTCTTCTTTTTTTAATCTCTATAAGTCAGCCTCCTGGTGATTTCTGAAGAGAAAGTAATGAAGAAGATATTTCGTGACTTGTCTGCCTGATCGTCCTATTTTATCAAGTAGAGAAGAAAAAAAAAGTCGAAAAATGCGACTTAAATAATTAAATTTGGCTTCTTAAGTAAGAATTTCCAATGTCTTTATACGTAAAAAGTAAGAAAATTGTATAATTTAATATAATAAAAGCAATATCGATAATAATTCATAGGAAATCCATACTGTCTCAATGAGTCTTTATTGATAATCATAGGACAACAAATGAACTTATGTGATCATCCGTTTTCCTATTTCAATCAACTGTCTTATACAGGAAGAAGGAAAAAGATTGATTATTTTAATGTAATAAATCACACAAAGTATAATTTGCATGAAGAAATATAATGTCAGAAAACATGGCTATTTGCTTTTGACACAAATTCATAAATGATTTGATTAGTGGAAGAGAAGCAATTTATCTCGAAAAAATATTTTTACTTTATAGGGAAAAAAAAATGGTACATACTTTAGATATTTTAAATTAAATACTTTAGAGATTCTTCTGTTTAGAAGAAAAAAAATTAACTCAGATCTGGTTACACTGTTAAGCTAACTATCCCAGAGGAGATGCCAAAACAAGAATCGAGGTGCTTCAACCTTTCAGCACATGGCTAAAGTTTTCTTCATCTTTTTTATTTTATTTAATTGATAAACATGGTTTAATATACAAAAAATATAAAGAAAAGTAAACATACTTTATAAAAACTAAATTTAAAATATTCATAAATTATTTAAAAATCCTAAGAGGAAGTTGTGCATTGAAGTATACTTTAAGGAAATAAAATTATAGGAAAGATAAGTTAATATATAATTTAAATATCCATTTGCATTTTAAAAAATATTCATAAATAATTTCTATTTATTCTACATGTTAAACATTTTTCTTCAAAGAAATGCTATTTATGAATATTCTTTACACAGAAAACATTCCATTAGTAACCATTTATTATTAAACTTAAAGTATATAATTTTGAATAAGGAAGAAGAAGAAGAAGTGGGAGAGGAATAAAGATGCAAAAACCTCAAGAAATTGGATAAATTCCAAAGAGAATATTGAACCGAATCAGCATAAAATTGAATATATATATATTTATTTATTTATTTTTTAAAAAATATACTGTTTATTTTACAATATATTCCCCCTAAAAACTTCAAAAAAAAATAAATTTAAATATTAATTATTATATTAAAATAGACAAAGACTAAAACATTTTAGTGGAAGTTTTGACAAGACACATGTTTACCTTACTCTCACCCCATCATGCAGGCCTTCCATCTGGGTTCTGGTATCTCTCAACATACACAATTAGTAACTACATATACTTTTTTCTTCTGTCTCCTCTCTTCTTCCTCTTTGGGACTGTTTAGTTTTAATGCATAAATTCAGAAAATTTTATATATAAGTATATANGATTTAATTACAATAAAAAAATATATAAATACATTCACCATCTATAATAAATATTCGAGATGGCCTTCCATCTGGGTTCTGGTATCTCTCAACATACACAATTAGTAACTACATATACTTTTTTCTTCTGTCTCCTCTCTTCTTCCTCTTTGGGACTGTTTAGTTTTAATGCATAAATTCAGAAAATTTTATATATAAGTATATATAATTAAACAAGCAATTTGAATTGAACTTTATTCCAATAAACAATAGTCGAAAGCTGTGATTGCAAGTAAAATCCTGCTTAACTGAATTTAATCTTTAAGTTACGACGAAGCTTTTGGAAAGAAAATAAAGAGAAGTTTCGTTTATTTACTCGAAGAGTTTCTTAATTCTTTAAGCTGTTTTGTGTTTTAGTAATTCGCGTTAATCTTCTTCTCAATGGAAAAATCTTATCATTCGTTTCAGTAAAAAGAAAAAAATAAAGAAAAATCGATCAGTAAAGAACGGATAATCTCTTTTTAATAGTCTCTTATCAAAATTTTCTTTTATAAATATATTCAAATATATAATTAACTTATCAATTATTATCATCATTAAAATTAACAATTAATTTCAATTAAGAATATAATTAATTAATAATTATACATATATAAACTACACTAATAATAATAATAAAAAAAGGATGCGGAGAAAGAAGATGCTTCTCTATCATCGAAATTGATTGATTGATTTATTTATTTTTTAAATGTCAGAATTAATTTAAATAATAAATTAACTTAAAACAATAAAATTCGAATAAAAGCTTTTAAAATTAATTAATTAATTAATTAATTAATCATTTATATTAATTAGGAAAAGTTTAATTAATTAAAACCAATGTCTGCTCCGTTTAAATGTTACTAAAAATAAATTCCGTTTTAATCCATTGAAATTATTAATTAAATTTTTGAATTTTTATTTTTATATTTAAAAGGGGAGAAACGTATTATGTATATATGAAATTACTAACGTGATAAAATAAATTAATTTTTTTTTTCCGAAAATTACTAGCAATTTATTTAGTTGAAGAAATATATTTTAATTTTGTTTTTCATCCCCTTCTATCTATTATTCTTTTATTAAGTTAAAAATAAAGTTTTATTTAATTTATATATATNCTTATAATTTTAATATTTCTTCGTAATTTATTATGAAGATTTAACTGTCTTTTACTGTAGAGACTCTTGAAGTCTTTTGATAAACATCTTTATGAAATGTTTATTTTATGAGCTACAGTTAATAATAATAATAAAAAAAAAGAAGGTAAAGATGAGAGGAGATGGCTTAATTATTTCTCCAAATTTTTTATATTTTTCTTAATGATACTTTAGATATGATACATAAATATCCCTGAATTTTCCTTATAAAGATATTAACTCGTTCAGTTAAACTATCTTCTCATAACTCCACAATATTTATTATAGACTTTTTCATTACTTTAATACTTTTTACTCAATTATTACGACGTCTAACAACGTTATCTACTTAAAAAAAGAAACACGTTAAAATATTAAAGAAAGAGAGAAATTCTCGATTACTTTAATTGGAAAACAACTGCACAACTTCTTACTAACATATACTATATATATATAGATAAATAGAAATAATTGGTAAGTATATTGTAGCTATTGTAAACTTAGGAGCATCTAAAAATGGAAAAAATTGAGCAGATGACAGCTGCTTATGAGTAAAAAAAAAACGAGTTTAAAAATTGAAGTAAACGATAAAAGAAAATTATACATAAACTAAATGCACATGAAAAATAAGGATAATTGATTGATGATGCTCTTCCTGTAAGATAAATGCAAGCTAAAAACAGGAGTAATTGATAGAGAGCTTATAATTAAATAAATATAAGAAAAAAATTGATAGATAATTCTTACAAAAAGTTTAAATTAACATTAAAAAAACTGCAATTTATATAATCTAAAATTAAAACAAAAAATAATAATAATAAGTAATTGTTTATACTTTAAATGAACTTATTGAAGATGGAATAAAGTAAATACAGTTTTAAAAATAAATTAAAAAATAAAAATAATGTGATTAACTGTTTTCTTTTTAAACAAAACTAAAATAAATCCAGTGCAAGAATGCTGAAATCAAAATAAATACATTTCAGAAAATGAAACTGATTCGACCAATTAGATTCAAAGTTTTAAATTTCGAATCTAATTGGTCGAATTTAAAAATTCAAAAATTTAAATTTAAACTTTAAATTAAACATTGGGTAATAAGATTATAATTGTAAAACTTTCTTGGTGTTAATTTAAAGTGGGCATATTATAAAAACGGGCTATTGACTGTATATTTATATAAAAAACTTTAAAGCAAGGAAGAATAGGTTCTATACTTAGAAAAATCTATTGATTCCAATAGTTGATATACACGAGAATTTAAAATTTGTATCGATAATTTTGTCAGTAACTTTCATGCCAACCATCATCAAAATCAATTCAGCCAATTGGACGCTGTTGTAGACAGACAGACGGATCGACTGACGCTAAGTAGATATTTCAGCAATGATACAGAAAAGCATTTTAAAAATTGAAAAAAATCGAATCGAATTCAATTCAAACAGATCAAAAAAAAGAAAAGAAAGAATTTTTCTTTACATTTTTATATAAAAATCTTGAAATTCCTTAACTTATTTTACTGAAGATTAGCTTCACGTGAAACTAATTTCATTGTGGATTTGATTAAAGGCATTTAAGGATGAAAATCATTTTATTCGATTTAATTACAATAAAAAAATATATAAATACATTCACATCTATAATAAATATACGAGATACAAACGAGAAAGCTACAACATCGAAATAAATCCTTTGAAGTTGCCAAGTAATTGACTGAAGATTAGAAGAATTAATACCTCAGTTCGGAAGGAAAATTGTTACACAATGATAGATTTTTCCTATAATCCTATTAGTCAGCCACAATTCTATATGATGCGCTATGTACTAGATCCAACGATAGAATTTAATTACAAACATTAATCTTAGAAAAATCAATACGTTAATTTATTTTAGGTGATGATTAGTTTAAAGTAATACTAAATTTTCAAAAATTCTTCTTCTTTTTTTTTTCCTTATAAAACTCTTTCCTAAATTGTTTCCCTTCCGAAGCAATCAATAATTCAATTATTAAATTTTAAATCAGACAGCCTAAGGATAAGGTTGTACTTAATAGAACAATGAATGTAATCTTTGCAGAGAACAAATAAGAAAGACATCATTAAAGCAAAGCTTATTAATTCTCTCATAAGTAGGAGCCAAACAAAGTGCATAAGACTATAAATATGATGTTGTTGCCGTATTTTTTTTCTTTTTTAAGAAATTCTTATCAATTTAAACATCATTTTCAACGTTTTCTTGAAACCAACAACACTTTGTCATAAACAGAATGGGATGAGGTGTATCTGGTTGCTATTCCAACATCAAGAATAGCTGGAGATTCCTCCTTGTCGTCAGCTGTCTAAGGCATCAACAGTCACTAGTTCACAGTAGTAGATAAACATTGAAGCTTGTTACTGATTTTTCAAGCATTTTCTTAAGCTTAACTGTTTAATTTTTTAATCTCTAAAGTACTGGAAGGGTAGAAAACGTAAACTTCAAACATCTGTCATTATTATTATTATTTCTAAGTAAACAAGAGACAATTTAAGATTCTGGAAGCGAAATGAAACTGTTGGAATTACTTGAAATAATCATTGCACGAATTGAGTTTTTGTTGAAAATTAAGAGAGTTCTTCTGTACTTGATGCTAGAGAATTGCTTCAATTAAGATTAAATAATTAGTATATTCTTCTTCTTCTTCTTCTTCTTCTCTCCTCCTTTTTTTTAAGCAAGGAAGAGAGCAATCTGTCTAGAAACAATTTTTCGTTGTACAAAACTAAATCTCCATTAAAAATAACAAGAATTCATATAGTAGTAAAGAAAAGAATGAGAGTAGAAGGGAAAAAATGGAATTTCTTGAATAATTTAACACGATTTATATATCTTAAAGTAGAACTGACTGTAAACATCCCAAGAGAGGTAAACCGGTAATTGGAAAAAAATTGAACTTTCACATTTTCCTTTTTAAATATTTAAGAATTATTATAGTTAAAGCTTTATAATATCTTACAGAATCCCGTTTCGAAAAAAAAATAAAAATAAAAATAAAAATAATAAAAAAAGGGGGAGAGCGAGAGAAAAAATCGGAGGAAGAGGAGGAGGAGGAAGATAGAGAGAAACGTAAAAAGCACATTTGGATTCCTAACGTAAATTACATAAAATACATTCCCCAAACGGCTTTTTCTTCTCAAAAATGGCTAAGAGAGAAATGGCTGATACATACGACTCTATAAATGATGCAATAACTCAACTATTGCGCTATCGAGCTTTTGCATTTCGCTTAGGGGGAGCAGTTTAATGCCACAGCACGGACGATTTGAAAGCAAGATATAAGGTGTTAGGGGGGTGGAAAAAAAAGCCAGAGAGGTGCTTTACAATTGACACAGTCGTCTTAAATACAGGGCCTGAGGCATAACAGCTCCTTTAGTAATCAGGATAGCCAGCAGGGGGTAACCATAACTGTCGTACCACAGCATGTGCTAGTGACGTCGATGATAAAGAAAAACTGCCGGCGTTAGAACCATTGCGCTGTCTTCTTGAAATATTACATCACATTCTATGTGCCATCGTCTCATCCCCAGAGCACAAGTTGGTAGCTACTATTAGGTAGAGACAGAGCAGCTGTCCTGTATTCTCACACCTCAAGGGAGTTGCCACTAGCTAAACCCCAAGCTACGTAACGAAGATGGGGAAGAATAAGACTGTTCATTTTGTTGACGAGAAGGAATGGTTCTTACGGTAACATTTCTTCCTTTCTCATGATTCATGAGCTTCCTGCAACGTGTGGAGTAAGAAATATTGATCCACACTTTATGAAATGACCACTTGTAACTGAGAAAGAAAAATCTATCGCGTAAACTTTCTGAGATTTATTTTCATAATCGTTCCACTGAGTAAAAGAGCAAGAATTATCCTCCCCCGCTGCTAATTTTATCTTTTGTATATAGCCACTACATATATTTTTGTCACGGAAACAATGTACGCGGATTATACATGCTGAATTAGCATCGTTTTTACTTGTAACTTTCGTCACACGTTTAAACTAAATGATGGCAATTCTTCAGCTCCATTGACTTCAAACATATCTGAAATCTTACAAGAAAAATTCCCTCGTTTTTTTTAAAGATAAAATCCACTCAGCAGTCCACAATTTTATTTCCTATTTTCCTTTCTCTCACCTTTCATTGCTTGTAAACGTTAATTAACACATAATTTAAGAATTTTCTCTTAAATTTACGAATTAAAAACGTATAAAAATAACAGAAAATGTATCTAAAACTTGCATTTAATCAAAGTTACATAAGATAATAAGGAATTTTTAGAGATAAAGTTTACAATTTTCTTCCAATCTCTCGTCTTCTCCCCTCTCTAATTGTCTATATACCTTAATTATCACGTAAGTTAAACGATGACAATAAAGCTTAATATTTTCTTTCGACTTTCCAAATCAAAAATGCATAAAAATATAATATAAAAATGCATCTGACTCGTGTTTAATCGAAGTTATATAAGAAGTTGACAGCGCGACTCAACCAGAACTGAAAGAGTTAATCAAGCAAAATTTCATTAAACGTTATGAAAATTTATATAAACCCAAATGATTAGTTTTTATCCATTTACCTAATGATTTTTACTTAATTAACTTTCAAATTATCGATATAAAATCATCTTTATAAGCATTATTTGCAACATAAGAGCGTTGGAAAGAACGTACATTTCTTACGCAATAAAAATCTGAATTAATTTAATTTCTAACTTAAAAAATTCTTTTTTAAAAATATAATTGATTTTTAAGGAAACCAAAAAATAAAAATAAAAATCTATTCTTTATCTCTTCTTGATTAGAACAAAGTGGACGTTGTGAGAAAATCAAATTAGATTCTCTTACTTTGATAGAATTGAATTGAATTATCTTTTATACTCCTCTTCTGATTAATACTTTTGTCACACGAGAATGAAAGGATATCAGATAAACAGAAAAACAAGGAAGATACATCAAAAATTCGTATAGAAAATGAAGCTAAAGGTTTAAACACGGTTTTAATTAAATTAAATGGAAAGAAACTAGACAATCAGTAACAAATATAGGAATTAATTACGATATTATAAACATCAAAAGCCAAAGGCAAATCTGTCTTACATACTTTAACTCATTTACTAATCGGCAGCATTAACGAAAGGAGTGTTATTGCAAGAGTGTCAGTCGCTGAATCAGCAAAGTGTTAATGTAATTAGACCAAAAGGAGGTTAATGTGACACAAATTACCATAACGTCCGATAAGTTATCAGTCAGAGTTGCAGATATCTGTTACGAACTCGGAAAACAGCTGCGACTTATCATCCTAGCAATTATCCCCTGCACAAGAATAGATAGTTTCGATTCACTTCATCAATTACTCTCAGAGGAGAGAAGAGAGAAAGAGAGAGAGAGATAGAAAACACTGAAAATATCACAAAACTATTTATAAATTTATTTATTTACGTATAATTACAGAAAATAATGAGATAAGAATCATTAAGAAGGTAGAAAAATGATGCTGAATTTATCAATTTTTTTTACTCCAATAAAAAAATAAATAAAAAAGAACAACAGGAGAAGCAATTACTAAGTTAGATAAAACGATTTTTATGTAAAAAAATATATAAAAGAAGTGGAAAAAATAGACATAAATTTGTTAAATTAAAAACTCGACTCGGTTTACAAAAGGAGCTCTGATATTGCTCATCTTACATAATGACTAGTCTATTCTGTAACAGTAAGTAAAATTCAGTGAATGGTAATAATGAGGCTTCAAACAGACTCCCTTACAAAGGCAGCATAAAAGGAGAATAGCCTTGTTTATTGGGTACTCTTCTTCTTATAGTGAAACATTTCAAGTTACCAAGCAAAGCTATCAGGAGCAGGAATAATGGATTTTACGAGGTAGTTTTGCTTCACCAATTGCCTTTGTGAACGTTAATGTACATATGACCCGCACTTATGTATACAGGTGAGGAAATTAATTTTAATAGCTCCTTCGTTTTGTTTAATTCCGTGTTTTCTTTTATAGACGATGCGAAAATGAAATTTGTCTCTTCTAAAAAAAATGATGAGTAAGTTATGAAAGGTGGTTCCTTTATTATTTATTTTTTTCCATTTATTAATATTATTTAATCTTCTTTAAATTGTCGATTGTAAATTTGAGTGTTTATATACTTAGTATATAGATTTTAATTGTATTTTTTGAATTAAAGATGAATTGTGATGAATTTTTTTGTAGCTTCTGACTGATTTTTCTTCGTGAGATTCAGTATGGGTAGTTTATATAACGTCTCATTTTAAAGTGCCCGTTGTAAAATTGTATAAATTATATAAAGTAAACATAAATTAAAGTCGTTAAACATAGAAATTAAATTTGTTTTATGTGTTAAATTCTTGTTACATGCGTCAATTTTTGTCGTAACGTGTTAAACCGAACAGCGTTAACGTCGTGATAAATGTACACTTATCACGTATATTACTCTCTAAATTATATTATATTAAATTAGAATATAATAATTTTGATTCTTATTAATGCTATTCTCTTAAAATTTAATCATTTTAATTAAAAACAAGCGATTTATAAGATAAATTCTACTGGTTTTATACAACTAGCAAGCCTCTAACTCAACCTATTAACTCCTTTTAGTGCATATATTCCTTATATATATATTGACCCCTTATCTTTTATCCTCTATCATCCCTTGCCTTCTAGCCCCTCTTGAGTAATCTACCGTCATCAAAGGGGGTGGTTCGGCCCATTTTATGAATCACTGCTCCTTGCAAGACAACTCTATAGTCACCAATTATATGAAGATATTTCATAAAAAATTACATAAAAACCTCCAAAATTTGCATATATTTTATGTTGATTTTAAAGAAGAATGTATGCAGTTAAATCTGAATTTTTTAAAGATTTTTTTAATGTAGTTGTTTCTATTAAAATCATTTAAAATATGATAACTTAAATATACGTCTATCGTGTATTTCTCACTGAATGGTGACATGAAATAATAAACAAAACGTTTGAGGTTGTCATAGAGACCACTTTACCAACAACAACTATGTTAATACCTAAAAGTGCTACAACAACAATAACAAAACAGCAGATAATTAATACATTATCTCATCAACCCCACTAAAAAAAAAAAAACGATTTTTCATCATTAATTTCATATTATATAGTGTAAAATTAAAGATTAATTTATAAAAATTTAATTTTTATGACATAAAATTTAAGTGATAAGTCATTAGTCGTATAAGGGAGGGAGGGAGAGAAGAAGAGGAAGAGGAGAGAGAAGAGGAATCTAAATGCAAATTTTTCTTACAATAATTTTTTATTTATTTATTTTTTCCCCTGCAAGCAATGATGTTAAACTTAAAATTATTTTTATAGTAATTTATAAAAGAAAAACAGGGTATTTTAGATGGGGGAAGCGAGAAAATTAATTATGGTAATGAAACAAAAGCCATTCAACTTTTCACCTTCAATCGGTAAAAGTGGCATTTATGGGAGAAACTTGCGACTTACTTATGCGTTCCTTATCATTTAAATAGCTCGAGTTTGGAAACACTTAATTCGTTTAAAACCGGGCGTTTGCAAACTGTTACAATAAATTTTCACAGTTACAATAATGAATGGAACGTCCTATAAAATGTTCCCTTTATTACCGACTTGAAAGAAAGACTCTTAGCAAAAGTCTTTCAGCCGTAAGTCGTTTAAAATCAGCCAATAGTTATCCCCCTTTCATTGGTACTCAGTACGAGTTCTTGGATAATGACCGCATCTCTACAATCTTCTACTTTAATAGAGTGTTGTAACATATAATATTACAAGCTCTTTCCCTTGTATAGAAGATTGTGTCTTAAGAGGTGTATGTTTTGGTCAAAGTCGAGCCTTTGGGATTACTAAATTGAACTTGGTAAAGTATTAAAATGAAAGATATAGGAATTTTCTATGAACATTTCGCGTGAGCTTTTTGTGTTAAGAACAAAAGTATGAGCTACGCTCTCACACGTAAACTGCAATTACTGACATGATACCCATTACTGTATCCAATATATATTTTTAACTTAGTAACGAGTTAACTTGATCGATGTTTTTTGTTACTACACAATAGGATTTTTATTAAAATTACATTTTTTAAAATATTTAATATCGTTTTAAAAGACAATTTTAAAGATTTATACGTCTTTCGCTAACGTTGTATGAGGGAGAAATCGCTTTAAAATGGTTTTGTTTTATGAAAATTTTCCAATTTTATTTACTAAAAGTACGTTAAAAATAATATTAAATATATTATAAAGTTATTTATTACAGAATATAAGCTTATATTTTGTAAATTAGTCAATAAATTTTAAATAGAAATATGAGCTTTTGCGTTTGAAGTTCTATGGTTTTTTTTTTTTGTATTATGCCTTATTTTTTAAAGTTTTTCCGTTAATTTATATGTCAAATTTTATATTTTGTATTATAAATAAAATATATAAATATCTTTGTATTACGACTCAGATTTTTAATAAAAATGCCTAGTTTAACATTGTTAAATAGTATCCTACTAGAACCTTTTCTCCTGTTTCTTATTCTTTTTCTCATTTCCTCACTCTCTTCCTTTCTTCATCCTACACCTTTGAATAGGCTCTACCTCTAATAGTAATAATAACACGTGTTAAAACATATAAAAACTTGATAACTACTCTTTTTATACTTTTAAAAACTATTTTTTTGCCTTGTAGGCATAAGATGACCTTTCTTCTAGAGCACAATGGGAATGGCTGGGCGATAAAGGGCCTAATACATACGAAAAACTCTATGAGTGGATGGTTTTAAACTCTAAATGGTCTAGTATGAAAAGAGTAGCCTATATGGGTATAGTAATTACTACACTTCCTTTATATTATTTTATAGTATAAAGGGAAGGGTCGTTTCAGGTGTCATCCACTCTTTAACCTTTTAAACTATAAAATATTAGCTTCTGATTAAGAATTTTTATAATTTACACTTAAAAAAAACACATACTGCAGTACAATTTCCTTACATTATTTGAAAATATCCCTTAAAAAAGCTCGAGTTACTTAAGCAATTATAAAACCCACCGAAAAATCACCCCAAAAACTATAAAAGATTTTATAGGGTCGTGTGAAGCTTACAAGAGTATCGATCTCTACCCTTTTTTTTATTGGGCTGTTAAAGAGTTATATCCCATTTCTTTATAGGAAATCAGATTTGATCAGTTGTTTACAGATAGTCCTACTTGTTACATTATCCCAAGAGGATGATAAAAAAATAAAATAAAATAAAATAAAAAGTAATCGATCAATTGAATAAAATGCTTCCGATCGATATTAATTACCAGATAAAGATTGATCGGTTTTGTTTGTTCGATTAATCATCCAGAATATACAGGAAGAAAAAATATAATTAATTAAAGTAGATAATAGCTTCAAGTTATTTTGAAGAAAAGTGCTGAAATTCTAGGAAAAAAACTAGATTTTTTTTTCTCTAGAACAGAGATTTTTTTAAATTTTTTTTTTAAAGCATTAAACTTTAAAGAAGTTGAGACTTCAAATTGTTCACTTTTGATATATCTCTTTCATTCATTTTACTCGTGAATCTTTCCCTGTATTTTTTTCTGTTGGATAGTTTCAGTTTTGAAGATAAAATTAAAAAGAAAAACTGTTTTCAGATTCGTAATCAGTGATGTGTAAAAAAATCTAAAAGAAAAACCCAACCTTCTGTACTGATCAATTCAGAAAGGAGTAGAGGAAATTTTTTTCCCTCTTCCTCTTTGGAGTAAAGTTTTTAAGTCTGTTTTTCCTCTTATAAGTTACAAAATTCTTGGATTTTTGATGTTTCCTGTTACCATTATCTTGGAATTGGATATAGTAACGCCATGATTCATCTTCGTAGTTTGTTTAGAACATCATTCAGTAACCTTTGACCCGTAGATTATGGAATGACACGGCTATACATTATCCATTCTTCCTAGAATTAAGGATAAATTTTTATAATTTTAAGATAAAAATTATGTTTTAAAATATAATTTTTAATCGATTTATTTATTTTTTTTTTTAATAATTTTACAAAAGTGAAAATGAAAATTCTTCACTTTCACTTTTGGGAATTATTGCGGAAGAATTTTCACTTTCACTTTCGGGAATTATTATTATTATTATTTAAATAAAAATAAATAAATAAAAATTCCCAAAATTTAATTAAAATATATCTTATATTTAATGACGTTTCTTAAATTCATATAAATAAAAGCAATTTCAATAATTTTAATTTAGATTTTATGTAATAAATTTGCTCATTAATGAATAATTTATGTACTGTAAGAAGAAACTCCATTTAAATAACAGATACGCCTATAAAGCTTAATGAAACTGTTACAATGGAAACATTAAATATCTTGTAAATTCTGGAAAAAATAAATTTCTTTCTTTTTTTTCTAATAAAGAGATTACGAATAATTGAGATAAATATTGATAATTTACAGCATAAGATCTTACTTTCCATTGCTTTAGCTGTTAATCTTCCTCCAAGAATTTATTTAAATATTGATTAAAATTTATTTTATTAATAGTCGAACCTGCAGGCACGGCCAATTCCTAACGACGACTACTTTTAAACAGCGATTAACTTATATTTTTTAAAATAAAAATGCATACAAATTAAAGATCTGTAGAGAATTCATTACTTAAGTTCGTTCACTTTGAACTTTAACCCTTAATTTACAGTTTATAACTCTTAAAGAATCTGTTTAAAGTATAATTATTAATGATTTTATTTATTAAAAAAAATTAAATTATTATATTTATGTAATGTAAAATTCTTCAGAGAATTCATTACTTTACAGTAATTTCTATACAATCTTTAATCAAATCTTTCTTTAATTTCTCAATCATATTATTTTATTTTATTTCTTTTTCCGTAACGAAACTATCTTAAAAATTAATAGTCTGTAGGAAAATTATTTTAAATGAAAGCAGCAAAGGTTAATTTCAATGTAAAGCACAGTTTGTCCCAAAAATTAATTAGAAAACAAAAATTGATTGATGATTTAAATCATTAATCAATTCATTGTGTGAGGAAAAACGACTAAAAAATCGAAGAAATAACTTTACTTTCTTTTATAGAACATCACCAATTAATTATAAACAAATGAAAATTGGATCGAATATTCATTATTCGATAGTAAGTTCCGTATATTTTTATGAATAATCCAGGAAATTAAATAGGTTTTTAATCTTCAAAAACCTATAAAATTTAAGGCTTAATATTTAAATTTAGTAATAATTTTATTTATTAAAGTTAATAGCCTACAAANTTGAAGAAAAGTGCTGAAATTCTAGGAAAAAAACTAGATTTTTTTTTCTCTAGAACAGAGATTTTTTTAAATTTTTTTTTTAAAGCATTAAACTTTAAAGAAGTTGAGACTTCAAATTGTTCACTTTTGATATATCTCTTTCATTCATTTTACTCGTGAATCTTTCCCTGTATTTTTTTCTGTTGGATAGTTTCAGTTTTGAAGATAAAATTAAAAAGAAAAACTGTTTTCAGATTCGTAATCAGTGATGTGTAAAAAAATCTAAAAGAAAAACCCAACCTTCTGTACTGATCAATTCAGAAAGGAGTAGAGGAAATTTTTTTCCCTCTTCCTCTTTGGAGTAAAGTTTTTAAGTCTGTTTTTCCTCTTATAAGTTACAAAATTCTTGGATTTTTGATGTTTCCTGTTACCATTATCTTGGAATTGGATATAGTAACGCCATGATTCATCTTCGTAGTTTGTTTAGAACATCATTCAGTAACCTTTGACCCGTAGATTATGGAATGACACGGCTATACATTATCCATTCTTCCTAGAATTAAGGATAAATTTTTATAATTTTAAGATAAAAATTATGTTTTAAAATATAATTTTTAATCGATTTATTTATTTTTTAAAAAGAATGTTAAAATCAAGATGTCGATAATAAAATTGAGAAAGGTGCTTGTCTACGGTTCTTGAAGAATCAATTAATCACAATGTGGAATAAATTAAGCGAAATCTAAGCAGCAGCTGCAGGAAATTAAAGTGAATAAAAGAAGAAAACAAAGATCAAATTGATTTGACCCGTAATGGTTACAGCATCTTAAACTGATTTTCAGCAAAGCTTTTCTATCTTTGACTAAATTACAGCAATAAACAAGGCAAGTAAATAGTCAAAACGTTTACTTTCCAATATATATATATTTTTTTTTAATTCTACGTCATATAATTTATGTACATAGTTTAATAAGTAATTAACATCCAATCATGTTACGTGCCTCAATAAAATATATCTACTACGCCTATACATAGTTATATATATATATTTTTATGGCTCCGCATAAATATAAATTATGATTATTCTCCCGGTTTTAAATATAATATATAACTCGTTGTATGTCATTTAACGGATAGTAAATATATCAATAAAACAATTATTACCCAATAACAACCCATAAAAAGATAGTAAAGTTTTGTACAGATCTAGAGATTGTTGTGTGTGTTGTTAGTAGCTTTGGGGAACAGAACATGGCTTCCATGTAGGGGAAGGAACGTATAAATCTCCATGAGTTGCAGTGATGGTACATGTGATCGATGTGACAAGTTTCGTTACCATAGCAACGAATGGCACGCGTGCATTTTCCTTCCCCAACGAGCGAAAGCAAGCATGGTTAGCTAGGTGTGAAATGTAATAATAATTTTGAATACACTTTTTTTTTTAAAATAATAATAATAATAATAATAACTATCTAATAATAAAAATGTATTATTAGCAATAAAAAATAGAATATTTAAAAAATTTATAAGGTATTTTAATTATTTACAGCGCTTATAAAGTTAAAAATATATGTATATAGGGTAAAAAGGTCTTCAAGTGAGAAGGAGGATAGAAAACAACAGTCAGATTTATGTTAGCCATAAAAGAAGCACTATATCTAACCATAGTTTGTACACTGATCAAATATTCATAGCTCCATAATNATTAAAAGTTATACAGTGAAACCTGTGTAAACCGGACTCGTATGGCACCGAATATTTTTTCCAGGTTTGGCAGGTTTCCGTGTTGAACAGGTTTTTTTTTTAATACTGAAAACCACTACTTTCCTAGAAATTTTTCCTGTTTAGGCAGGTTTATGTTTTATTCAGGTTCCGTTTTAGACAGGTTTTACTTTATATTTTCCATCCCTTTATAAATATGAAATAACGTATTGTTTATCCATAAAACCTCCTTTTAAAGCTCGATGTACGTCTTAAACTCAAAGTAATGTACTTTACAGTAAAACCTGTCCAAAACAGAACCTGAATAAAGCGGAAACCTGCCTAAAAAAAAGTTCTTCGTATCGAAGCGCGTTTTTACGTTTAAAAAGAAACCTGTCTTAAACGAAACCTGCCAAACCGGACAAAACATCGGTCCAGTTTACGCAGGTTTTAATGTATATTCATTAAAAACTTACTTTATAAGCTATTTTACCTTACAAACAACCTTATTTATGTTATACATAATATGATTTATGTGTATTATCATAGACGAGTAATTAAGGAAATAATCTAACAAATGACTTTCAATAAATGAAAATGATATACACTCCTTTGTATGCCAGACTTTCGTAGTTTTATATTAATTAAAAAATAAAAAATGAAAATAAAAAAAAGAAGCCATCACTAAACCGTTTCAGGAAGATAATTGTCCCTGGTGAAGATAACATCTTCACCATAAATTAATGTAACGATAGCATCAAGGTAATTATAACGAGATATTTCTCCTAGAACTACGTTGTCTACTAGTTTATTTACTCTGAACATTAACAGGAAGCGAGTCGAGTAGGATATAAATATACTTAAACACTTATAAATGTAGAAAAAGATGCAGCTGCCAAGTTTATATAGCTAATTCCTTACAGTCTACTTATTTATAATGTTGTAGGAGTGTCCGTTAGAAGATCCTTTATTACACTAGATGCAGAAAGTGTCAAAAACATTTTCATTCGCCGTGTTTGAAGATCGGTAAATTAGTGGTCAATTTTATCGAAAAATGATAAGGAAAAAAAAAGAAAAAAAAAAAAAAAACTTATGTCACGTGTTAGTGACGTGCAACTAATGAATATCTGAGTCGAGACGTGAATGACAGACATTGTACACAATCTACCCCCCAACTTCAAACGTTCTATCTGCCTGTCACTGCACCTCACTTCAAAGCGACCCGTGGGCTTAAAAGTCGTTTGAAAATCAACGCTTTGTTTGTATAATTACTTGACGAATTTCCGCACCTGGTACCACCACTTCCATGTTTGTCAATCTAACAGCCTCCTAGAAAAAAAATATATATATACAGTATATAAATTATATAAGAACGGATCCTGTTTTTATCCATTCGCTTCCTACTAATAAAGCTTAATTATTAATATTATAACGTTCTAAATTTTTAAAAAATAATATAAATAAACACATTTTCAGCTTATTTATTTCTTATAAACATTGAATTGAAGCTCTATTTTTATATTTTTTCATGTAAAATTCCAATAGTTCAGCGAGATGAAAATAGCATCTTTAAAGACAAATGATCCTCTCCAGGGATTTAACGAAGATATAAAGAAGAAATTCAAACAAATATTCCTTAAATAACACTCGTTCGATAGTTTTAACGTTAAAATATTAATATGAACTTCTTTTTAAAAAATTATAAATCTGCTTATAAATTAATTATAAAAGTATTTTATATGCGCGAATCAATACTTTATAACTAGATAAAAATACGATTTTATATATTTTTATACGTATTTATAATTATATAAATTAGTTAAAAGTGTAGAAAATTGCATATAAACTGTTAAAATTTATCAAATTTATATATAATTATAAAAAATGAATTTTACTACACAGTTATAAATATATAAATGTATAGCACTAGATAACAATTAACTTAACAACTATGTAAAATGAAATTAATTTTTTAATATAAATTATATATAAAATCACTTAAAAGACATAAAAATATGTGTTATAAATGGTTTTAAAAATATTATTAACAAGTAAATAATATATTTTATATGCTGACAGAAATTTATTTATTCATTTATTTATTAGATAGCTGTGTCCCTTGAACAATAATTGTCTCCCCTGTATAACAAACAAGGATAAAAGATAAAACACAATAACGAAAATAAAATAAAAAAATATATAAAAATACAATAAAATACAATAAAAAGCATACAAAAATACAGTAAAATACAATAAAAAGCATACAAAAATACAATAAAATAAATTAATAAATATACAAAAAAATATATACAATAAAAATCAAAATATAAAATCAAAGAGAAAATACATTACAACAAATTGCAATTTATTAATAAATTAAAATATTATTTACCATTATTTTATATTAGTCTAATAAATAAAGAAATAACAATTGTTATTTAAAAAAAACAAGTGCATATTTTAAAATAAGCAACAACTTTATTCATTTATTTATTTTTTAAAAAGAATGTTAAAATCAAGATGTCGATAATAAAATTGAGAAAGGTGCTTGTCTACGGTTCTTGAAGAATCAATTAATCACAATGTGGAATAAATTAAGCGAAATCTAAGCAGCAGCTGCAGGAAATTAAAGTGAATAAAAGAAGAAAACAAAGATCAAATTGATTTGACCCGTAATGGTTACAGCATCTTAAACTGATTTTCAGCAAAGCTTTTCTATCTTTGACTAAATTACAGCAATAAACAAGGCAAGTAAATAGTCAAAACGTTTACTTTCCAATATATATATATTTTTTTAATTCTACGTCATATAATTTATGTACATAGTTTAATAAGTAATTAACATCCAATCATGTTACGTGCCTCAATAAAATATATCTACTACGCCTATACATAGTTATATATATATATTTTTATGGCTCCGCATAAATATAAATTATGATTATTCTCCCGGTTTTAAATATAATATATAACTCGTTGTATGTCATTTAACGGATAGTAAATATATCAATAAAACAATTATTACCCAATAACAACCCATAAAAAGATAGTAAAGTTTTGTACAGATCTAGAGATTGTTGTGTGTGTTGTTAGTAGCTTTGGGGAACAGAACATGGCTTCCATGTAGGGGAAGGAACGTATAAATCTCCATGAGTTGCAGTGATGGTACATGTGATCGATGTGACAAGTTTCGTTACCATAGCAACGAATGGCACGCGTGCATTTTCCTTCCCCAACGAGCGAAAGCAAGCATGGTTAGCTAGGTGTGAAATGTAATAATAATTTTGAATACACTTTTTTTTTTAAAATAATAATAATAATAATAATAACTATCTAATAATAAAAATGTATTATTAGCAATAAAAAATAGAATATTTAAAAAATTTATAAGGTATTTTAATTATTTACAGCGCTTATAAAGTTAAAAATATATGTATATATATGTATATAGGGTAAAAAGGTCTTCAAGTGAGAAGGAGGATAGAAAACAACAGTCAGATTTATGTTAGCCATAAAAGAAGCACTATATCTAACCATAGTTTGTACACTGATCAAATATTCATAGCTCCATAATTCAATATTTCCAACAAACTTGAAGTCTGAAAACTAGTTCGGTAGTAAAGTAGTACGTCTTTGAATACGATTTTAACTGGAATACGTATCAATCTTCGTTATTACAGTTATTGAAAAATATTATTTAGAAAATCCTTACATATAAATCTATATATTAAACAATAAGCACCATCAATAAGATGAAAGGGAAAGTGAAAGAAATGTCGAAAATAGTGTCTTTGAATAAAAATACGATTATTGTTTTTTACGTAATTTAATCGCGTGATACGACTGGAAATTTTGAGATAAATGCTTTATTTTCATGTAGAAAAGGAAACGAATCTTCCTTTTTTTCCCCCTCTTTTCCTTTTCCTTTTATGAAAAGAGAAAGTAATATCCTTTGGCAGTATTTAAATTAAATGTAAACTGGAATGGAGTATGAATAGAGTTTCTCTTTCTCTCTCTTATGCGATAAGGATTTTCTGTTTTATCTCGAAACTTTAACAAATAAAAAAACTATAAAGAAACTATTCACCTATAAAAATAATCGAAATTTATGAAATGCTATATAAATATATATATTTAAATTTAATAATTTTACAAGCAAATATTATAGAATTCGATTGAAATAATTCTTATAAGAAAGTAAGAATTTAAATTCGATGTGGGGAACACTTATCTATTAATTTTTAAATTTATAGCAACATATTTTTATAAATTTTATAAAATTGTTCGAATTATTTTTTTATAGATTAAAAATGTTTTAAAAAATATATTTCATTTACAATTTAATTAAAAATTTCATCCAAAATCCTTCATTACATTCGCAATTTGACTTAAAATTTCAGTAAAATCCACAATTTCATTTACAATACGATTGAAAATGCCACTAAAATTCCCCATTTCATTTATAATTTAAAACTGAGTAATTTTTAAAATTAAAATAAGGAAAAAAATCAACATTAAATAATGAAAAATATTCATAAAAATCAATTTAATTTTTTAAAAAACTCGAATATAAAAAAACTTCAATTCTTTTTACACATGTATCCAAATTTAAAGCTAATCAAACCAATTATAAAGTCACTAAACAAATTCTAAAGATAATTTATTTTATACCAGCAATCTTTACGTAAAAATGGGATTTTATAGGCAAAAACATCCAATAAATAAATTAAAATTTTAAAAATGAATAAACTATCCTCAAAGGGAGGTTTGAGACTGAATAAATGATGATGATGTGAAGATATTTCCCCCCCAAAAATACAATAATAAAAAAAGAAAAAGAAAAAGGAAAATTCTACGAATACCCAAATAGAGAATAGCAATAAATGGTTTAATTTTGCAAATTAATGCTATTTTAATATAGAACATTTAAATAATTAATGAATTCTTTCTATGAGATAAAGCGTTAAGCATGAGAGCAATGTACTAGATAACAGCAATACTTTACGAGGAATGAAGGGAGGGGGGAAAGGAGGAAAAACAATATGAATATCGAATCGAATATCCATCTTTAATGCATTCTTCTATCAATAAAACTGATATCAATGTGTCTGATACTAGATATGAAGTATGAGTGGGACTCTTTGACGTCACAGCTTGTAAAAAAAAGTGGAAGAAAGTAACGTTTTCTATTCCTTCTTCCACTGGAACACTATTAAAGTATTTTATGGAGTCAGTATACACTGAGACGACGATAGTCATTTCTACTATCCTCCAAGGAACATCATTTATTCATAGAGTCAGCGAGAAGTTGTAGACATGACGACGAATGAGACATATCATTAAACTTAAACAGATGGCCAGAGCGTGAGTAAGAATATTTAATTGCTTTCGTAAATTTACGAATTTATATTGGCCTAAACATAAACCTATATTCCATCTGTAAATTTGCTTCTGTATCGAACGGAAGAAGGTGAAGTATGTGAAAGATTTGAAGGTTCTACACGCTTTAATTTTAAATTTTTATTTTTTATATCTTCACACGTGGCATAATTATGCTTAAAGTAAAAAATATATCGCTTTTAGAATGGGTAAAATGTATGTTTATGCATGTTAGATGTATGTGTGTGTGTGTGTGTGTGTAGTAGATGATTTTTGCCATTAGTTATGATTGCAGTTTGTCGTGTTGTATGGTCATAAAAATCAATTTATTGTTATAATATATCGTGTGAATAAAAATGAAAATAATATCACGAAAATTTTACTATTTCGCAGTTAATAAGTTTTTCTAAAATGTGTTTTTTCGCCATTTAATTTGGATATAAAATGTATAATTTGCAGAAATAATTGATGATTCTGACATTTAAAAATGCAATTTTGTTCTCTCGTTTATATATCTAAGCAGCAGCTGCAGGAAATTAAAGTGAATAAAAGAAGAAAACAAAGATCAAATTGATTTGACCCGTAATGGTTACAGCATCTTAAACTGATTTTCAGCAAAGCTTTTCTATCTTTGACTAAATTACAGCAATAAACAAGGCAAGTAAATAGTCAAAACGTTTACTTTCCAATATATATATATTTTTTTAATTCTACGTCATATAATTTATGTACATAGTTTAATAAGTAATTAACATCCAATCATGTTACGTGNTTTCGCCATTTAATTTGGATATAAAATGTATAATTTGCAGAAATAATTGATGATTCTGACATTTAAAAATGCAATTTTGTTCTCTCGTTTATATAATTTCATTGAAATTTATAATAAATAATTTAATATTTAAGCAATTTTTAAAGTATAAAAATTATTTTTAAATGTCATCTAACGATTTCAGTAAGCTTTAAACAATTATTTTATAATTATTTCATGTTTATTGCCCATAAAAATTCATCCATGTAGCAACATTCTTTCTTAGTACTTTACGAACGTCTTGCTCTTCTTATTGTAATTTATTGTGAATAAATTAATATTTGAACAATTTTTGAATGCTATAATATCGATTTTAATAAATTTTAAACAATTATTTTAATCGGTTTGGACTAGGAAACTCCAGTCAAATAACAATACTCCTTAATGCTCTACACAGATAAAGCATATATATTATATTTTTATAGAAGTTTAAAAAATAACATTTTAATATAAGTAATAAAATAATTTATAATTCAGTATCAATATCATTAACAATCTGAAACTAATTTAATCATTAACATCTTATAGAAAAGAGGAGCAAAGCATCCTTTTATTGGGATAGGAAAGATTTCACTAAAATGTTAAAAAAATCTCACAACATTAATTCTAATTCTAATTCTAATTTTTTTATTAATTACAATAAAAACTAATTACCAATACTTCTACATATAAAACTTTTTATTTTATTTTTTCCCTCTTCACTTATTTTTAAATTATTCAAAAATCTACGTATAAAAACATAATCCATTAACGTAACTATGAGAAAAGTTCCTGATGTTCTAACTATAAATCATGATCTAAGTCTAACTTTTTGAAAAATTGATAAAATTGTTAATCCTGAATTATTTAGGAGGATACCCGATAAAAATCTATCATAAAAAATCGTATCATTGAAGAATTTTGTTTCCTCGAATAACATGTTTTTTTTTTGTATTTTTTCCTTTGTATTTTTTTGTTAAAGGGGTTTCTAGATCTTAGAAAGGGTAATTTAATAGTATTTTTATTGCAAATACTTCATCAGAAACGTAACAAAAGTATAGAATGGTGTCGAGGAATGATGAATGGCGACAATGAACCTCCTACCATCAAGACCTCCCCTATGTCCTATTTTGCACCATTAATCATAACGCCAAGTACAAAAATAACACCAGTTAATAACTATTGGTTTATTGAAGAAATAAAAAAAAATTATAATAATAATAAAGTTGAATAGCAGTTTATTACTTTATACATCTTTCTGGTGATGTAAAAAAATAAAGTAAAAAAAAATAATGTCATGTGTATCGAGTATAACAAAAGGCTTGTTAATGAAATTTTTGTATAAATGTTACTTTATTGATTGAGTACATTGTGTTGGTAACAAATTTACTATCTGTAGTCATTATTAGTAGTTGTGAGAAAGTCATTTATCAAAAAAATTATCGCCCCCAAAAAAAAGAAAGAAAAAAAAATGGCGGAGGTGAATATAAAATCGTTTAATCGTTATTTAGATATAGATCAAGTTTAATGATTAAATTTAAGATCGATATCTTTTTAAAAAATATTTCGCGGTTTAGAGGTGAAAAAAATGGTATTTATATTCTATTTAAATCGATTAATTTTTAATAAAAATATGGAGTTAATCGGTTTTCCATTTATTTATTTTTTTGGGGGAGAAGTTTACTTAAAAAAGTGAAGTTTTAAATCAATTGTAATTAAGAAAAATTTAATAAAATCTTATTAATTTATGTAGATTTTTCATTCTTATAAACGTTATGATGAATAAAAATGTGGATTTTCTTACTAACTGGTACCACTTTGTTTTCTTTTCCAGGTTACAAATCATGGATGAAGACTCAACCATCGTAACTAACGTATAACACGCAATCATCATTATTCATTTACGAAAATTTTCTCCATTACATATACATTTTTGGGCTTATTTAGTCCCAAAATAAGTCCTAAATTTATTTTATACTACTAATTATATATTTATAATTTAAACTAAATATAATTATAATTTTACGCATTTTATGCTCATTAATGTACTAAATATATAAAAATATTTAATTGTACTTAAAGTTATATTTTAAGCACATATAACGTATATTAATCAACAAATAATATAAAGCACTTTCAGTTAAGGGATTGAATAGTGAAGCGGGATTAAGTGTGACTTATATTTATCCAACTAAAGCATTAAATATAATATTAATCAGTGATCTGTTTTGATTATATCTTAGTAAAATATTTATTAATGTATAGAATTTAATTTGGAGAAAATTATAAATTAAATTTTCGTTATATTCAAGAGTAATCAAAATATAAATAAAGGATGCCTTCGGCTAATATGCCAAAATATAAAGAAGATTCTATAATAGAAAATTGCTTGAATCTATATTTAATCATTATATATTGACCTGTTTATAGTTTATTAGAAAAGTATTAAGTAATGAACCAAATTAATTAAAAATTTTAGGGGAATAAACAGGGATTAATCAATAACAGAATAAGAGATGATGCTCTTAAATAGTTAATGAACAATCAGGAGCAAAATTTGTTACTTATTTTTATAATAATCAATATATAATTTAGTATATAAGTTCGGAAAGGTTGTAACATATGTTGAATAAATAAGAATGAGTAATTTTACAAAAAAAAAAAAATCGACGTGTAGAGCGATAATAAAGGAACTATTAGAAAATATTGAATGATAAATAAAGTATTTTGAGCGCTAACAACTAAAAATGTTGAATATTGATTGAGTAAATACAACAAAAGATAGTTTAGGTTGATCAGAATAGATTCTGAGTACATGCAACCAACATATTGAATAATGGCGAGATGTTGTATGTTATTCAGTTCGGCAAATTCTACTCACGAATGGGTCATAAATCACACCAAACTTAAAATAATTCATCTAGAAAAACATCCGAGTAAAATATATACAATATGGTTTTCATTTCATGAACGAATTACACACTTATTCACAGTCAAAATTACTAGTTGATAAGTGAATAATGCATTAAACTCCCAACAAAAATCGTTTGCTACATTATAAGTTATATTCACGCCAACAGCATGCATAAATTCAAAATATGATGGATGTCTATTATATTTTTATTCATAAAAAATAAAATTTAAATTAAAATAAAATAGGCAACCAAGGTATGTTGTTGTTGTTGTTGCTGCTGTTGCTGCTGTTACTGTTGGAAGCTTTAACTCAAACCGTTGATAGCAAATAAGATAGTTGATTAGTATAATATTATTAAAGTGAAATCCGACGCCCAAATTATTATTCAAATTTGTTCAAATGTATAAATATGTATTAGTGGAAAACGGCGAGTTTAGGTTAAGGGAGATTGATTATATGTTCTATCATTTTCTGCTGACGTAGTTGAAACCAAATCACGCAAAATCGAACAGGAGCGACCATTGGTGGATTTAGTTACCGTAGAAATAGTAAGTAAATGAATATAATATGCTACAAAGGCCGGTTTGTCTCGTTTCATCATACAAAGTACTTATAGGGCTGTGGCCATCACGACGATTGACTAGTAGAAAGGTGAAGCGCGAGAAGGTAAAACCCGAAAAGCAAGTAGGAGTAGGAGTAGGAGGAGGAGGAGGAGGAGGAAAGAGGAAAAAAGAATCACTCGTTCTCATTAATGTAATGCGTTCACGTGACACCACCCCTAGAGAAGTTTCGACATTTTGGTCTCTCTCGTCATCTATCCAGACGTAAAGGTTACAAAAGATTAGGTGGAAGGAGGTCGGATTTACTCTTTCCTCTAGGGATAGCGATGGAATTGCACTGAAATGGTTCAGTTTGGTTGAGCAAATACCATCACGATGGCCAAATCGAGCAACTTAGCAATTGAGTTGGGCTGCTGCAGGTCATGCGAAGTGTCATAGCTGGTTATCATGTGAGGCATCAAACCGTGATTGTTATTTTTTTACCCTCATTTATTTATTTTTTACTTTACATATCCTTCAGTAAATATTATTTTGTGTAAAATATATTTATGTCGAATCGTTTTTTTTTAACTTTCCTTTTTATATATATAAAAAAAGAAATTAATAATAATAATATCGCGGCTATTAATTAAATTATTAATTCTTTTATATGTTTATATAGTAAATTTCATCAAAATATTTAATTTTTTAAATGAATATATTAATTAAAAGACATTATTTTTGTAAATCAGAGCCGTAAAAAAATCGTGTTGTTCATTACAGTTAACCAATTAATGAATATAAAATTATTTTAATTCATTATCCAGTGAAAAAATAATTCTTTCAGAAATTAAAACATTTTTTTCAATTGATTGAATCAATTTTCAGAGATTTTTTTCTCTAATTCTTTTTTCACATTTTCGTTAAACATGTCAATTATAACGATAACCGTAAAGGAATTCATTTTGTAAATTACAACATTAAATTACTTTCTTTTTTCGTAATCAGAATTCTTTATTTTTTAATATACACTCTCGTGATGAAATTTAATAGAAATTTATTTTTTTCTTCTATATTTTAAACAAGAATTTCTTTTTTTTTCATCCCCCTCCTCTCTCTCTCTCTCCCTCTCACTTCTCTTTAGTCATCATTACGCTCGTTATAAAAATAACTTTAACACATTTGATAATATCAATTAATTAAGGAAAGAGTAATAAAATTTATACATTCGAAAACATAATAAAAATATATTTTATTTTAAAAATATTTTATGGCAAACTTTATCAAAAGAGGATGCCTTTTTCTTCCCCCTTTTTTAAAACCTTATCAACGTCAACCATCTTGCTACATTTTCATTTTTAAACAAAAGAATAAGTGTTCGAGTCGAAATTTTTTTCTGATATCTTCGCTGAGATGGCATAAAGGAACTATTAATATTCGTCATTTGAAATATATTTCAAAATTTTTGAAAGATATCACCGTCGGAAAGTTGTATACGTTTGCCATATCTGCCAACTCTCTTAGAAAGTTAAAATGCTTCCAACGTAAGTCATTTTTTTTTAAACCCGTGTAAAATATAACTAAAATAATATATTTATAAGATAATACAACTATTTTATATATCATTTAAACAAAATTTTAGTTTATACAGATCTCTCATTACTAAAAAAAAAAGGAAACTTCTTCTTACTCCCGCTAAGAAAATCATATCCTATATCAGATACGGTCCACGTTTATTCAGGCAGAACCTACATAAACACCATAAATAAACCTGTGACAGTATACTGTTAAAAATATATCAAATGTAGAAGGGTCCGTCACTGATCAGATAAACAATATTTGTAGCTGTTTCTGGTGACAACTCATTCCAATTCAAGGTGCAGCCTTGAAGCTGTATATAAAACTTTTTCCCTCCCTCCTTTCTCATCTTCTCCTCTACAGAACTCGAATACAAATTTAAATATTAAATGTCTCAATTCAAAATACATTAATTTCAATAGAATTTCTAAATAAATAATTTAAAATATCATCGTAAATGATTTATTAGAACGTGGTGTCTCTTTACTGGTTTTTAAAATCGAGTTATTTACGTATCCATCTTCTGCACCTGTATAAATAAACAATATTAATTGAAGATACGACAATTGTAAGATTTGAAATCTTTAAAATTCGTTTTTAATTTTTATAAATTACTTTATAAATTAATGGAGATAAATAGAAGATTCCATCATTCAAAGTGACTACAACGTGTGACAGAATTTAAATAGCAGTTTAATAATAAATAAAGAGCGTAATTGCTTATAGAACAAATTAAAATGACGTAAAACGCTTTCCTTAATAATTATTATAAATTATGCTCGCATTTTTCTCACGTTGAAGTATCAAAAATAGAACTTTTAATTCAGAACTGAAAGCATTCACTGAACAGAATAGACAATAGGCTGGCAAAAGCCATAAAATCTCGATAACTACCTCATAACTTATCCTCAACTATTATGTTCATATTTAACAGCCATTCTTTTATATTTATTATATAAAAAAAGAACGTTTTGTTCTATTTATAATATCTCTAATGTCATCTATACTATATAATCTCTAAGAAATATGTATACTGTGTATATATATATAGGCTATATATAGATTTTTTTTATATTAAAAATAATAATAATTAAAGTTCCAAATTTAAAAATCAAACTTAATAATTGCTTATAATAAAATCAAAATGTAATATTAATTATTCACCTCTCGATTCACTTGTAAAAGGGGCACGAGTAGATCTCGACCCACTGATTGAGTGTTTAAATGCATGTTTAATTAAAATTTATATGCTTTTTTAATTAATTTTAATTTATTGTTTACGAATTATTTACATTCGATTTCATATTTAACTAAACATAACATAGTAAATTAAATAACAAAGGTTATTTACTGTGAATAAACAGAGGTATGCATACATATACATCACATTCTAGAAGTAAATATTCATATGAAATTCTAGAACTTATTAAATCATACGCTATAAGTAAAGTATAGTCATATGTTAAACACAATTAACCATTACTTGTTAAGCAATAGATTGTTTATTGTAGCTAATTACGACCACATAATGATTGTACAATAGTATATTGATCTATAGGGATGTTTACTACGAGAATACATCACACGGGTTAATAACGTAAATTATAGACAATAGACACTTGGAAACTATTTTTAAATTACATTTATAATTTATTTACCTTTAATTATCAATTAAATAATGGTAAATTAATAAGTTTTACAGGAGTTTACACTAAACAAATCAAGCATATCCGGTCATATGCATCTCAAAGACAACATAATAATTATATAATAGAATATTGATCTCTAAGGATGTTTATTATAAGTAGATTATGAGTTATTATGTAAATTACGCATTATAAACGTTTATAAATTAGTAAATACCACACCGGTGGCTCAAAAGTCAATTAAACTCCTTTAATTTTCGTATGTTTCTTCAACGATAAAATTAAACAACAGTTAACTGAATTTTGGGCCACCCTATACGTATATTTATAATTTATTTAGCTTTAATTACCGATTAATTAGCAACGAAGTCACAAGTTTTGTATAAGTTTACAGTAAACAAATCAAGAATATCAAGTTATAAACATCTCACAGACATATTGATTATTTTTCATTCACGCTTTCCATTAAGCAACACGTGTACTTAATTTGTCTCCATCATATCATGATTATTTTTGTTTTATTATAATATTATTTTTTAATAAAATACGCAAGAAAAAATAAATAATAAAAAGCATATTCTGATTAAATTAAGAGCCTAAATCATATTGATTCGAAAACATTTTCTGGAGTAAAAAAATAAAAAAAAATAATCAATTTAAAAAACTTATTTAGAGGAAAATGTCAGAAAAAGTTTCTCGACTAAAGTCAATATCGAGATTTTAATAATGCAATACACAGGCTACAGGTATATATGATTAAGAATTAAAGAAGTTGAGGAAGTGTAGGAGTTTCTTCAAGAATGAAAACAAACAGAAAATGAATTGATGCTCTTCTAGACACCAATACACTCATGGGCATCGTAGAAAAACTTTTATCATAAGTATTATTACGTAAATTCCAACTTTTTTTCCGTTAAATAATATCTTATAAAATTGCATTAGCATGCGAAATTTTTCTAGTTTCAACTTTCTTCCACCCTCTTATAATTTAAAAATATATTTATATGCGTATACACATAAGGAAAGAAACGTCCAATCGATCCTATCGAGTGCATTAGTGGGATTGAATATACATTTATAAGAGATAAATCCCACGTGTGAGTTGACATTTTAAACAGCTGATGCCGATATTATTTATATGTACTGTACGACGACCCCCCTCACGTGTATTGGATTTCAATTCTAGCATTTTTGTTTGCATTTTTTAAAAGTATTTTTTATCTCATATAATTAATAACTTAATTGAGATTCTCTCGCGATTTTTTCAGTTAAAAATATTATAAGACACTACTGTACTCCAATTCTCAGTCAGTCATCATACAACATACTGCTTTATTTGGAAAGACACTTCTAAACACATCATTTCTTATAAACCAAGTGCTTTTGAAACTGTGCTTCACCTCAGGGTTTTTATTGTTCATAAAATATCAATTTCTTTACATTAAACATCTCTTTTTTCCCCTCTTTATTACTATTATTTCCAAAATCAAACATACACAAAACAAATGTTTAGGCTCCAAATTCTTTTTTGAATCAAACACTCATAGCAGACAAATTCTTTTCAAATCTGATGTGGAGTACCCTCTATGACTAATGTCATTTTACTTTCCTGGCTGCTATTTATACATAGAGGTAAAATAATACTATAATACTATAGGTAAAATATTGAAATCATTTCAAATTTTATCCTCTAGGCTGTTTGTAAATCTTCACATTTTGAAACCTCCTGAACCCAAAAAAGTAAAAAAAGCAATTCCATGAGTGTGTGTGTGTGTGTGTGTGTGTGTGTGTGTGTGTGTGTGTATTTCATTTAATATCTCATGATGGGGTAATGATTAAGAAACAATCCAAGATCCACTATGTCACAAAACAAATGAACCACCATAAAAAAACTACTTTGAGAAGTGAGCATTTTCGTCCATTTTTAAAAGGACATCCTCAGGCTGGTGTTCTAAAATTCGGATTGAACATTTTTAAACAGTTTGTTTGTTTGTTTGTTTGTTTTAGTTTTTTGGCACAAGAGCCATGTAGGCTAAGCTGCGCCAAAGCAAATGGTAAAAATTTAAAATATCACACTAACGAACATAGGACATTATTAGATAAATAAATAAATAAAAAACAGCAAATATATACAAGATAACTAAACAAAAACAAGGTAAATAAAACTCTAAAATAAGTAAATAAATAAATAACTAATCAAATATCTCTATACATATTATTGACTTTCAGAAAGTCCACTATGTTGTCCAGATTTGGCCTCTGACCCAAAATCTCTCTCAAACTTGCATTTCTGAAATGCTGTCTATGACTTTGATCGAGAGCAATGCAGTTGCATAGTATGTTTTACACTTATAATGCAGATGCAATACTCACATACTGGCTGGTCTTCACCCTTCAAAAGGTATTGATGAGTCAACCGAGTATGCCCAATTCTCAAACGACTAAGAATAACTTCAGATCTCCTGTCATACTGTTTGTTACATGTCCAATTTTCTATCATAGGTTTGATCTCGTGTAGTTTATTGTGGACTTGTGCATTCCACACATTNATCCACGTCTTTTCTTTCAAAAAAATATCCTGAAAGTTTCAAATAGTCCATTTTCCAACATTTCTGCTGAGGATTTCGCATCTAAAGCTTTACATCTTTCAAGATTTGAATCTATTCTCGGATCCTTTTTCTATTATCAAAAGGAGAAAAAAATCTAGAATTATTCATCCGAATTTTAGAAAATATTATATTTTAAATTTATAAATATCACGTATACATATACATATATATATATATACTATAAATAGGCCTACTCTATATAAAAATCTACTCTATATATTAATATATTGAAGAGATTTTAATGTCTTAAAATACATTAACTCGACTTTTTTTAAAAAATAAATTTTTACTTAAGTTATCTTTAATTTAGTTTTCATCTTGCAATCAATCTTCAAATAAAATTTATGATGTAGATATCCAATAAGAGAACTTACACACAACTTTGACAAGATTTTTAAGAGATAAAATGGTACAAAATGAGTTATTTTTAGAAAGTTTACATCCTAAAATCATTACAATCCATCAGTTTGAATCATTTTATCGTCCATCTTAATAATTTTATACAGAAGAGTACGTGTCGAGCATCTTTAAAATTTTTCCAAAGAGAAGAACAAGATGAGGAGGAGGAAGAAGAGGAGAAGGGGAAAAAAAGACTTTAATATCGTCACCAGTTTGTTATTCATTATTTAATCTATTCATTATTCTCTAAAAATTCATTTTTTGTATGAGAAAATGTGTTTTTTTCTTCTTCTTTTCTTCGAAACTAGCGAGATCATTTTGAATTTTATTGTTTAGATATAATATAGAAGCCTCCAGAATCAATTTATATTTATATTGGTATTCTTAATTTACTGAAATTTTCAATCTTTTATTTTTTCCTTTGTCTATTCTTCATAAATTCCTTTTCGAAAAGTAATACTTCTAAATTATCATTTACGTCATCCACAAATTATTATTTACACAAAATTTCCTTTGAGCGTGAATTAAATTAAAGAAAGAAAATATTTTTCTAAATATTTATTAAAAATATCGTCCAAAAAAAACGTTTTTCTTTTTTTTCTTCTTCTTCTTTTTATTATAATTAAATTTTTAGAAATCTTGCAAATTGTCATTTTAACTAAATAAAAATAAAAATAAATTAAGTTTGATGACACAAAAAGTAATTAAAATTCTGTAATAAAATAAAAATAAAAAAATCTTGTTAATTTATTTGTAATATTTACTTTGTTATTGTTTATTTTTCGTAAAATTAATTATAAATATTACATTTTTTTTAGAACGTTTCATAACGAAATTTTAATGAGAAAAATTACTTTCATGTTTGTATAATTTCCGAAATTTATCTTCAAAAAATATATGAATAATAAATAAAGCTGTAATTATAATTTAAGGAAAAATATATATATATATATATATATATTTCAA
>NW_019384330.1:304748-306196 GCF_000671375.1 Centruroides sculpturatus
AATAATAAAACTAATTAATTAATTTTTCATATAAAAAACAATAATTTAGAAAATAATAAAAAAAACTATTTTTATTTTAAATTATTTATATTTATTTTATTATATACTTTATATTAATACAATAAAACCCATGAACAATGACCACTGGCAGGAACATTAAAAAAAAAATAGCCGTGGTTGGAAGGTTATTTTTTTATGCATTTTTGATCCGAAAATTTTTTCCACAAAATTGGCTGCCGTTTAGAGGTGGTCGTTATTCCAAGTTAACTGTATTTTTTAAAAAATATATTATTTTATATAGGGCGAAACCTGTTTAAACCGAACTCGCACGGTGCCGAATATTTTTCCGGTTTGGTAGGTTTCCGTTTTGAACAGGTTTTATTTTATATATAATACATTTTCTGTACTATTTAATATAATAATTGAGCATAAATTTATAAAATAATTTATTAAAAATGAATAATGTTAAAAATAAAATATATTAAGGTATTAATATAAATTAATTTAAACTGTTAAATAAACTGTTAAATATATATATATATATATTCAATTTTTAACGTAATTTTTCCGGCAGTTTTCCTTATATTTAAAAAATTTTTCTTTTTATTAATGGAAGCATCGTGTAAATTTCCATTATCAATTATACTTTGCTCTTTCTTAAACTTTTCTTCGAATTTTTGTCATTTTAGTCGTAACTTTTGTATGACTAAACGTCACTAGGCAATCTTTTTACACTTGAAAGATTTTATTTTTCTTTCTTAAAAAAGGGAAGAAAAAGAAAAGATTTTCCTTTAATATATTTCTTTCTCCACATCTTTAAATTTTGCTTTCAATTTTATTGCACCTTCGACAATTAGTGTATTCACTTGTGTCGAGCATCTTGAATTTTAAAGCCATTCTTTTGAATTTCTTTTTTTTTTTATTTATCGCTTTACTTAGTTTTAAAACGCTTTCTTCATCACCAAGAACTATTTTCAGATGCAGTTTTTGGCTTCCAAATATTTATTTAGTGATTCTATACTTTTCTTTCGTATAATTTATTGCACTAACTTTAACCCCTTACACTTACTTACCATTCATTACTCCTACTTCCGTTCTTATAACTATAAATCTTATATATAAATATAATAATATATATTATAATCGATTGCCTTTCATCACGAAAACATCAAAGATAAAACCGATATTAATTAATTAATTAACGAAAGAATTGTCACAAAACTTTAACGAAGTAAATTAATTTAAGTTTAAAAAATAAATTTGTTTATGTTATTTTTAATGAAAAAAGTAAGAAATAAAGATCTTTTTTACCTTTGTTTTATTCTATTTTTTATTTTTTTTTATAAATAAATAAATAAATAAATAAAAACAGAAAAAAATGTCACCATTTTTGTCAAAAAAAGGAAACGAGAAGACATTTTATTTTTCGTATAAAAGACTACAACGTG
>NW_019384330.1:306873-320464 GCF_000671375.1 Centruroides sculpturatus
CCAATAACGGCCACCTGTAAACAGCGGCCACTTTTTTTAAGAACAACACTTTTTTTTTAAACAAAAACGTGTACAAAATAACCTCCGAATAACAGCCATTTTTTTTTTGTGTTTCCTTCAGTGTCCGCTGTTCAGAGGTTTATATATATTTTCATAACCATTTTTTAAACTATATTTTTATTATTTTAACTGTTAGTTTTATTTATAAATTAATTTTCCATACAAAATTCAATAGAAAGTAAGAGGAAAAGAGAAAAAATTCCGATAAAATCATAAAATTTTTGACTGATACATAAGCATAAATTGCAAAAATTAATTTCAGTTTTTTAAACATCATAAAACTGTCTTCTATTCTTTTTTCTTGGTGACGTTTTTAACCTTCCTAAAAAACAACAATTAAAATATATATATATATATTCAAGAAGCGTTTTTCATTGTAAAAATTGAATATCCATCTTTTGTCAACTCGCATTCCTTGACAGTAAAAATGCTTTTTAATGAAGCTGCAACTAAATATACACATACCAAACTTAAATGAATTTCTCCATGAGTGAATTTTAATGAATTTTAGCAGATGAAGAGACCGAAAGAATATATATTTAAAAATAAAATAAAAAAGGAAAAAAAAAACTTGTTCCAAAATCGCACGTACAGACTACATTAAAAGGAATGACTAACACAACCGTCCCTTATGACAGATGTTTACATTAACTCGTACCCTGCAGGTCAAACCTAGTATGATGTCACTGAGTTTAGGTACTGTCATATGCTTACATTCAGTCAGTAAAAGCGAGATGTCAGCAGGGTTTACTTTAAACTAGAGTCAAAACATAATGAGAAAAAAGTAATAAAGTAAAAGAATTTTTTTTTTACCTCTAGAAAGGATTTTTTATTCTTTAACAGCTTAAAAAAATCCCGATAAAATTTATGTAAATGTTGTCTATTCGTCAAAAGATCGAATGCGATCTTTTCTAAACTCTTTTCTAAAATTACCTCCCTTAGCTTTCACACTCCTCTTCTGTGTCATGCAGATCTCATGAAAGAATTACCATATTGTTATTTGAAGCCTTTCTTATAAATATTTCTTGAAAGTTTCCAATAAAAAAAAAATATAATAAAGAATAAAATTAAAGAGAATTTTTTAAGTATATTTCTCTATAAAGTTTTCATTTCTATACGTTAATAATTTTTAAAAATTTGCATTAATTTAAAGATCTTATTCTCTTTACAGCGACTAAGATGTTAGCAATGAATTCATGTAAGAATTGCTAAAGGAAGACAATTCTGTGACACTAAATGGCTGTCATTTGTCCATTGCTGTCTCGACTTTTGACGTCTTTCTATTCTTTGTAAGAAGTTTATTATTAATCTCACTGCCACAATTTGATAGAAATGTTTAATATTAATATATTACCCTAATTCAATTCACTTTTTCATGTTACCTACAGAATTTAAACAGGTTAAATTTATATTTTAAACATTCGAAACGTGAAAAATTTACTTTAAAAGTATATTTTAATTAATAAAAAAGTATATTTATTATTTTTTTTAATAAAAAGTTTTTAGTCAAGGAATTTTCTCGTGTTGATAAGAGTAGATGAAAGAGATTTACAAGAGAAAAAATTAGTTTTTACCACAAATAGAAGCACTAATAATGCTTTATATATATTAAAAAAGTAAAAAATAAAAAATAGAAAGGGGATCCGAGAAAACTAGAGTTTAAGCAGATTCGTTTTTGTTGCCCAAAGTCATTTACTAGCTTCGATGATCACAAAGTAATAAGGGAATTTTTTTTCCTAGTGTCGAACGTGTTTACGAACAGACTTAAATATTGTCTTAATTTTGACGTTGCAGCCTTATTAAAAAAAAAAAAAATTAGAAAACTTTGATATAATTTGATTCTCTCCCCCTAAAAATACATCAAAAAAAATTTTAAAATACAATTTTAATGAAGACTCTTTTGAGTTAGATACAAAAATAATTTTTTTAAAATGTATCGATTATTCACTTACAGACAGACATGCAGACGGTTTTAATTTTGTTTTTTCCTCTAATTTATATATATATATACACATACAAATATATAAGTAAGAGAGTTAGAAAAAAACAACAAAAAAAAAGGTAACTTTCAGTTTCTGATTTCGATCACGCGGATATAAATTTATATAATGGGTCACTCATATGGAACAGATGACAGCATAATCTGTAAAACTTCCAGTTTATCGTGAAAATTTACGACACAATTTACACATAAATGACATGACACCTAAGTCTAAATGAGACATAATTATAGGGGAGAGAGAATGTTACTGTCATTGCTAAATTGTCTATAGTAATGGTTCCATCATTTTTGCTATAAAATGTCGCGATATAGTGGATTCTGTCATCGGAAACTGGTAGAAAAATCACAAAATTTTCTGAATCGTACCGAGAGATATGGCTTTTACTGATAGTAAGTATATTTGATTTGCAAGTATGAGATTCGAGTTACGTTAATATTATTGCAATAAAATTAATATTTATCGCTTATATTGAAATTCTACACTCGTTTATAACAATAATAAAATGAAAAAAATCGATAGAAAAATATATTTTTAACCATTAACTTTCGATAATTCTTTCATTATAGTTTGATACAAAGTAATTGATATTACCGAAGGCCGATTGTTCTAGGAACGACAACTGGACACTGATTTAATTAATCTTCTAGTGAAACTACAAAACTCTGACATACTGTACAATTACAATTGTAATTAAAACACGCCTATCTTCGCTTACACACCAAGAGTTAATCTAATTTGTGTTGACATCAGTTCCTAGACTTGTGGAATGCTATCCAATCTTTATTGTACCAATTCAAGTTATGGGTAACTAGAAACTCTTGGACACAACTTTTATCCATTATATTTAAGAAGATAACTTCTTTCTATACTTTTCTATATATTTATTATAGAAAAAAGAAGTTTTTTCCCCTCTTCTTCTTCGATAAAACTCTAAGTTAAAGTAACTTATATCATCGTAAATTGTTACTTTCCATCATCCATCTTACGTACGTTCGATGAAAAACCTTTTTCTAACTTATTTGACAGATTATCTGAAGGATTGGAAGGGTCTGTAAACATTTGAAATAATAAGACTTGATATTTTTTGAGTAATGCGTTTGTATATATATATATATTTTTCTTCCTCCACTTTTTATTTTAACTTCAATTTCTAGAATTGATTTTATTTCTAAAGACAGTTGATGCATTCAACAGAGTGCTCTTAAAGTTTGCTTGTGAACTTACTGAATGGGATGCGTATTCCGTGTTTAAAGATGATGTTTAAATCCTCCCATATGATCTAAAAATCCTTTTTATAAATAAATATTTTTGATTTTTCTTCGAAATTTCTTAATAAAATTTGCTTTAGAAATGTTCCTGAAGCATATAAAAATTATATACTTTTCAAGCACTTATGTTTACTCTTCTAAAAATTATGTTAATGTATAAACATTCTAAACACAGTTTAAGTGAGGTGAATTAAAAGTTAAAAGATGCTCTTGAAATTCTATAAACTTTAAGTAAATGCACTTAAAATGTGTAGAGAGATATTTTTAAGTAAAGGAAAATGTGTTATTGAGTGAAATTTCTAAGCTCTCTCTTCACGTCTTTCTACAGAGTTAATATTATACATATAAAATATTCTTGCTATAATATAAGATTAAAGAGTTCTCAAGAATTTTCTACATGAATAAATAAAATAAAATCGAAAATATTCTCGAAAAATAGCTATGTAAAATTTATGAGAATAAATATATTTAGAAGAATATTTCAAGAAATTACAAAAATAAATATATTAAAATTTCCTTTTAAGCATATATTAATATTGTGTTTTTTTTAGGTTAGATTATATAGTAAAATCTTTAAAATAAAATGGAAAAAACCTGCTTAAACGGAAAAAACATTCGTTATCGTCGAGTCCGTTTTACACAGGTTTTACTGTATATATATAAAAAAGAGGGAAAGCTCTTAAAGATAATAATAAAAGAAACTTCTCAAGCATTTACTTATAATAAATTTAATTTAATTCGTTTAAATAAGTAATTTTTAGATAAATATAAAGATCGATATTTTAATTTTTATCGCTAAAAAGAAAAAAGAAAAATGGAAAGAAACGATTTTAAAAAGCTACATTAAACACGTAGACAAACAATAGAAGATAAGATTTCAAATATTTGACGTGTTTAAAATTAAATATACTATACTTTAGAGACTTTTCGATAATGGTTTAAACTTAAAAAAAAAACTAGGAAAAAGTTGCTTTTTTTTTAAAGTTTCCAGGGGGAAAAAATTGAATATTTTTAAAGATTTTCGAGAACTTCAATCAGATAAATTATTCTTGTGTAAAAAGCCCAAGCCTATACTGTGTGTTAGAAGTAGAAATGCTAAAATTCTTGTTATGAGACGCTTTTCAAAGAGGAAGAAGATAGGAGGAAAAAAAATTTAAGAAGTGAAGAAAGAAAAGTTTTTTCTTCCTTCTCATTTACTTCAGTTCGACTTTCATTTGAATACTTTTCTGATCTGAAAACTTGAGGATCCTTTCCGCGGCGGGAATGGACTGAATACCTCACTGACTAACAGGATCTTCTGGTTGCTATGGTAACGGGCAGAAGGGAAGGTTGATAGGAGGACCGTCTACCCTGCCATGATTAATTACACCGTTTCGGATCAATAGGAAAGAGGGAGAAAGACAGAACTCACCAGTTCTTTGGTCTAGTCAATTATACTTGTTCTAGAAAATACGGAAAAATTTTCGAGAAAGTCGAGTTTTCAATTTGAATCAATAGGAAAGAGGGAGAAAGACAGAACTCACCAGTTCTTTGGTCTAGTCAATTATACTTGTTCTAGAAAATACGGAAAAATTTTCGAGAAAGTCGAGTTTTCAATTTGAAAATATTTGAAAAGTTTGCTTTTTCTAGAATACAATTTTATATATNGAAAGAAAAAAAAAAAGTAGAAAGAAGAACAGAGTATCTGTGATAATCATTTTCTAGAATGGTCATCTAATGGTGGTTTTACAGTGCTATAAACGGTTTCTATACCTTTTCAAATTCAGTTCATGTGACAGTTTAGGGGTGTGTCGCCACAGAGTGAAAACCCAGTGATGGATTAACAGCCTTTTCTACACCAATTCTACAGCATACTCTCAGACGACTGACCTCACACGACATCTGTAAACGTCACATTCGGTTCATTGTACTGAAGTTGTTTCATTTTACTCTTTAAAAACAGTAAAAAAATAATAAAAATAATAAAAAATGGAAGAAAAATTCTCCATTTATAACATTAAACGAATTTAAAAATGAATAGGAAAAATCAATTTTTCTTTTTAAACAATTCTTAACTCGCCGCATTATTTTCGCCGTTTTAAATCTTTTTGGTCATTTTACACACTACATTAATTTTTATATCGTGTCTTTTTTTTCACGTTATTTTTCTATAAAACTTTAAAGAGTAATTTAAACATTAAAAAAAAATTCTTATAAATCAAGAATCATTGTTTAAAACTTTCGATTTTTTTCTACACATAAAATACAATCATAACCGTTTTTTTAACATTGTTAAAGCATAAATTATTACAAAAAAAACATTTTAAATCTTTTCGATTATTTTACACACTACATTAATTTTTTATCGAATTTATTATTATTTTTTTCTTGATTTTTCCATAAAAAATAAGGTGTAAAGTAGCGAGTTGTGCTTTAAATATTTTATATTAAAAAAAAAGGCCATAAAAACAGGATTATTATTCAATTGATACATCGAAAAAACAAGGTTTTGGTTTATTAGAACAATGTTTTTTTTTTCTTTTTTTTTTAAGAAAATTGATTTAAAAAATTGCTATTAAAATTAACACCTCATTGATTTTTAAGTTATGATTTTATTTTATAGAACTATTTGAATTCTTATCATGAATTCTCATCGTGCTGCTGTTGAAAATAGATTTATTATAACTTTTCTTTGACTTATCTGTTTAAAATTCATAAAGCATTTTCTCTTTTTTAATTAAAATTAATGCCCTTTTGGATTAGTTACGAAAAGGATTGAGAAATTTAATTCAGATATATTTATGTTTCGCAACTAATTCTTTCTTATTTTATTATATTTGGGATTACTTTAAAAATTAAAATAATATATTCGACAGAAAATTTATTATTTATAAATTTTATAATTAATTTATTAATTTTTTTTTTAAATAAAGTTATTATTTTTATAAAAATTCAATTTAAGTGCAGCATATCTGCAAAATTACAACATTGTATAATATTATATTTTACTGAAGATGATTGTAATTAAAGAATTCATTTAAAAAAATATAATGTAATAAAACCTGTGTAAGCCGGAATCGCACGGTACAGAATATATTTTTTCCGGTTTGGCAGGTTTCCGTTTTGAACGGGTTTCTTTAACATAGAAATTCACCGAGTTTCGAAGAATTCTTCCCGTTTAGACAGGTTTCCGTTTTAAACAGGTTTTACTATAATTATTTAAAATATTTATAATTAAAAGATTAAGAAGTAATTCTTGTAAAGTTAAAGAATTATTACATTTTTCTTCCTTCCTTTTCTCTTTCTCTACCTCCTCTTCCTCCCTTCCTCTCTCTTTCCTGTAATTTAGATTATTATGCTTATTTCCTTCTATCGAAAATTTTACGAACATATCTATAGTTTTTTAAATTCTCCTTTAAACATATAAAACTAAACCATAACTTAAAAGTTTAAAAATATACAGTAAAACTTGTTTAAAACGGAAAAATAAATTCTTCGAAACGGAGCCATTTTCTACGTTAAAAAGAAAAAAAAATCACCTGTTTAAAACGAAAACTTGCTAAACAAGGAAAAGGTGCATTCCGGCTTACACAGGTTTTACTGCATACAAGTATGCAACTTGTGACGTATTTAACATTTAAAAAAACCACAAAAAGAGGAGAAAGAGCGAGAGAGAGGGTGAGAAAAAATCGAATTTAATCATTCTTCTTGTTACTCTTATGATAAGAATTTGTTTTAAAAACTAAGAAAGTTCTATTGAACCATTTTTTTTGTAAAGAGATAAAAGTTTCAAGTACGAAAACTTATATATATATATATATACGTGTGTGTGTGTGTGTGTTTTTTTTTTTCCTGGTGTAAGCTTATTGCTAAATGCACCAAAGAAATAAATTTCAAAAAAAGTAAGTGTAACAGCCACACAAGAGATTCTTGAATACAATACGAAAGAAGGAAAAAAATAATCTTTATTTGTCCCACTTGTCAAGCATTATCTAGGGGTATAGGTCCCAAAACGATCGTTTCTTTCGACACGTTCGAAATCCAGCACAAATTACGTGGTTGATGTCTTCCTGTATATAGGAGACTTATGTCTAGAGAGAAGGGAGAAGAGATTCTGCAATCATAGCAAGCATTGTTAGTAATTTGCTGTGTTTATTCCCTTGTGGTCCTTCTAGACAATTAGCACATTTACATCATCCATGTTGAGATTTTCACAAAGAAACATGAATATGAATTAACATAAATTAAAATTTTATACTAATAAGTAAGATTTTAAGGCTTTAAAATGGAAGGAAATTTTTAAGTACACTTTTTCAATTAATTTACTTAAAAAAAAAAAAAAAAACTTTTTATTTAAGGGAAATAATTAATTAATTTATAAACGAATTTATATTAAAATTACAACATGTAATAAATAAATAAATATTTTATGGAAAAANTATAAGTGGAAGAAAATATAAAGTTTTTTGAGGGAGATCCTTCTAGCTTAAGATTCATTGCACGTTTAAGATGAAGAAAAGAAACAAAACAATCTGGATAATGTTTAGAATAAGAAATCCTAGATGATTACAGATAACTGTCAATTCTTAAATTCAAAAAGTGTGAAGATTTCCTATCATCCATCATTTTTTGATAGGAAGAGAAAATGAAAAATGGTCTCAAAAAATAACCATTCGCATTTTATTTCTCCAAGTTTTAAATAGAATTTTTCAATAAGTACGAACAAAACTTTAATTTTTTTCCTCCTCTTTCTTTCTTTTTTTTTAATATATAAAATATATTTGGAAAATAATGGCTCCAAACTTTTAAATTATTTACAAGATTGATGCTGCACTCTTTATAGTAGTGAAAAATTTGTTTTTATTGATCCCTCGTTGTTTCATTTTTTATAAATAAATAAATATATATATACACATTGAATTTGGATAAATGAGAAAGTTATGTTGGTGAATTTAAAAAAAAAAATGTGTACTAAACTAATATAAAATCCACCTTTTGCTTTGTTTAACTAATGTTATGTTCTCATATCTGCTTACAAGAGTATTTACACTATTTTTTTATATCGTAGATTTAGTGGAGGAAAAGTGCCCTTAAGAGAATTTAAGGGTTTTCTATTCAACAACCGACCCCGACTATCGACTCTGCACCACTTATAACTAGAAAAGTGTGAATGTTAAATGTAAACTTAAAGAATGATGGATCAGCAGCAAAATTTTTATGTGAGAATTTTTTTTATACCTTCGAGCACTCTAGTCCTATGTATAGAACTAGCTTAAAACCGGAAAAAAATCGACCAAGTTTTCACTCCATCTCACTCCTGCCATTCTGTAATGTACATAGTCAAATGCCACAAGCAGTACAAAAGCGATTTATACAGAGAAATGATCCTTAAGAGAATTTAAGGATCTCTTTTCACTCAAGTAACATCTGTTAAACTCTCCTTGCTTGTTATGGGAGGGAAAAAAGCATCAAACTTCAAGCATTTTTTTTAATAGTATTCATTATAAAACATATGCCAAATAAATCTTAATGCGATACGAAACTCAACTTGATTAATTAAATCAGGATTGAGAGTCAAGTATGCGAGCGTTGAAAAATATCTTCATTCTTACCACTATAAGACAGCTTTATAAATTGTAATATTATCTATAACAACTGTAAGATGGTTGTTCACTTTGAATCACCCCCAAAGAAAAGATTGCTTCTTCGGTTTCACTAAGAAGAAGAAGAAGAAGAAAAAAGTTATTTACGAGAACTGAAGCAAAAAACCATTCTGCATCTAGGGAGTAAGGTTTGCATGTTTCCTAAAGATAGCTTCGAATCATGATTGATGATTGCTCACAACCACTACACCATCCATCTTTGGAACCACGACGAGATTTGGAAACACCCGACTTGCAATTGAGAAAGAACAATTGGTCTATATTTTGTTGCAAACCTTCATTGTTCAGCAACTAGTAAGAATACAAAGAAATTTAGTTCTCGATTCCAAGCTCGAGGGAAAAGAAAAAAAAAGGGGGAAATAAGAAATATATTTTTCTTTTTCTTTTCCCCGTTAAGAATTCTCAAACTTAGAAAGTAGTTTTGTGTTAAAATACACTCGATCTTATTCTACTCTCTCTTTTTCCTTGTTTCTAAATTGTGATGAAAGATTTTATGAAGCGAAAAGAGTTACAGAAAACTTTCAGACTTTCAAAAATAAAAATAAATTTAAAAAAATATATATATATATATACAGTATATACGTTTTTTTTTCTTATTTCTCTTTAATTTCCGCAACATACAAAGGTTTTTTGTTTCAGTAGACATAAAAAAAACCTTCAGGCTATTTCCTGTTCGTAATCCAAGCCTGAAAGTTGATCACGAAATCGCGTGACGGTAAGATTTAGTAATAATTGATCAAAACTGCAAGAAATAAATATTTCAGGAAGGAAACAGAATGAAGTTGGGTGCACTTACACGAAAAAACACAGAGGGAAAAGTACAGTAAGAAAGGGGGAAGATACTGATATTTCCTACTATATTTGTTGGTTATTTATAATGATCAAGAGTAGATTTTCTGCTTTATTTTTATATATATATTTTTTATTTATTGTCTATCTATTGAGGTATGAGTACAGTACTTGTTACAGTAGAGTATAATGTTTCTTCTTGTTCAATTTTTATTCTGTAATTGTTTCACCCTTCAATTTTTATCCCCTGAAAGAACGTAGAAAGCAATAGTCATCACCAAATAGCTTTTCGTATGACGACAGTTATTTTATAACTGTCAAAATGACAGGATTGTATAACCGCCATTCACTAGATACACTCCTTATACACCCTTAAACAATATATATATAATTTTAATTAATAATTTAATTGTATATAAAATTATTAGAGTAAAACCTGCCTAAAATGGTACCTGAATAAAGCGGAAATCTGGCAAAACGGAGCGAATTTTCTTATGTTAAAAAATAAAACCTGTCTAAAACGGAAACAGGCCAAACCGGAAAAAATATTCGGTAACCTGCGAGTCCGGTTTACACGGGTTTTACTGTATATTAATGAAATTAAATGATATAAATAAAATTATTATACAATATAACCCGTGTAAGCCGGAATTGTACTGTACCGAATACTTTTCCTTCTTTGACAGGTTTCCGTTTTGAACAGGTTTTACTGCATCAATGATAGGATTTCATATTTATTAATTTATAGAGTGAATATTAAATTTATGTAAATTTTAAATTTATATTTAATATTTTATATATTATATATAATAGAAAAAATTATCATATGCAGTCGGTACAACAACGGCCCTTTCAAGGCCACCTTTAAGGGCCTTAAAGGCGGCCTCCCAACAACGGCTACCTTTAAGGGGGCAATTTTTTTTATTAACATTTTATTTTGAAATGAATACCAAATAACCTCTAACCAACGACCATCTCCGAACAAGAGCCATTTTTTTGTGTGTCCGTCAGTGGCCGTTGTTCACAGGTTTAACTATATTCTTTAACATTAACGTAAGATTCTATTATACAGAATATTCAACTCAAAATCCTCGAAATATAAGCACTAACTTTACACATATTAAATCTGTAAAAACATACAGACAGCCAAACGCACACTTTACTAAACTTTTCTTTATTCATTTTTCAGGTGGAAAATCTGACGTTTTCTATATTTATTCATGTCAGAATTTAATTTTAGCGTATTAGAAACACATTTTTTTTACAATAAAACGTTAAGAATATTGGAAAAATCAGCATATTAAAGAAAGGAAAAGAAACAGAACTTATAAAAGCTTAAGAGATTAATACGCAATATAACAAACAGACAGCCAAACGTACACTTTACTAACTTATTTTTTTCGTTTTTCAGGTGTAAAATCTAACGTTTTCTATATTTATTCATGTCAGAATTTAATTTTAGTGTATTAGAAACACTTTTTTTCGATAAAACGTTAGGAAAAGGAAACAGAAATCTTACAGGGAGAAAAAAATTTAATACTAACATTACTAAGCGGTAAAACTATATATATAAATATATATATATGTATTGAAGTTACTGGCTTTCGATAAGAAGTTTTATTTTTCTTGCTTTTTTCCATATAAAATTCCAACCCAATAGAAAGCAAGACATATTGAAATACGTTTTTGTGACAAGATGTCACTAAAGCGCATGTCGACCAGGAAATAGAATTTACCATTGATGTGTGACATGTGAAAAGTGTCATGCGGTTTCACAAGAGTCTTCTGTTAACAGTTCTAAACACTGACAGAACCAATGTATTTTCGATTTGTTCTATTGCGCTTCAATACAGTTCAAACTGCATGGTTGAGAATTTCATTTTCACTACAAAATGAAATTGGAAAAAGATAGTGAAATTACAAAAATGGTATTTCATTTTACGTAAATTGTGGAAAATATTTTAACTCATTAACTTTTTTTTTCTTTCCTTTTCTTTTATTCTGAAGGGTATTTTAGATACTTTAAACAGAAGAAAACACAATATACTGGATGCGAAGATACAAGATTTATTGAAATATTTACAGTTTTTTATGAAACGAATTTTATTATTATTATTATTATTATTAAATTCCATTCATAGATTTAAAATTAAACTGTTAAAGTAGAATTTTATTATTTTCTACATTTAAAATAATAATAAAATGAGGATATCTCTAACCGATTCGTGATTAGAGAAGTTGCACCTATAGAAAATTGAATCATTTTTATTATGCTACAAGAAAAAAATTGGAAAGGTTCAATTATTTTAATGAAATATTTAGAAGCTAGAAAAAAGAATAAATTATTAAATTCAGAAGAAATATTTCTAAAAAATAAACTAAAAGGCTATTTTTTTTAGAAAGATCAGCATCTGACAGATGTCATCATCTCTGTATTCTTTTTTAAAATATATTTTTCAAGATTCATCAGTATGGAATATAATATCGGTTTTATAAAAATGATTTTGTTGAATGAATGGAATGAAATTTTGAAAATAAACTCCGGCAATTTTTATTGTTGTGAGTTAATGCTTATAAATTTTTCACTATAACACTTATAACTTTAATGAGTCTTTAGAGAGAGGGAGGAGGAGAGAGAAGAAACAGAGAAGGATCGCCGTTAACGTAAAGAATTCTGTAATATAAAGAAGAAATCAGAAGAACAAACAAAAAATTGATCAGTTTTCTATTTATCCAAAATGAAATGTTTGCTTACAATTGATTGAACTCAAATCTTATACGAAAAACAGCTGTTGTGAAGACATAGAGATCTTTATAAAAATACTCCAATATTGGTAAAGAAAAGCCCTTTTTCTTCTAAACTACTCGCAGAATTGAATATTGTCTTATAACCTGATGTCAAAGTTTGATTGATTTTTCTTTCATATAAACCAAACAAAAAGTTTAGTGATATGGTGTTGGCGAAATTTTGGGTTATTGGCTTCAAGAACGAAATCAATAACTAGAAGAACAAAAGAAAAAAAATTCCCTAAAAAAAATCAAAGAAAATTTAGATGCAAACTGCTGATGTAGCACTTAAAACATTTCGCTTTATATGCACGAATTTTTGTGTTTTTATTTCTTTATTTTCAGAGTTGAGGACCGAATTCTGCCTGTTATACTTATACCATTTAAAATCCTTTATAATATGATACACGAGTAAACAGTTTAAATAAGTTTCCACATAAATGTATTAAATTTAATCAACAATGTATTAGCAGGCTTTCAACATGCCCCGAAGAGGTATGAGTCAGTGGTTCTATATAAACAACTACGTCACTCATCTTATTAAAGTTCAAAGACAATTGTGAATCAGTAGGTTTGCTTGTGTCAATACTACTTCCCCCAATGTGAAAATTTGCGCTAAAATTAGGATAAAGACTTGTCACGTGTGAGTGACGTCGGAAACTTCAGTAACGTAACCACTGATCAATATTTTATTGCATGTGACAACTACAGCCAATAAGTATGGCTGCCAATAGAAGTGACAATTTTGACATCATTTACATTTATATAACAGAAGTGAGTAATGCTTTTCCCTTAAAAATTCATGTTGTGTTCCTTTTCCTTTTATTTTTTCTTTAATCTTGAAATTCGATATCCAAAAGAAAAAATAAAATAAAATAGAAATGTTGAAATAATATAAAATTGTTTGTATATTTTTTTTTTACTTTATTTTTATTGTGCAAACAGAAAGAAAGTAAAATAAATTTATGCATAATTTAACTTTTAAAATTGTTTTCTTCTTTATTATTTTCTTTTTAAAGGAAAAAAAAACCTTTATAAAGTA
>NW_019384330.1:320704-358935 GCF_000671375.1 Centruroides sculpturatus
TAGGAATTTTTATAATTAATTATTCAAATAATTTTCTTCTTAAAATTTAAATTTTATAATAATTTAATTACTTAAAATTTGCTTAAAAACTAACCTGTAACTTGTTCAAAATTTTTTTTATATGTTTTATAAATTGCTTCTTCGTATGTATTACGTAATTACAAGTCTATTTATTCCGTAATAAATTATAAAAATTTATATTAAAAAATGCAAGAAAATTCGTTAAAATTTAAATCTTAAAAGTAAAAAATAATAATAAAATAAGAAGATATAAAAGAATTTATTTGAGGTGGAAGAGTTACGGTGTTTATGGATGGACACATTATTGATGGAAAGAAGTTACTGCAGGAGTTCATCTCATCCTAACAAGGATTTAACAGCCGCTCCTACAGTCTGTTAGAAGTTACTATGTTACCATAGTAACATGGATTGTCACGTGACTATCAACCTGTATTGGGTTATCATTGGAGATTGAACTTGTCACAAAGAATGATCCGAAACATAGAAATTTTTGTAGGGGATCTACCCTGCTACAAGGATCAGTTTACTAACACTGAAAAAAAATCATTAATCATAGAAGTTTGATACTTCTTTTATATATATATATATATATATATATATATATTCTTTTTCTTTATCTAAGTCTTTCTTGTTGTTTATACTCAGGAACGTGTAAACGTTTACTGTGTTTTGACCTGTACTGCTGAGGTTTATATACAGTACGTGATTCATATTACAATTTAAATCATTTAATTGCGATTAAAACTAATGGAAACGATAAGTATAACTTTACAAACAGTGCCAAATAAATAAACACAATTAATTAATTAATTAATAATCTTTTTTAAAAAAAATTATCAACGAGATAATCAATTTTATTAACAATTACCATTATGGACATTATTTCGTATATATTAATCATTCAGTTGCCATATGATCTAGATATTTAAATTATTATTGCTGTAATTTACTCAATAATCATCTTATTATCATCATTACTTAACTAATTACCTCATTATCCGCTTTACTATTAGACGTATCCGCTTCATTAAAATGATTAATTGTTAAATTAATTATAATTACTATCATAAATTTTATAGATTATTTTTTTTAAAAAAATTTTATATACGTCAAAAATTTTTCTAAAAGTTCAAATATTTTTCTATATAAGTGGAAGAAAATATAAAGTTTTTTGAGGGAGATCCTTCTAGCTTAAGATTCATTGCACGTTTAAGATGAAGAAAAGAAACAAAACAATCTGGATAATGTTTAGAATAAGAAATCCTAGATGATTACAGATAACTGTCAATTCTTAAATTCAAAAAGTGTGAAGATTTCCTATCATCCATCATTTTTTGATAGGAAGAGAAAATGAAAAATGGTCTCAAAAAATAACCATTCGCATTTTATTTCTCCAAGTTTTAAATAGAATTTTTCAATAAGTACGAACAAAACTTTAATTTTTTTCCTCCTCTTTCTTTCTTTTTTTTTAATATATAAAATATATTTGGAAAATAATGGCTCCAAACTTTTAAATTATTTACAAGATTGATGCTGCACTCTTTATAGTAGTGAAAAATTTGTTTTTATTGATCCCTCGTTGTTTCATTTTTTATAAATAAATAAATATATATATACACATTGAATTTGGATAAATGAGAAAGTTATGTTGGTGAATTAAAAAAAAAATGTGTACTAAACTAATATAAAATCCACCTTTTGCTTTGTTTAACTAATGTTATGTTCTCATATCTGCTTACAAGAGTATTTACACTATTTTTTTATATCGTAGATTTAGTGGAGGAAAAGTGCCCTTAAGAGAATTTAAGGGTTTTCTATTCAACAACCGACCCCGACTATCGACTCTGCACCACTTATAACTAGAAAAGTGTGAATGTTAAATGTAAACTTAAAGAATGATGGATCAGCAGCAAAATTTTTATGTGAGAATTTTTTTTATACCTTCGAGCACTCTAGTCCTATGTATAGAACTAGCTTAAAACCGGAAAAAAATCGACCAAGTTTTCACTCCATCTCACTCCTGCCATTCTGTAATGTACATAGTCAAATGCCACAAGCAGTACAAAAGCGATTTATACAGAGAAATGATCCTTAAGAGAATTTAAGGATCTCTTTTCACTCAAGTAACATCTGTTAAACTCTCCTTGCTTGTTATGGGAGGGAAAAAAGCATCAAACTTCAAGCATTTTTTTTAATAGTATTCATTATAAAACATATGCCAAATAAATCTTAATGCGATACGAAACTCAACTTGATTAATTAAATCAGGATTGAGAGTCAAGTATGCGAGCGTTGAAAAATATCTTCATTCTTACCACTATAAGACAGCTTTATAAATTGTAATATTATCTATAACAACTGTAAGATGGCTGTTCACTTTGAATCACCCCCAAAGAAAAGATTGCTTCTTCGGTTTCACTAAGAAGAAGAAGAAGAAGAAAAAAGTTATTTACGAGAACTGAAGCAAAAAACCATTCTGCATCTAGGGAGTAAGGTTTGCATGTTTCCTAAAGATAGCTTCGAATCATGATTGATGATTGCTCACAACCACTACACCATCCATCTTTGGAACCACGACGAGATTTGGAAACACCCGACTTGCAATTGAGAAAGAACAATTGGTCTATATTTTGTTGCAAACCTTCATTGTTCAGCAACTAGTAAGAATACAAAGAAATTTAGTTCTCGATTCCAAGCTCGAGGGAAAAGAAAAAAAAAGGGGGAAATAAGAAATATATTTTTCTTTTTCTTTTCCCCGTTAAGAATTCTCAAACTTAGAAAGTAGTTTTGTGTTAAAATACACTCGATCTTATTCTACTCTCTCTTTTTCCTTGTTTCTAAATTGTGATGAAAGATTTTATGAAGCGAAAAGAGTTACAGAAAACTTTCAGACTTTCAAAAATAAAAATAAATTTAAAAAAATATATATACATTCACCAACTTTCATTGTATCGAATTCCATTTATTTTCAAACTAATTTTTTCTTATGTGGATTTTTTCATTAAATTGGAATCTAAAGAATTCTTTAAAAAAAAGAAGCAATACTTGATTTTTTTCTTACTTAATATTTCTATAAATCTGGATATATTTATAAGATTTTCACTCTTAGTAGGCATATTCAGCAACTTGCACTCAGACACAAGTTAATCCCAAGTTGAAAACTCCTATTAATTCTATGATTTACAGCCTCTACAGAAACACGAATCTAACGTAGAATTTAAAAAAAAGAAATGAAATGTACGGAAATGCCGCAATTTTCTATAAATCAGTCCAACCCCATTTCATACTATCCTTTAGTATTTTTCAAAAATAAAAAAAAAGAGGACTAAGAATGAAAAGAAATTTGGAAAGTGATAAATGGTAGCTACTTTTCGAGGAGGCTTTTTATAATTCTTTTTTCCCCCTTTTTCTCTACAAGAAATTCATTATAATTTCCACACATTCGATACCGTACTGCAGGGGGGCTGTAAATGTGCGTTACCATAGAAACCAGGAACATAGGTCTATTCTTTCCAGCTTCTTGCTGACAATGACAACAGTGTGAGAAAGGAGCTTCTGTTAGTGTTTATCCATCCTTCTTCTCTTCTCTCTCAATGTATATCTTCCAATGACGTGTACTCCACAATGTTCATTGTTCCTTAACCAAAGAAATGTCTTGTAATTGTATAATCTTTCCAGTTTAAAGTATTCTTCGTTTTGTTTTCAACAATGCAATTTAATCAATTTCGCTGCCTGGACAAAGAGACTCCATATTTAAAATGCTGAAATGTGGACTTTCTCGAAGCCATTGTTCCTATAAAATTAAAGATAAACGATAAAAGAATTGTAAAAAAGTATAACTGTTTACTGTGATTTCGTTTTAAATGACTTTTCGAGACGATTATCTTCAAAAACTACTTTAAAAACTTTTATTTCATTTGAATTACAGTATAACATAATGATCCCACTTTAAATTCTTTTATAAAAATATAGATTTAAATAATTTAAAAAGGTATTAACATTTATGAAATAATTTTAATTATTTATTCCTAATTTAAAATTAATTTCAAGAGTGTAATTAATCATTAAACACACTCAAAACAGTTTAAGTATAATTAAAATTTCAATTAAATAATACTCATAAAGCTTATTAAAATATTAATAAAAAATTACATTTATAAATTTATATTTTTAAACTTTAAAAATCTTTAAATAATCCGATTTTTTTTTTTTTTGAATTTGTAAACGTGTCTCATAGTAATGTCGTGCCATCTATCGCCGGATATTAAAGCCTTTTCTCTATAAAAGATGTAATTTAAAATAATTTTTAACTAATTCTATTTTCATTAAAAAAATATTAATAAATGATATTTAATATAATTAAATACCATAAAAAATTAGACGAGTATGGAGAGTAATTGCAGCATTTTATAAATTAAAATTTAAAAAATTGATAATAATAAAAGTTTATTTGAGTAATAAAAAAATGTATCTGTCTTCTGAATTAGTTTTTCTTCCTTTATTTTTGTAATTTATACATTTTTTTCCTTTTACATTTCTCAGAAGGCGTAAATGTGTTTTCTCTGTATCAAATTGGATTTTAAAAACCAATCTACGTTATCAGAAACAATCGAAATAAATTTTATTGTTGAGATATACAAGCGAATTTCCAATCTGTTACAGAGATAACACGAAATTCTTTACTCTAATTTCTCAAGAAAAAAAAAACCAACATCAAAACTTTTGTCTTCTATAATTAAAACAATTACAATGCTCTTCAGTTTCAAAAAATAACAAAAACATTCATTCGATTCGTATAAAGTGTTAAAAATATGCAAAGAGTAAATACTTATTCGGTTTCAATTAACTTTTTTTTTTATTTATTTTAATCGTTATTTTACTTTCGTATTAAAATCTCTCGTACTGATTTGTTTCTCTTTATTTTTTAAAAAAAAATCTTTTTACAGTTTTCTTTCGATTGTTTAATTTCTCTTTTTCTTTATTTATCTTCTTTTAATTAGTTTTCATTTGTTCTCTTTTTTTTCTCCCCTTTAAATTATTCTTACATTTTAATGATTTTCATTAGAACGTGTATATTTTACTCCCTGTTAACTGTCTTTGTAAATCTACAGTTCAAATTTTAAATCACTGTGTAAAATTTGTAAATCGAAAATCAATACAGCTTTATTAATTTTAACAAATTTTCATTGTAAATAGTAAAGCTTATACCGATTATTATCAAATATTAAACTTAAAAGAGTAGTATAGTAATTTAATTTTAATAATTTATTTAAATAGTTATTTTCTTTAATAATTTAATAACTTTTTTTAAATAAATAAATAAATGATTTTAAATGTAAAAAAATAACAAGCGAATACTTTATTGGCACGCATTTTATGTTCATTAAATTTTACAACGTTTTTATAGCTTTTAAAATGCTTTAAATGTGTTTTAAATTCCACAGAAATCTTTCTAAATATTTCTTGATGAACCTATTTATCTAGAAATTGTTACGTAATAATGATTATAAAACTGTCAATTACTTCTAGATAAATTGTAAATCTAGAAGCAGTTAAGAATGAAAATAATTTTGTTATTGATTTATTTTTAAATCAATTGTTGCAACTGATTATTTATTTGTTTAAATTTAAAATCTGTTACAATAATCGAAATAAAACTCTAGAATTTAAAAAGAAAATCAATACTCTAACGATTTTAGAAGATAAAAAAAAAAAATTATTTAGAACACATTAAAGCTATTAGCAAAGTAATAAAAATTTTTCTACAATTTTTAAATATTGATTTGTTAATCATAAATGAAAATATTTTATTAATTGATGTAATATAAAATTAGCTGAGTATAAAATATTTTATGTTAGTTTTACTGCTAGCTAATGTGAAAAGCAGTTAGAAATATCTTAGTACATTAAAATGCGCTTAAATCAAGACAACATAATTTGGATCTGCAAATGTTTCTTAGATATGCATCGTAATTCACTAGAGATACTTCAATCATCTCAATGTGAAATATCCTCTCGCATCATTAAACATACTATTTATGCTTGTCTTACCGCTAATCTAGTTCCTCGTAATTTGTTACATCCTCAATCTGCATATGATGGATTATCAAAACCGAGACTGAAATTATAAGAATAAATTGCTCTTGAAATACCATCATAAAGACTATCATTTCTGATTTAAAATGTTTAAATTTCTTAAATGCAAATAAAAGTAGATACAACATCAATTTAGTAAGATAAATTCTAGAAAATTTAACAGTTTAATATGATTATATTTACATTAACTAATATCAATGCCTTCTTTTAATTATATTTAATTATAATTAAATGCAGTTATGTGTTAAATACATTTCGAGATATTAAAAAAAGGAAGTTATTGTGTATAATTTAAATGCATTATATATAATAATTTTTTTAATTTTGGAATATTATAGATAACTTTTAGGTAGGTCCTTATAAATTAAATTTTTATCACGTGTATAAGCGATGTATATAAAATAATAGTCTTTTATGTGAATTTATAATATATATCGTACTTATATTTATTATAAACTTGTATATAGGACTGTCTTTTTATATTTATATATACAAAAGATAACCATAGCCTATATATATGATAAATACTGTAAACTGATATGAAGGGCTATCATTTTATATATGTGTATGTGTATATGTATGATATATATATATAATAAAAATATGTTTTGTAAGGAGTTATCTGGAAGGTTAAAGCAGTCATCTCTTATCATTTTACATTCAAATATCTCTAACTCAAAATATTCAGAGATAAAAGCCTACAATATACCACGATAAACGATTAATCTTGTATATTTTAGGTCATAGATATGATATCAATTTGATAATAAAAGAAGAATTTTTATTCGAGTTTAGGTTTAAATTTATAAAATATAATTTCCAAATTTATTTATATTTTTATTGAAAATAATTTTTTAAAATATTTAATCATTTAAACGTGATTATTAGAAGTTAGACAATACAATGCATTAAACATTAATTCAGAAACTGTAATTATGATTTTAATATTAATTTAATTGATTATATACGATTAGGAATTATGTAAAATTAACAATTTTAAGAGGAATGCCACAGAGATTAATACTGGCATTCTTTATCCATACATGTAAATGATTTACTTGTGTGGTTTGAGTATCTCTCTGTGGTAATGTATGCAGATAATATTATTGCCTCCATTAATTCTAATTTTGATAAATCCCAGAGTTGTGAAATGAAATATCTTTTATGTATCGCCTTCTCTCATATAAATTGGCTTAGTTTCACAGAAAAATTTCAAAAAATTTATGTAATTAAATATAAAAAACGATAATGGAAANGATATGAAGGGCTATCATTTTATATATGTGTATGTGTATATGTATGATATATATATATAATAAAAATATGTTTTGTAAGGAGTTATCTGGAAGGTTAAAGCAGTCATCTCTTATCATTTTACATTCAAATATCTCTAACTCAAAATATTCAGAGATAAAAGCCTACAATATACCACGATAAACGATTAATCTTGTATATTTTAGGTCATAGATATGATATCAATTTGATAATAAAAGAAGAATTTTTATTCGAGTTTAGGTTTAAATTTATAAAATATAATTTCCAAATTTATTTATATTTTTATTGAAAATAATTTTTTAAAATATTTAATCATTTAAACGTGATTATTAGAAGTTAGACAATACAATGCATTAAACATTAATTCAGAAACTGTAATTATGATTTTAATATTAATTTAATTGATTATATACGATTAGGAATTATGTAAAATTAACAATTTTAAGAGGAATGCCACAGAGATTAATACTGGCATTCTTTATCCATACATGTAAATGATTTACTTGTGTGGTTTGAGTATCTCTCTGTGGTAATGTATGCAGATAATATTATTGCCTCCATTAATTCTAATTTTGATAAATCCCAGAGTTGTGAAATGAAATATCTTTTATGTATCGCCTTCTCTCATATAAATTGGCTTAGTTTCACAGAAAAATTTCAAAAAATTTATGTAATTAAATATAAAAAACGATAATGGAAATTGATGAGATATTGTACAGCTAGCTAATTTAATAAAGTGTTTAAATATGTTTTTAATCAATTAATTTATATAGAAATTATTATTTTAAAGCCCTATTTTTTAAAGAACTTCATAACAGACCCTGCAGTACATATAAAACTCTGCATTCGAGGAAGGATCTGTTGAAGGGTGATCATTTTTTAGAACTGCTTCAAATGGCCAATAATTCATATGTTGGAGTGAACAGTGACGATGAAGATGCTCTTTTCATTTGTGGATTTTTTCATTAATTCAAAAAAAAAATAAAATAATAATAAGTTTTTACTTAATATTTTATACTTTTTCAAGCAATTTTTTCACTAAATTTTGACGAATAATATTTAAATAAAGCAAAATAAACTAAAGAACAATGCAATTATATCATTAGTTTAATTATTTTTAAACAGTAAAAACTAAGGTGTTCCTCTCTGTTTTGGTTTCCTCAATATTTTTATTTAAAATATTTTTATATAGTGCTAATGCGTTTTAAAATGCGAAAAAAATAGTGATGCATCCTACAATATATGATAAATGGGTTAGAAATTTTGAGTAGTGGATTTATCCGGATCTTGCTGGATTTTCAAACCACTAGTTTTGTATACGCATATAAATATTTCGAGATATATTCTTCAGCCGTAGACGCAATTTATCATAGAAAAATATAGTTAGATATTTTAAAAACATTCCAGTAAAATTATTTATAAACTCCATATCCATATGTAAAGTGCGCGCTTCAGGAAGAAAAATTGTATTGATTTAAAACTATTTTAAAACGATACAATTTAATAAAAAACATTGAATTAAATTGATTTTGAATAAATAGACAATAACTCTGTAAGGAAAATTAAACTGTTATTTATTATTTTATTTTTAAATGCATGAAATTGCTTTTTATATAGGCTAAGAATATTCATATATGAATTATTTTAACTAATTCAATCATAAATATTTATTAAAAAATTAATTTAGAAAATTGTAACTGTAATTATTATTCTTTTTATTTTTTTTTTCCAATTATAAACTGAATTTTTTTCGTTTGAAGTAAATGTAATGCGTCACGATATCTTATAGAAGAAGAGGAGGAGGAGGAGGAGATGGAGGAGGAGGAGGAAATGAAAGAGTAAAAAAGATAAAACGAATTTAATTTTAATTATGATGGTAATTTATAATAAATAATATTTCAAGTTAAATTATTATATAGAATAAAGTATTTTATTTAAGTTATATATTAAATTTTAATTAAGTAAAGAGTAATTAAAAGTAAAATTAAATGTAATTTAAGTAAAGAAATATTATTTATTGAAGTACTAAATTAAAAAACATTTTTTAAACTATAAATGACTAAGTTTTAATGTATATAATTTATAGAAAATATATAAATATTTTCTATATATGAAGATAATAAAAAAATATGAAAACAGTTTTATCATTATCTTAAAAAAAATGGAAATTTTTTCTCGTTGTAAACCACTTATTATTTATTTTTTTTATCTAAAAAATAATACTAAATTTTAAAAAATAAATCTTACCGAGTATAAGCATAATAAATAAATAAATAAATTTTATACAAATTTCTGTCACGAACAATATAAATGGACGATGCTGGATCACGTGAGGCACATGCCTAGGGTCCTCGAAATTGGAAAACAATGAAAGAAACTTTACCGTTGCGATTGTGTATCATAATTTATAAATAATTCTACAGTTACAATTAGGATTTATTAATTTATAACACTCGTAAAATTACGTAGAGAGGCCATAGAAGGTCTTAATACATCATTTACTGTACATTTTGAGCTTTCTTTTTATAGAAAATAAAAAGAAAAAATTTCAACTTTGATGTGTTATTTAACTGCAATTAAAATTGCAGTAAAACTGCAATTTTAAACTTTTAAACACGCATTTTAAAGGTAGAAATAGTGCTTTGTAATTCACCAAGACATAAACGCATCTTAGGAAACTTCTCAATTTCTTTTTATTTATTTTTTGGTCCATTGCAGATTTTCTCAAAAGCGAAAGGAAAATTCGAAAGCATCAATTTTAGAACTGTTGATGTATAATCAAATGATCAATTTGGAAAAGGAAAAATTGCACACGCAGCTTTATATCAGTAATGTACTTTCCTGATCATTTGAAACTTTCTTCAATCCGATTTTACTCATTTTAAATCTTATTTTACATAATCTAAAGAGTTTTCCTTTAATGATAATTCTTTAGTTTTAAAACTTTAAATAATTATAACTATCCTTCTCGATTCAAATCTATTCTTAATGAAAGTTTACAGGAAAATAAAATAAAATATGCAAATGTAATCAATTTAATTGCAGACAAAGTTTTAAAAAATACAAACATTGAATTAATATATATATTTATTATAAATCTAAGGGTGACCCAAAATTCGGTTAACCGAGATTCTCTTCGTCGGAAGCGACTAAATCGCCATCTCAGTTAACTGATTTTTAACAAGTATATAACAGAGAGAAAGTATGGCAATCGTTCAAAAAAATAACCCCTTCAAGATTTTTATATCTTTGGACTCGGGGGCCTTGAAACGTCGAAAAATGAAAAAAAATTAAGGATTTTCTGTGTGTATGGCTGTTAGTTTGTGTATGTAGACTTGTGTGGGGAGTATGATTTTGTTTACCCACTTTGAAGCTTAATAATTCCTGTGCCTTTTGTCAGAAATTTCTGAAATTTTGCAAGACGATTTATGTATTATGGGCATTGATGCTGTCAAATTTTGGTGGTTATAGATCGAGGGGTTGGGGAGATAGAGGGAGAGTCATATGTCATATCGCGAATGGGTTGAACTTAATGAATATTTTATTCGTATTAACATTTACAATTTTTTTAAAAATAAAACTCATCTTTACTCTCAAAATTAAGCTTTTTGCCATTTTATAATAATTAATAATATAAAAAGTTTTTAAAATAAAATCTCATAACAGATATCTCATAACATACACAATTTTAACTCTTGCCGGGGAAATAACCCAACTCTGCTGAATTTTTAATATTTAAATAAATTTATATATATTAACATTTTTAATAAAGAAATTTAAAACATAACTACAGAAATATTGAAACGATAAATAAGAATATTGCAGTACATATGTACAGTACTTAATGATACAAATTTGAATAATTTTTAAAAATTAAGAAAAATATTTATAATTATGACAAATAATAACGATTTATCAGAAAAATAAAAAAACATGGATGAATCTACTCCATTTTTTCAAGATCAATTAGTGACCTAATTCATTTATCATGCGAACAGCCAAAAAATAATTTTATACGCACGTTACTTGTAAATTTTATATTTGAAATTGTATCGGTTTTATTAGTTTAATTTTTAAAATTTATAAGATTATTTTTGTTTTATTTATAACCTTGTATTTCCCTCTGTTCACACTGTCTTAGATAACGAAAGCTAACAACTATCAATTGCAACTTTATCCATTGAAATCGCAGGAGTATTCATATGTCTAATAACCGTAATATAAAATGGAAATTGTCAATTAATATTCCAGACGTTTGACAAATTCCATGTAATATCAGTAAAATTAAATGGCTGTTGCAAGATTTATTGAAATTTTTATAAAATATACCGTATATAATGCGCACGTTTATCGACATTTTTCGAAGAGCAAACTTTTCAGTACACCTCATTTGGGAACATTTTTTGGCACCATATTTCGCCTTATTAATTTAATATCAATATTTCGTAGTGCTCGAGATTCTGTAGCTATGGTCGTCGTTATCTGGAGACCAGAACACTCGATGTATGACGTCACAAATGCCATTCGAAGCTGTTCCTACTTACTGGCTGCTTAATCATTCGCAGATAGTCGTGAGCTAAGAGATCTCTTTATCAATATTGTTTATGAAAGCGTAAAGTACGTTATAAAAAACAATAACAACACTTTAAACATGAAATAAAACGTATTTAATAGTTTAATTTCAATAATACAATCACTAGATTGAGAGTCATCACTCTAATATGTTGTGTTAGGAAGAATTATTCTAGAAACGTGTTGAAAGAGTTGGAGAAAGAATGATTATTTCCTTCATTCATTGAAAAGATTACTGATTTAAGTTCATTCAAAGGCAACACAATGAATCGTGAAAGACAACCTGACAATCGGGGGATTTCTCAAGTGCCTAAGGGACTTTGAAGATCAAATGATGCTGAGGATTAAAGGATGAAAGTAGGGGTGCTCTTTCTATTCAATTAAATAAGTGTATTAATAATTAATTTTCTAATAATATTTCGAAGTAATTAATAATAATGTCTTGTATTTTTCAATCTTAATGTACAGTACAGTACATATAAACATATAAGGCACATTATATTATCAGATATTTATTATACATTTATTATTATTAGAACAGAAACTGTAATATTATACAGTTGATCTCGCATTACGACCTTTTTCCTGTACTAGTATAAAATCCCTGTTCTATCTATATTAAATTACTGTACATAAAATTCAACTTCGATCATCTACGTGTTATATTATATAGTTTAAATTGCATTTATGAAATACAAGCCCAACTTATGGCACCGAACTTAAGAGAAATAAGATGGCTCGCTTAACAAGGTTTCTAGGATATAATTCAAACATAAAAGCGAGCTGTACAGTTGTACAGCATGTAGTGAAATTTATCCGAGGCGTTCACGAAAAAATTCTCAAATTTCGATCCCAAGTTCTTCAAAGCGATAGGCTGACGCCCGACCATCCGGCCATGCATTCCTTCATTATACAATACAATATAGCTAATCCAACAGAGGTTCGGGCCCTAGTTAATTCGTCTTTTGGTATGCAACAAACTCTCGTATGATTGCATTCAGGAAATGCAGAAGACATTTTCGCACTGTTACTATATCACCAATTATTGTAAAATAAACTATTCTGTTGAAGTTATTCAAAACATACCAGTATATAAAAACATTATTGGATATATTACACTGGTCAACAGCCAAAAAGCTTCCGAAACCAAAGAAGCTGAATATTACTAATTCAAGGGTGCTGAATATGAATATGACAATAAAAACGTTAACTTGGCTCTAGTTTTTAAGATTTCGAACCAAATATGTCAAATTTTTGGAAAAATTGCCATTTTTCTGTAGTTCTTGAAATGTATTCCTATACAGCTTAAAGTACATTTTCTTGAATGTCTTTGGAAAGAAAAGAAAACAATCATTCTTATGACAGCTCTCAATATATGCTACAAACAATGCGAATGGAGACTCTTCATTGACTCCTCCAAGATGAGCCTTAAAGGTATTTTGTTACTGTTGTGTAACAAAAGCTTGGCAATTCATATTGGCCATGCAAAGTACATGAAAGAATCATACAAAAGCATGAAGCAACTTCTTGCAAAAGTAAATTATCAAGAACATAAATGGAAGGTATGTTATGATTTCAAAGTTATAGCATTATTACTTGGACATCAGTTGGGTTATACGAAGTACTGTTGTTTTCTCTATGAGAGGGATAGCAGAGACCGAGTAGCACATTTCAAAAGGAGAGACTGACCATAAAAGAAATCCCTCAAACCTGGATCAAAAAATATTATTTCTGAACTGTTAGTAAAATGCAGTTCGATCATACTATCATCGTTGCATATAAAATTAGGACTTACGAAAAACTTTGTCAAAACCATGGATCGAAATGGCCAAGAATTTAGTTTTTTAGAGAGACATTTCTAAACATTGGTGAGGCAAAATTTAGAGGGGATATTTGTAGGTCCACAGATTTCCAAGCTTCTCAAAAATATGCACTTTGATAGCGTACTAATAGGTACTAGAAAAGAAGCTTGGAATGCTTTCAGGATGGTGGTAAACAATTTTCTTGAAAACCACAAAGCTTCTAATTACAAACAAGAAATTACAAATTACGCTGTCGTGTTATGAAAAGATGGGATGCAACATGTCATTGAAAATGCACAAATGCACTTTTTGCATCCTCACATTGACTTTTTCCCTGAAAACTGCGGATCTGTCAGTGACAAACATGGGGAGCATTTTCATCAAGACATTGCTTGTATGAAAAAGTGATATCTAGGGAAATAGAGTCCGGCAATGTTAGCAGACTACCGATGGAACATTACATGTGAAACGCTTGCAGATTCATACAAGAAGTCTGTAAATAAGTGTCATACATGCGAGTGATGTCCTGGATATTTTATGCTTTCGCTGTTTATTTAGTTTTTATGTATCAAAAAGTGTTCTGATGGTTTCTGTGTTCCAACTCGAATGAAAATTACATTTTGTGTATGTATTCAGATGTATATTATGCAATTTATTAAACGTTGACGTACCTTGTAAACTTGAGCTAATTCTGGTTTTTTTATAACCATTTTTGAATTCAGCAAATCGAAATCATTAAGAAACAGCTTGTTAAAGTTTTTATTTGTAGAACTGTGTTATTATTAAGTTATGAAGAAATTATCAGAATTATAAATGTAAAACATATATTAGAAGAACATAATAATAAATTCTAAGATTTCACTCCCTGCCTTCTATACATTACATAGTATTGAGACTGAGGAAGCTGAGATGTGGAACACCACCCCTGTCTGGAAGCCATAAAAATATATGAACAAAATCAGATTTTTTCATCACTTTACATCACTCGTGTCAATTTTTACATAAAAGACTAGCTTTTTTTGAATTCCTCTGTGTCCACGGCTCGAGCCAAATTGGTTTGCTGACCCCCTTTTATCTAAGCCAAGCCATACCTTCATTATATTATAGTACATACAGGGTAGGTCCAAAAGTCACTTGACCAAGTTATACTCGTATTTTTTAATATTATTTAAATAACTGATATACTAAAAGATATTTCGATAAACTGACTTTTGGGCTACTTTCGCATCTTTGAATCTTCCTGCTTACAAATATAAGGAAGATTTTATTCAAGAGGATGGAAGTGGATGATGTTAAGCAAGAGGATGCTCCTCCTTTTTAGCATAGTGTATAATTTAACATCAATTTGTCGTCATCTTATAATTACAAATTAATTTGTTTTGTCAGTATATTTTTAACATTTTTACATTATTTTGACTTCATTCCTATATACTTTTGTAATAGGAACGTGCAAAATAACGTCAAATTAGTAAACATTACATTAATTTGATTAAAAGAATGCTCCTAAGTTATTATATATTATTATACAAATCTCTGAACAACGGCCACTGACGGAAGTATTTTAAAAAATGGCCGCTGTTTAGGGGTGGGAGGTGGCCGTTATTGGAGGTTCGACTGTATAAGATTACAAAAGTCTTCAATCAATGATTCAAATTAGTAAATATTCAAAAAGTAAGTAAGTATATTTGCATAATTTGCAGTATGAAGTCGAATCAAGAATTTATTTATTGCTCAAAAATTATTTTAATTGCCATAATTTCCTCATAAATAAATAATTTAAAAAAGAAATCAGTGGATTTTAATATATGCAAATGAAGTTTATTCTTCTTTAGAATATATTTATTGTTTTTGAAATTTTCTAAGATAAAAACAAATTAAATAAATCAGCATTTTTTTTATTTGATTAAGTGAATAAATAACTTAATTAATGAATAAATTATTTACTGTGACATCGTCACAATGCCTGGCTGCAACTTTTTAATTACGTTTTAATTTAAAAAATCACGTGACTTCCGATCCAGGCCGAAAGTACATATATAGTTAATCGGGTTCTTTAGCTCTAAGCTTTCCATATCTAGACTCGATTTCCACCTATTCTAACTCCGTATTCGAGTTTAACGAGGAACAGACAGACAGACAAACGACAGTGCTAATTTATAAATCTGCAATTTGAAAATTGCAGCCCAATGACCTCCTTAGAAGTTATCTACATGCTTCTCTCCACCTCAACACAAAATATTAATTTTTTCCCCCCATATTTCTTTGGGCATTTTTCTCTGTTTTGACAGTTGAAAATCATTTAAAAAATCGTGGAAATTGTTTTTAAACCTTCTACTGTTCGACTGTAGAGTTTGAAAATTTCCTCTTTCACAATGCCCCAAAGCGAATTGTCATGTGTTGTTACGCTGGACTTGGAGGAGGTCACACCATATCAGATCCACGTCCAATTCATCGCTCACTAAATTTATAGTCTGAGATATTCTCTAACTGGGAAACACTGGGTACATTCTCATGCAAAGGGACTTTGTGCCTACTCTTTTACAATTCTACGATCCTAAATGTGCTATTTTTTATCATTATAAATGTAAATTAATAGAGTTTTTTCGTGATATATTTGTTTGTATTTTATTCTAGAAATGCTTTTATCTTTTATTCACTTTACAAGAGTTATGAGTAGAGTTTCTCTACTTTACACATATTTTAAAGTTCGTAACTAATTTTTTAAAATGAATTTAATTTTAATTTATTAAATTAATTCATTAGTTGTTAATTTGTGTTGTCTATATTTATTTTTTTTACAGATATAAACTAAAATTACTGTAATAATTCTAAAACAAATGTATCTATACTGAAAAAAAATGAGATGGGGCCCGACTAGTTATAATTGTAGGGCCATATCATCTCAAAAAGCCACCAAATATATGAATATGTATAAAAAATTCACCACTTACCGAAATAAACTTTAATTTAAATCACACTTTGGGGTCTTTCTATGAGGCTCAGGCAAATATCAATAGTTTTACTGGCTCCCTCTCTCTATACGGAGCCTTTAATGGCGCTCTCTATACGGGTCCTCTCTTGTAATGAATATAAAATCTTAATAAATAATGTATTTATTTAATGTAGACTTTATATATACACTCATATCATAGTAAAGTTTTATTAATAGACTACTTTTAATCTGTAGAAAATTAACTTAATTCAAATATACAAATCTCTCTGCAAAATTTCAGAAATTTTTGACGAAATTTTGGGAATTATTATGCTTCAAAGACGGTGAACAAAATCGTGCATCCCCACACACAAACAGCCATACATACAAAAAAAAACCCTGATTTTTTTCCATTTTTTAACGTTTCAAGGCCCAATTAATTCAAAATAAATCTGGAAGAGTGAACTATTTCTTGAAAAAAATTGATTAATTAAAGAAAATTAAAATTTATAATTAGTTAAATTAAACTAAAAAGTCATTTTTAATACAGTTTAATTATAATTGTATTAAGAAAATTATCTATAAAAGCGAAAATTGCATTTTTACTTCTATTATTTCCTCCGAGATTACTTTTAGAAGATCCATTAAGTCCTACCCTTTAATCCTTTTTATTGATGGCCCGTACGAACATCTCGACAGATTAACAGACTCGGGATTAAGAAGTGACCAACAGATTGAGATACAGGTTTTAATCAAGCTTGATGTTATCCTCTTGGGATTGATGAGCTTACAACCAATACTTAAATGTCTGTGATTGAAGCAAAAATATTTTTTCTCAAAGATCAAAGATAAACATCAGAATTTATTTTTTAATTTATAAAATTCTCTGTAAAGATTATTTTAGTAAAAAAATACACTTTCAACGTTGTTACGTGACTTCTTTATTTGTTTTCATCCATAATAATCGCCACCATTTCCTTTACGTCTTCAGATTGGTTCGAGAAAAATTAAGGAAGTGGGGATCATATTTCCCGTACCTGTGGTCCGATTTTCGTGAAAATTTCTAGAAACATTCTCCTGTAATACGTAAAGCTCCTTGTAAAATTTCAGAAATTTTCGACGAAAGGCACAGGAGTTATCCAGCTTCAAATTGGGTGAACAAAATCGTGTCCCTCACAGACTAACATCCATATATACAGGGGGAAAACCCCACATGTTGTATTTCTGGACGTTTCAAGGTTCCAGGAGTCCAAAAATATAAAAATTTTTGGTATTTTTTTTTATTAATCGTCATAATTTCTCTGTTATAATAGCCGGAAAAGTAAAAATAATATTGATTTAGTAGAGAGATAGAGAAAAATTTGGAAAGTTTTATGCATAATTTTGCTAAATATATTTAATTTAATATAATTCTATATTTTTATTTATTAAATTTAATAAAAATTTAATTAAAATGTTGATTTAAACTCTCAAAAATTGATTTTGAATGTTTAAACAATGAAAAGAAAACATGGAGTTTCTAAATTTAGACAAATAAGCAGACTAAATAAAAAAAAAAAACCTGAGATATTCTAGAAGCAAATATTTATTTTAGACAATATTATTCACTGTCAAAAAACTTTTCCTCGTGACAAAATCGGTTTGAACGATATCTTAAAGGATGTAAAGTAGATATTTTTGAAGTCTCTCCCTATATCTTTTTCCAAAAAATTGTCACAGTAGAGTCAATTTTTAAAGATTTTTTTTTGTAGCTAAATCTCTTCCAGATAGTTTACATCTTGTTTAACTTCAAATATTCTATCTGATGTCATAAAATATCACATTTTTTTGACACCATATCACTTTAAAAACTAAGAAGTTTATGACAGAATTTTACCTAAAACATAATATATATTTAAAGGGGTATGCTGAACATGTACAATACATTAGAATAAATTAATCATTAACAATAGGAGAAACTTAACATTATTAATCTAGTTTACAATATTTAATTAAGGATTTGATAAAATATTTTAGGGGAAATTATATTATATTTAGTATGATATCAATAACGTTCTACGAGATGGAAGATATATCAGCTTATGCACAGTGCTTCTTTTAATGCGATTAACTCAGAAATTATTATGTCATTTTGATTGACAATACATAATTCCATTAGTTGAGTGGATAGATTAACTATTAAACTATATATTAGTTGCCTAAATGATATAATTAAATTTTAATTCGAGAATTTTGCGACTGCATCTAATTGTTATAACATCCATAGACTTACAGTAATCTGTGTTTAATGATGTTCTATAATAATGATTTTCTGATGAATTAAAATTATTTTGTTTAATTTAATGATGTTTATTTGTACTTTTGTACATTTTAAACTAATTAATTGTATTTTATAGATTAAAAATATTATTTTAAGAAGTAAAATTAAAATTATAAGATTTAATATTGTTATTTATTGGTGCCAATTTTATTTATTGAAAAAAAAAACAGCTTTACAAAGAAGAAAAACTGATGGTTAATTTATTATTTGCAGTAATTTTATCAATAAATTAAATAATAAACATTATTATTTGTATTTTATTTTTTAAGTTAAAGTACGAATTAGAACTGATATAAATAGAAGTTAATGAATTTCGCAAGAGGCACACGTGCCACCCTCCAGTGTACTTTAATGGTTTGTAAATTGCTTGCCAATTGGACCTGTCCGCTACATTCATCAAAACAAACAAAGAAAACACTGTAGAAAACAGATATATTTATTGTAGTATGTCACATGACATATGCATATGACACATTAATTTGCATGAGTCGAATTGTTATCAAATATAAATTTCGATAATTTTCATATATATATACTGTATATATGCATATAAATGACATTCGTTGTTTGATTTTATGCCTGCAAAGTATTCTATTTTTATATTTCTTGATTTAATATTAAATCATAAGAAGCTGTCGTCCATTTATATTTGAAAGATAATCCGAACCACGTGTGATGGAGGGGTTGTTGCAGCATCTCAACAAGAGATTACACAATCCTCTTGCAGATTCTTTAAGCACCAGAAGAAAAAATAAGAATCAATAGGAGAAAAACTATCCGGATGTTTTCTATTCAAAGGATGACCCGATAGTTCCTAGCTGAACAATATCAAAGAAATCCCAAATCTTGTTGAGGATGCAAGTTAGCTTGGGAGAAGAATTTCCGCTCGAAACAGGTGTAGTTGAATCTGATTCCATTTCTCCCGGGGTGTTTACATCGACGTCAGAAGATAAGAGATCGTCCATCATATTAGACTCCATGGTGACAGCCACAACTTTTCTTCCTCTTATAAGTTTGCTATTTTCCCACGCTTTTTTCATTTTTTTTTAAATATAAAAATGTCTCTCATAAATTAAAATTCAAAATAAATTTTATTTAATTTTTTTTAAAATGTTTCCACAATACTTTAACTGTATATAAAAAAATAATCCATTTAATTCCCAATTAAATTAAATGTCAAAAACACGAAATAGAGCTTTGAATTCTTAGAAATTATACCTTAATAACATTCTTAATGAAACTATTTAAGAGGAAAACATATAATTTAACAATTATAAATACATTAAGTCGTGTAAAGATAGTTCTATATAATTTAAACATTAATTATTTAACGGAAATTTCCTTCCACTTCCGATAATTTCATCTTAAGTAATTAAACTTAGAGAAAAATAATTAAAACTGAGTATACAATCTTTAAAAATATACTTACTTTCAGCATCTTCAGCAAAGAAATTCTTTCATTAAAATATTTTTCAATATTTTCTCCGAGAAAAACAATTACAAAACAATATTTTTCATTAAAAAAATAATTTTAAAAACTTTAAAAATTTATGTGAAAACTCAAATAAAAATATTTCTCGAATTTATCCGTGGATTTATTTTATTTTTCTTTCTGAAGAAACTACAATATTGGAACTTCCACACCAGTGACATTCAGATAAACGTTAAGTTCTCCAAGTAAAATAAAATAAAATAAAATAAAAACTATTGAAATTCAACGAGCAACGAGCTCTTCCAAATATCAAATCTCTAAATGTAACAGAATCGAAAAAATAAAATAAAATAAAACTTATAACTTATATCTTATTTCTTGCGGGTCAGTAAGATTCTAGTCATAAAAAGTTAACAGGAAAAATTTATAAATATTTAAATATATAAATTATAATTATTTCTTTGTATTAAGATGCTTTCGTATCATTTACAATGGACTCTCAAGCAGTAGCAAGAGTCTAGTGTAATAAAATGATTAAAAAGAAAATATAAAATAAAAATATGATGGCAAATTGTTTAAATAATTTATTAATAATATCACAGCTTGTTTTATGCAATAATTGCATGTTATACACAAATTTCTAAACGAGTACAAAATGCATATCACCGAGATTTCTATCGACTAAATAAAATTAGAAAGACACCATTTGGAGAATTATTACACGAATAAAAATGCTTTACTTTAAAAAGCAAGCAAATCGATGTATAGATTATTGCTTAATTTATTTATAAAATCTTATTGTTTGTCGTTACTGTTATTATTATTTACTTAATACGGGAAGACGTGATGTTTTTACTTTTTTCTGGAACCATTTTGTTTTTTTTTTCCTCTTTTGGACCCAATGTACTTCAATTTTATCGATTCTTTTTATGTCCTTTGGATAAAGAAGGAAACATTTGAGATCTACTGTGTAAAATTAGATTTTAAAAACCAATTTATCTTATCAGAATCAATCGAAGAAATTTGAATGTTGCGATAAACAAATAAAATCTCTGATCTATGCAAGAGATAAGGATTCTTTATCTTCGCTTCTTGAAAGACTTGTCAAGACTTCTGCTGCATCTAGTTCAGACCAGTTATGATTATTTTCGATTCTATATAAAATAATAATATTTTATACCATTATCGTTTAATTCATTTTTATCTGTTTTTCAATTTTTTTTAATAGAAAATTAAAAATAAATTAAATATTTACTTCTGTTCTTTTGGATTGTCTTCTTCCGATATCGACTGTTGTCTTTCGGCTGAAAGGTTTGTTTTAAAAACACCCAATTAAATAAAATAAAATTAAAAATTTATACGAATTAACTCGAAACGACCGTTATTATTGTATTTGAAAATTTAAATTGCTCTACGTAATTGGATAATCAATTATTATATTTAATCGATTTCTTTAGTTAAGATGGTGTTATAATTTATAACTGATTTTTATTCGAGTTATTTAAATTGTTTATATTTTTTAATTGATTGAAAAGACATTCTTACCTGTATATGATCTTGTTAACGTTTCTTTACTAGCATCATTCAAATACCGTTGCAAAATTGTAGTCTTATATTTAGCAGGAGTTTCTCTTCCAGGATATTCTTCTCCGTTTGGAATCTCTGATTTTTGCTTTTTGGCAGGATTTTCTTCGTCATCTGACTCACTATTTTTCCTCTTCCGGCTGTTTTCTAATTGTTGAGGTGTTGTAGCTGAATAACTGTGTTCTTCGTGTTCTATATGATACCTCGGACATTCGTCAACTAAATTATTTAACATCGTTATAATTAATTATTTGTACAAAACATGAAAATAAATCATATTAACTAAACTATTTATATGTATTTTTAGAAAATAAATGTTTTGTTCTTACTATAATTTTCCTCATCACCACTGTCCCATAAACTATCATCAGAACTGATACTTAAGGGCTCTGCATTGCCCGAAACATAACTATTGTACAATCGAATACGTTGGCTCCAACTCAAATCTGGATCGCGTACCTAAAACAAGGAAAGATAAAAAATAAAAAGTGAAAGTCATAAAACAGAAATCAGGACAGTGAATGGAACTACAAAAAAGTTACGACGCCATCTGTGGAGCAATAAAGCAACTAAAAGCTCACCGTGTTTTTTAGTCTTCTTCTCGCATTGGCGAACCAATTCGATACTTGAACCAATGTCATTTGTGAACCTAAGGCCAATGTAACTTTTTCTGATTTCGTTGGATAAGGATTATTTCTATGTCTTATCAGCCACTGTTTTAACGGCTTTGCCATATCTTGCAGCACTTGTCTTTTTTGCCTGGATCTTTCATGTAGTCTTGCCCTTTAATAAGTTAGAAATACGATGAACTATATATAATATGTTTCAAAATAGATCTTACTTTTTTTTTGGAAAAAAAAATTGAAAAAAAATCAATAGAACAAGCTTAAATTTTATATAGAACAATAAAAAACTAATAAAACCGGAAAGAACGATAACAGTGAAATAGATTGGATTTCTTTTCTCAAAAAGACTTTATAAAAATCTGTTCTTTCTCTTCCCATTCCTCAATAAAGAAAAAAAATGCCATACAATAAAACAAAAACGGACAGAGTTCACTATATAAAATTTTAAAAACGGAACAAAAGAAAAAAGCCATAAATTTCATTCAAGTAGACTGTGCCATACCAGCATTAACAACTTTATAAATGTACCCCTGTATGACATATCTATCAGTCATTGGGCTTATTAAACTGGCAATGGAAAAAAAATTAAGTTAATAGAAAATGGCTATATTAATGACAGAACTCTTCGTTACCTGTGCCAAAGAATAAGGACAGAAATTGTAGAATTCAAACAAGCTCTGATTAACACAAGAGTAGCATTGTGACTATTTTGAATCGATGCCAGAAAATTTTTAGAGTTTTAAGCCAGTGGATGTTACCTGATAAACAAGGTGTCGTTGATCGCAGCAAATATCCTAAACATGTTTGTATTAAACGGATTTTTCTTTTTAAAATGAAACAATATAATACATTATATAAATTTTACAAAATTTTTAATTATCGAATATATAAATTTTATTAATTTCCAAAGCGTTTTATATAAATATACTGTATTTTTACATTAGGAACACACAGAAACACAATGAGATTTTATCAGTAAACATTATCTTGTTTTCTTTCATTTACATTTACTAGAGGGAGGAGGGGGAGAAAAACCACGAAGGGTATCAAGTTCATTAATTAAAGATCATCAATCTACGCCGTGCTTCCTTACAGACTAGTAATCGTACAACGCACCGATCCCCCACAGACTAACCCATTACTGCCAACTTGAATAGCTACTGACTCCTATCTATATTTAGAATTTTAAAATGAATTCTACAGCTCGTGTCCTCGATCTGTCTAAAACTGTGGGCACGAGGTCATGCGACTTATAACCGTGACATTTTGAATCGTAACAATCACAACAATAGATTAGAAATTTTTTTTATTTTTGAAAACTTTTGTATTGTTCAAATTCTGAAATGTCGATTGAAGTTGAAAACGGGAATAAATATCTTTCGGATGCTGTTATCCAGATGTCTTCCACTAAAAGAGATGAACTGGAAAAGATGCTCGAACGCTGTCAAGCTCTAGATGATAGCGAAAATAAATGTAATAATTCTGGAAACATATTATCTACGAGACCGAAAACAGCGAGGGAATATGACCAACATTTAAATAATCTAAGAAAAGAAAATTTTAATTTGAAGCTTCGTTTATTTCTTTTAGAAGAAAAGAATGCTCAATGTAAAGATGGCCATAATATGTACTGGCCAGAACATAGTTTAACTGATTCAAAATCAAGCGTAAAGGATGAATCTATAGAATCTTTACAAAGAAAGCTTTACGAAAAAGAAAATCAGCACAAGGAACTAGAAAATAAATTAGATTTTCTTTACAGAAGAGCTGCGAATAAAGATTCAGATGAAATTGAAATAGAAGCAATAGATAATTCAGAAATCTCTGAAGGATCTGAACGAACACTGACGATGAAACAATTAATACAGAAGGTCAAAATGATTCAAAGCCAATATGACAAATTAGAGGAAAAATACAATAAGTTGGTATTAATCAATAATCATCCTGAAGATAAGTTAAAGCGTTGTCTGACCACAACTAAATTTCCAATAGTTAAATTGTCTGAAGAAAATCTAGATGAAAGCAAAGTCACGGATTGCAAATTCGACCAACTTCAACGTCAACTATCTATATCGGAAGATAATGTAAATCGCCTGCTTAAAATCCTAGAAACAAAGGATAAGTTATTAGAATTCCTCTTAAGGAGATGTCGAGAATCAGAAACCAGCCAAAATGGCATCGTAGCAAATTCATATTTTAGAGAAGAAAAAATAAATTTTTTAAAAAATTCCTTACTGAACTCCGAGACGAAATTAATCAATATGAAAAAGATAACGGATGATGTAAAAAATAAAGGTGATAAACAGCAACGATCGGAATTCAGACCATCAAAATCCACACCTATTCAGATAAAGGGATTATTCGAAAATGTTTCTAGACCCAAAAAAATTTCGGTGGAAAGATATCAAAAAGCTTTAAATAATCACATCCATTCGAAATTTAAGAACGGGGAGGATCTAAATTTATCAAAAAATCCCTCAAATGCAAGATTACAAGAAGATTCTGTTGGAGATTGTGGAGATATCTGCCACAATCAAGTTGATGGTTCTTTGTGTAAAGAATCACTTTCTTCATCCGAGGAAAGTAACTCGACGAAAACATTATTTAAATCTCCAGATTTAAGTAATAATAATAATAATAATAATAATTCGAAGTGTTCAGAAGTAAAGAATGGTTCCATTTTATTTCACAAGACTAAATTAAGTTTTCCAGTCAGTGTACAGTTAGTGATCGACATGGGATAAAATGCAAAAAATTTTCGATATTTTCAAAAAACTGAAATTAATTCGATTGAAGACTTGGAAACAAAATTTGCTGAAAAAATCGACTTCAATTAATTTTCTGTAATTGTAAATAAATAAAAATAACTCAAACATTAAATAAAAACTACGAAAATTTGAAATAAAATAATAAAGACACGAAAAGTTTGTAATGTCCACTATTATTGGTTACTGGGTTATTAAAATTTTTATTTCGTCCAATGAGAATAAGCGAAAGAGAAATTTATATACCTTGTGCTGCTCATTCTAAGAAGGCGACCAGATCTTGTCCTTATGAGATGCTCGCCCATTCCAAATCGAACATTGTCACTCATTTCATCCGAAGAATTATTAACATCTTCGACACCTCTTCTATTTTCTTTATCGTCAATTATTTGCCCCATTGAATAAAAAGAATGATACCTTTAAAAAAAATGAAAAAACTCATCAACAGATGTCGCTACAAGAAAAAAAATTTAAAAATTCAAATTTTTAAATTTTTCCAACGTCACAATTACTTCTAAACAATTAATTAGTGTTTTTAGTGTTTAAAAAATGCTTAAATATATTTTAAAATAGTTATTTACCTTAAATAAATTATAGAAAGAGTGAGTTCACAGATAATATAAAAAATAAACGACAGCTGGCATCAAAAGTGAACACCAAAATTTTTTTTATTTCTCTTTGTTTATCTTCCTTGTAACGTTTACAAATCTCTTGTAATGTAAAAAAAATAAAGTTTTATAATTATATAAATAATCTACATTTAATATAATTATAAATTAATTTTAATTATAATTCTAAACATATTGCGAATAATAAAAAAAATGACATTTATAGTAACAATATACCTCCGCTAAACTATCAGTTGGGGGTTAAACCCCAGCAGAGTTTGTAAAACATTTGTTCTATAATCTTCCCAACACTCCAATAAGTAAGTACATACTTTTTTACGTTACAATATTTAAATTATTATAAAAATTTATAAATTATTACTGTAATTTTGGAATTTATATGTACGAATATATAGTAAATTTACATTAAAATACAAACTTTTCGACTTATATTCAATACATATGAAGCCTTCAATTATGATAGAAAACGTTGTATCTACTTTGTCTGGCTGTCTGTAAGATGCCCACCAGTGGTCAAGTGGTCTTCGTACTCTGAACACTGGGAGTTCGGTCGTGGGTTCGCGCCTCTGTCGAACGGGCTGGTCATGTGGAGTTTTTTGGGTTTCCTCCACGTCTGTAACGCTTAAATAGGGGCAGTTTCCCTTAAAAGACCTCCCGGAAGGCTTCCCTGATCTTAGGCAGATCGCCTAAGTGTTGCATTGCTATAATTTAACAAACAACAACAACTGTCTTCAAAATTAAAATAGCCTTAAGAAACGAAGACAAAATGCTGTAAATTAAGGGTTAAAGTTATAAGCTTTGTTCCCATCAATACGCAAATTCTAACGGCCTGATGACCACGGAGGTTAAGACATCAACCTACTGTTCTAGGGGGTTCTTCAGTAACCTCAACTTTTCGTGGGTGGTATCTCCCGGATATATCGAGCTCCGTACCTCTTTATCCTACAGTCTCTGTTATGGGCCTGGCCGATTCCACGATGGGCACGAAAAATGGCCCTCTAGAGCGGAAAATACTAACGAAAAAAATAAAAGAAAAACACGAATTCTTGAAAAATTCCTCTTAAAAGCTTATAGAATAGGAAAAATTTGTTGTTTTGTAAGCAGTTATTCCTCACATCACGCCAGAAATATCTAAATGTGGATTACATTACAAACAATTTGTTAAATACATATTTATTTACGATAATATGGACTTTAATTAATTTTTCAACATTCCAAAATCTTACTTATAATGTTTTTATGTTCTTGAATTTCTAATTTTCATACATTTCATCAACAGTAATGATACAAGAATTTTAGAACAGGATAGATACGTAAACTAAATAAACTACAGCTTAAGACTTGACGCAACCAGGATACAAACTAAGGCCTTATTTTTTAAAAAAGATTTATTAGTATTTAGCTGTTATATTAGGGCCCCAACAAGTCAAAATCACGCAATTTTTTAATTTTTATTTTTGGCTTTTTATGCCTCTTGAGCGCTAAGACGGCCACTACAAAATGTATTGATTTCTTTAAGTTCTTTTACATCGCATCAATTGTAATATTACAGCTTTATCTTAAAAATATTTAAACAACAATTACGTATTGCAGTTAACTTGTAAGATTAAACCATACCTAACCTCTACTTAAATTAACAATTCCCATTCCTTTGTTAAAATATATACACTCTTCAGAGTAATTCTAAATCAATTGAAATTAAGTTACATAACAAATATATAATTAATAAACTAATAAATAATTAACACAGATTTGAAATTTTAATTAATATATATTAATTAATCTTCACTTAAGGATATCGCCCGCACAAACAAGTCCAACTTGGGTATGTTTTATGCATAAAAATAACTTAAATTGAAATAAATCATTAAAACAATTAATAATATTAAATATTTTACAGTTTTTAATACTTACAACGTTAAATATTTCAACAAATTTCTTGAAATAATACGATATTTTTTAAGATAAAAAATTTCAACGTCGTGTTAAAGACATGATTATATGAAGCATGAACTCTCGAATCACCCAGAAACATGGATTCTATTCAGTCTTTGTGTAAACTCTTCCTTAACTGAATAGGACGAACATATTCATCGTTCTTTATTCAGTTTCTGGGTCCTAACTAACATTTGGGACGTGTGCACAATCAAACATGTTCGTCATATCTCAAACGGAATATAAATTTAAAAAATATAATATTCATGAATTTTCTAAATAATTTTTTCTTCCATTTTATATAAATAGATATATTATTTTCGAATTTGTTTTTATTTTGAAAAGTTTACAAGATGGCTGACTTGTTTGTTAAGCCCGAGCTAACAATACGTAAGAATTCTATTTTTAATGGTTTACTATTAATAGATGAAAAATTTAGAGTAAATCATTAACTATTCTTTATATATANTACTATTTATTATTGAAAATTTACTATTTTCTGCTCGCATTTTTTCATTGGAATTGCTCTTTTTTTATTAGTTTACTTGATAGATTTTTATATTGAAGTATTAATGGGCCTCATGGTTGTCAGCAGAAAATTTTACAGGGGCAAAGCTTGATGACAAATAATTACATCAGTAAAGTTTTAATTTTGGGGAGTATTTTTAAGACAGACAAAGGTCCTATAATCTAGGTTGTAAGTATACATCTCAATCACTTTTACGATTATAATTTATGGAATTTTTTACTCAATCTCAGAGGAGGAGAAGTGCACCCGTTTGCCTCTCTGCAGACGTCTATGGTGGAACTATATATATAATGCATGATAAGTGAATAATTTTTGGGGGATTTTTTTAAGATAGACAAATCGTTCCATAGTCTAGGGTGTAAGTATGCATCTCAATAACTTTTACTATTATAATTTGTTAAATTTTTTACTTAATCCCAGAGGAGGGCAAGTGCCCTGTTTGCCTCTTCTGCAGACACCCATGATGGGCTTGCATACGTAATACATGAAAAGTGAATAATTAAAATATTCTCCATATAATCAATATAATTAATATTAAGAAAGATAATTTGAATATTCAATTTCGAATTGTTATTCAACGGTTCGTTGAACAGATCGATAGAAACGAGGTTTTATTAATTACTTCTCTACATTAATTTGATGTTATCCTCTTGTAATAAATCGTTAGAAAGAATTTTAATACATCTCTTACTCGAAATTATTTAGATGATTTTCAATATTTTCAATTTATCATTTTTAAAGAAAAATTCATTTTTAAAAAGTGATCAAAACTTTGCAAGCAAATTTCATTATTATGCTGGTTATTAATAAATTTGTCTAAACATTTTCCTACTTAATTAATAAATTATATAAGTAATTATCTTTTCAATGTTTCGGAGGAATTCTGAATTTTTAACTTTTCTTCGTTACTTTTAATTATTTGCATATTAATTTAAAATTCATTTGAAATTTCGTAAAGGATTCTGGTTTATTTTCAATTTTTACGTTCTTACGTAACCCGTTTAAATTTTGTTTTGAATTTCAATTAAGTGGGAAATGGTAATTAATTACAGATTAACCTCTTGAAATATTGAAAGTATACGAAATTTGTTCGTTGATATAACTTAAATTTACTTTAATTCAGTTAGTTTTTTTGTTGAAACACCTTGAAAAAAGGTATAGTTAATGAAAATGATTTTTTTTTCTTTACATTTTTAACTAAATTACTTAATGAGAATATCATTTTTTTACATGAATTTTTATTAAAAATTGAATAAAAATTATTATTTTTCTCATATTTCTAAATAGAAAGACAGCAAACATAACATAACATAACATAAGCAAAACACAAGCGAAATTATTAAGATACAGTACACGAATAATCAAATGCATATTCAAAACTATCAGTTTTAAATTAATTTTCGCTAAAATATTTATTTCTAAACAAATTAAATATAGCCTATATAAATTTTACGTAGAGTTAATTTAATGTAAGACATAAAAAAATAATTTTATAATCAAGAAAAGTAGTTTGGTTACGTCATTCATCATCCCCCTGCTCATCCATGCTCATCTCTGGACGAGTAGGAGAGGTGAAAAAGGGAAACGGGAAAAGTTTAACATTGCTGTTAAACAATTTTTGCCCTTTTATGTGAGGAATAATAAATATTGAATTCAATTTTAGAAAAGGTACGAGGATAAAAAGTTTAATAATCCCTATGAATTAAACACTATAAAAGAATTTAATCCACTTTCAGGTCTGATATGCAACGACTGCTATAAGATCTGTTTAAAAAATTATACAACCGTGGAGATAAAATTACTCACCTTTTTTGTATATATATACGATACAATTAAATCCAAAATGTCCAGTGATTAATATGTTTTATGCATTAACGATTAATGGTTGGGTTAGTTTTGTTCACTGATCTATGAATAATGAATTTAATCAAGTGAATATAGATCCAAAACTTAAATTAGATGACCCATCGAAAACACCATCACGTTTGCAATATATTAAATCACGACATGGATCTCATAGGCAAAAAAAATATTTATTTCAAATACCAAAAAAATGATAAAATTTTCGGATTATACAACAAAATTTGTTATTATTATTATTATTATTATTTAAATGAAATAATTTAGAGAAGAAGAGAAGAAAATTCGATGTACCAAAATAGTAAAAATATGTTGATAGGTTTGTACTGTATATAAGCTTATTTTAGAATGTACTTATTATGTTACTTAAAAATATGCCAGCTTATTTTCATTAAGTAACATGTTTTGAAGACTTCAAAATGGCAAAATAAAATAAAATAAACTTTGTATCGAATTCTAACAGGGGCAAAATGATGAGAGGTTTAATATAAACTTTAACAGGATTAAATGATAGAAGGTGGGCATAAATTAAGATTTATAAATCTCCCGACTGATTTTTTTCGAGGCTTCTCTGTCTATGGGCACTAAGAGGGCTTTTTTTAAATATCTAGGCCCATAATGAAGCGAAGAATGATACCCAATGTAACGCCCATGCAAATATTTATGGGAGTTTTTTGAGTGCTCGTATTCGATCTTCCCATTCATAATGATAGGCCTTAACCTTAATTTTTATGGAAAATATTAAAATCCGATGTCTTTAACATTTATAGCGCATTCAAATTTAAATGAAAATTAAATTAGAAAAGGGCACAACAAACCTTAAATGAGGAGAAAGAATTAATTATGTGTATCAATATTCAACATTATCGAATACATAATATAAATGTATACAATGTAGAATTGTAGTTTTTAATATGTATTATATTTTAAAATTCAATTAATTTTTCTCCTATGGAAAAGAAAAATGTAATAATAATAATAATAATAATAATTAAACAATTTTAGAATCAATTTGCTGTAATCTCCCTCTTAACTTATACTTTATGGGTTGCAAATTGCTGAACATCGTCTATAAATTATCAGAAATTTTAACTGAACAAGCAAGATTTAAATAGGTCACGCTTAAAGTATGCTACGTGTAACAAACATTCACTAAATATTATTATGTGGAAACGGAGGATTAAAAAACTAATAACAAAATTAATAAGAATTTTTTTTATTATTATTCTCTTCTTTAAATAGAATATTAAATTTTTATACATTATTTTCTTAAATTCCTGTTTTATTTATCCATTATGTGGGTATTAAGAGGTACTTTTTGCCAGCTAATTGTGGATTTACCATACTTGCAATGACCGAGAATATTGTACATACAAAAGATAATGTTAACAATTTTCTCTAAGTAATTTTATGGTAATTTTTAATAAGAAATTTTCTTATTGAAATCTTTTTAGAGAAATTTCTTTAATCATTAGTACCCTTGAGTAGATAACTATTAATGAGATCCTTATCCTTTTATATTATCTGTGTCTATCGTTATTTTATTTTACATTTCTAGTCATGTCATGTAACACATATAGGCCTTTATACCTGTGATTTGTCGTTGATTATTAATAAATAGTCCCTACTGATATATTCTCATAATCAATTATGTACAGAGCAGATAATATATATATATATATAATTTCAGTAAAATTTAGACAATTTTTGTTCAAAATTTGATCAATTCAAAGGAGGCTTACTAAGTAAGAATTCTAGCGCTTTAGAGATGGAGAGAGAGTTAGAGAATTTTTTCCGAATTCGGAGAAAATTTAGGCGCCCTATCCCTATAAATTAATGTTATTTTTACATAAAAAATAAACAAAAAAGTGCTTGCTAAGGAACAAAAGAGAGTCACTCTACTCCGAGCCACACACCGAGTTTTCGATGGTCTGGGTCTACGTTTGAACAGGCTGAAATCCTTCCTCAACCTACTCGATTCTTATCCTTGTCAGTCACATATTCAGCGATTCGCGGATAATTAAACTATTGGATTTTACTCTACAAGTGATAAATAAATAATTATTCATTCCTTTTGTAAAAGATATATTTATTAACCGAATTAAAAAGTCATTTTCAGACAAGAATCGACATCGAAATTTCGAACTAAAACATATGTTTTGAACTGTCCCGAATATGATCTGTATAGTTCTAAAATAATCTTAAGTGTTTCTACAGATGTGTACCTCTATACATGTTCCAGTTTATAGGAAAATAGTGTTAAAAATCACTTGTTTTTTACACGGTATAACATTGACTTTCGGAATAATTCAACACCGGAAACGGAAACTTAGCATGACTTATTATAAAGTGTGTCCCATCACATTGCATCCGCTCCATTATGAGCATATCAAATATCACCACGTTCGTTCAGATAAAGGCATAATCCAATAACGGAGTGAATAAAACCACCAAATATTAAGTCGTGGGTTCGCGCCTTGCCAACGAGCCACGAGGAGTTTTCCGGGTTTTCTTCACGTTTGTAACATCTAAATAGATGTCCCCGTAATATGACGTCCGAGTCGGAGCCCGATTTTATCAGTTTAATGCTGTATATTGCTATCACGTTCAGATACAGGGGACTAGCACGGTTATTTGATAAGGTCTCCAGACGAAGGGATCCCTAAAATTTAATCTTTATAATATGAAAAAATATAAGAAAATCCGTTTTTATTTGTTTTGTTTTATTAATAAATTATATTTCTACGGATTCGCAGAAGAGTGGGGCCACAAGACAGCCGAACGCTTGTATGGGACCCGAGGTCAATGCGGGCCTTTTTGCCATTGTTTTCAAACAAATAAAATATTTAGAATGTTTCTTTATTAATAAAAAGTAGTTTTAAAGATTTTATTTTTGTTTTGTTATTAAAAGTAACATTAATTTGTAGGGGTGGAAACAACTAAGGGCCCTAAGTTTCTCCGGGCTCGGGGAAATATCCCTAGCTTTCCCCCTGTCGACGGTCTGGAGGCCCTAGATTTGTGACTGATCAGGCTTCATCTCTATATAAAAAATTATTTATATAATTTTATTTAATTAAAACTGCAAATAAATTTTTAATTAAAAACATGTATTGTATATTATTAAATTTATATATTTATAAATGAATAATATCTTATTATTAATGATGATATTACCTGCTGTATATTATACAGATACCGCAATTTCTAAAATAAATAAATAGAACCTATCTAAAACAGACTATCTATGAAACTTAAACCTGTCTAAACGGAACGATTTTCTATGTAAAATATTATAAGCAGGAAAACAGTGTAGCATATGAAATTAGTAAAATAGATTTAAAAAATCAGATTTTACATCATCCTATCACTTATTTTATTTGAAGTATTACCTTCATATGTATATCTTTAATTATATAAAAGGCTAATTTTGGAACACAGATAAATTCTTTACCCGGAAATAATCTAAAGGGTGCTCTTGGCCTCTCTATCTGGACTTAAATACATATAGGCCTATCCCTTACAATTGCTGTGGCTATTTTTTTAATCGCAATACTAAATAGGAGGATCAAGCTAGCCACCAGTGATCGAATCGATGAGTGGATAAAAACCACTGAAAACTGGCAGTTGATCCAGGGTTATCGCATGACGAACGAACTAGTCGCAGCAGTTTTCCGGATTTTCTACTGTTTCTATCACTAAATACTGGTCATTTGCCCATAGAAAGTCCTTCTGGGAAGCATCTTTCCTGACAGATCGTTCTCGTATTACGTTGCCTTTTCCTATCAAACAAGCGAATCAAGAGTGTTTATAAAGGACAATATTAAGGCCAAGCATAATTAAAACTATTTTAATTACTCTTGGAAATTGTCTGTAATCATTAATCTTAACACCAATCATTCCTTAATGAAAAGCACTTGCTTATACGACTGTACTATGTACAGTGCAGTCGTATAAGCAAGTGCTTCTCATTAATTAAGAATTCAATCCAATCCCTTACTAAATAGGACTTTTATAAATTAATTTTATTCATTCCACTATCAAAGTCATTGTATTTGTCAGCAATTCGTCTTATATATATATCGAATTTAGATGTATTCTAAAGGAAAAGGTAAAACTCGAACACATTAATTAATAATGTGTTACACAAGTATCTATAATAATTGTATATTTACGAGCCCAGATAGAGAAGGCCTGCAGGGCCATCAAGATCAACAGAATCTTAGACATAGAAACTGATAAACCGAAAAATTTATTATAATATAAATCATGATGTAAATTACTGTTTCATTTGATAAATAGTGCAAAATCTGCTTTTTTTGGTATGTGTGTTTTTGATTTCATTCCTACACATCACGTTTTTTTACTCTTTCTGTCCTTGAGCACTAAAAAGACCTTTTTTATCAGGCTCATCATAGGTTTGGTTAGTTTCAGAATGAAGCGATCGGGTGGTGAGGGATGGGGTCCAATGAAATGGATCACCCGTATTCGTTTCTGAGTCCTACTCATACATTGTAAGCTTTCAGAAAAGAGTAGGCCTCAAATCCGTGACTAGACAGGGCCCCATCTCATTTCTCTCAATTCCTATATATAGACGGCCGGATGATCAAGGCAGTTAAGGTGCCAGCCTACCGCTCTGGGCAACTCCAGTAATTTTTCGACACGATCTGTCTTGGATATATTGGGCCCGTCCCTCATCATTCGGCTGCTCCATTGCGCGCCCGGCCGAACCCATGATGGAAATTTCCTAACTTTTGTGAATTATATCGTAAAAAAATAATGAATAAAAATCTTTTAATTGATAAGAATCTTTCCAGCACTATGACTAAAATTGTTGCAGACTCATTGCTACTTCCCACTTTTCTTGCTCACTGATATTTCCACGTAACTGGATATATTCTAGATGTTACGTGATAAGAGAAGTTCAAAATTCTTTACAATTAATAAGATACAGAGTTAAAACTTTACCACGAAACTGTTAGAAGGAAGATTTCAGGCAGTCATTTCTCGGAATTTCCGGTATGATGTAACAATATTCAAGAAAGAACTGTTAAATTCAGAGTTACTCACAAAGAAATGGTAAAAATAAACTCTTATTATTCATTTATCAGTCAGTATTAAGATAAAAAGGCTACTTTAATTTCATGTTGCTTGTACCTACTTAACAATAATACATTATATTTCATTTATCTCAAATTCTTAATTGTTTTTATGGTTCTTCACCACTCAACCGCTTCAATACGATCCCGGCAGAACCCATAATGGGCTCTCTCTAAAAAAAAGACCCTCTTAGTGCTCACAGAGCGGAAAGAGTTTAAAAAAATATTTTTTAATGCCATGTACCCTTTGGCATTCTATGAACCCCCTTCTCAGAATAAAGTTTCTAACAATATAATAAAATATATGGAATTACAAAGGAAATCAATCATATTAAAATAGAGTTATTAAAATCTTTATAATGTAAATAAGTTTGTGATATATTGAATATTGTGATATCTATGTTCTATTAACGCACTGAATTACAAGGAGTTTTTCTTTTTTAATTCCTTCCTCCTTGTGGACACTCAAGGAGGCTCAAAATGGAGCGGCAAGTAGCGAGGGACGGGGACAGACCGCCCATGAAAATCTCTGATATTGCATGACCGGAGTAGAACCCAGGTTCCCCCAGAGCTGTAAGCTGAAGCATTAACCGCCTCGCTCACTCATCCGTCAGATAACAATATTTAGAAGTTATTGAAAATAAATATGATCCAAGTTCATTAACTCTCTGAAATCTGTCACAGACCCCCAGGAGTCTATGGACTCCAAGGTTAAGAATCCCTTATCTGAGAGATAATTAAACATCTGTAAAACTATACGGACACTGTCATATAAAGAGCAGTTGTATAAAGAAATGATAAAATAAATCATTTGAAAGTAAGATTGAATTTAATTTTTTCTCGTTCGCTCAATTACCTTAAAGGTTGGTAGCCTACTTGTTTAATTTGTTCACAAATATAAAACACTATTTTTTTTTGCCCATCAGTAGCAAGATATACTGGCATCTCCTGCCAAATGCCTGTAAAAAAAACGGCATTGCATCAGAAATAATTCATTAGTTCCGGTTTAGCAATTCACCTGTTTTACAACTGGTTTATTTGTAAGATAGTGTCTTTCGTTTTCATTTTTTAAAATGAATATTATTGAAAAAATTTAATATTAAAAATAAAAATAAAGAATTATTATGAAATTATTCAGAAGAGAATAGAGAAAAGTTATTCTAAGAACTGAGTGTTTGTTAAATTATTTAGAAATTAATTTATAAAATCTAACAGCAATTGCTTTGATAAACAAGGTTCAAAACTGTAAATTTGCAATTAATTTAGTGGGATTCTAAAACTTTTCTTATTATTTTTGAAACACGCCATTTCTTTCTATTATAGAAGTACACTATTTTAGAGGCCTTCTTTCCACCCTAAGAACACTAGAAGAGTCTTTATCCATTTCATTATGAGCTTGGCCTGATACACAGGGTTGCGAAAGATGGGACCAGACATATCCGGATCAAGGGACAAACTTACGGTGCTGCAATTAGTTAAATAATGTAATTTTAAAGTAATTGAGTAATACTCTCCAAAAAACGTCAGGGAACACGTGTCTTAGTCTCACGAATTTGCCTTGAATAGCACTCATATTCTCAAAATCTTGAATACGCCACTGAACCCATGTACGTAAATTTCCTGAGCCATCCGTACTCAAACACCGATTGTCTAGAATGTTGCCTTTACAGCCTAAACATCCGGTCTTCTATGAAAGAACCCCAATTAGGGTATTTTGTACAAAGTGAAAAGATGAAGTTCATTCGAGAAAGATCAAATATAGATCCTTCTAGGTAAATTTGATATGCTTTCAAGCTGTTCTCTAGGCAATAAATCTATTTACATAATCTTACACTGCTATAATAAAATGCGTGGCCAATTTTAAAAATAATCGAACAAAACAATTTCACAATATTGTGAAATTGTTTTGTTCCATTATTTTTAAAATTGGCCAATCAAATTAAGTTATCTTTTTTAAAATTTACCATTAAAATAATTTATCGATTTACTTTTATAATTTATTAAAAAATCATTGATATTTGCTTCTATTTTGACTGTTATTTTTAATTTTTATGTGAGTGTAAGCAGCTTGAAATTAAAATTCTTTGAATGAATATTTATTGAATGATATTTTACAATATAAATTCCCACTAAAATCTGTTTAATATTAATGAAATTTGTACTTCTTTGTATGCAATCTCGAGTAATCTTACAAATAATTCCAAGAAAATAAATACGTATATTTTTACGTCCATTCAAGAGTGGACTTTACAGTTTACGTATTTATTTTCTCGGAATTAAATATCCTACTTAAAATTCTGAGAAGTAGCCGTTTAAATTTCTCTCTCCGATGATATCATTGAGGGAATTTCCCCTATAATATTTTATGTAATCGTAATTTCAGTTATTGTTTTTCCTGTAAGCAAGGAAAACACAATAACACATTCGATTTTTATTTAAGATTTACGTTATTTGTTTATTGCAAGGCAAAGAACTGATTATGTGGCTACACGATCGAAAGATGCCACCGCGGCTGTGAATTCACTTTACGAATTTAATATAAAAAATAAACTTCTTTAAGTGAATAGAGTCATGGTTTTAGATTGTATACAGCTCTAGGCAAGGGTGGACGTGCGAAATTTTTTTTATAAAAGTGTATTACATGATATTTGATATTGTGCGAGGTCTAGGAAGGTGATGCGAATTTTTTCCGGAAGGTGCGTAAAAATTGAATCGAAACTTAGTAACGTCAAATCGCTGGTCAAATATTCAATTTGA
>NW_019384330.1:359041-379738 GCF_000671375.1 Centruroides sculpturatus
GAATAATGGACCTGATACTGACTGAATGAGCCAGACACTGGCTAAAATCACTCATTCACCAGATATATATATATATATATTAATTACGTATGTGATTAAATAGCGCTTACCTAGACAGCTACAGTGAAAATTTTAGTACAATTGCACCGTTGATTCTTTGACTAACTTATAGAACATTCAACAAAAAAATAAACAGAAAGACATTTTTTTATTTCAGCTAAAACAAGAAGATAAAAATAAAAGAAAAAATTAAATATTAATTGATTAGATGTCTTGGTCTTCGGCTTAAATTGTAATTTAATGGTTGTTTTTTTTATTATATTTTGAATTTGTTAAAAATGCTTAAGTTTGAGTTAAAAGAAATTAAAGTAATAATAATAATATATATTATTATTTATTTATTATTTTTAAAACTTAAGTAAATACATCAGGTTATTATCAATTAAAGTAAATAATCGATAGCCAGTAGGGGGCGTCGACGACGATTTCTGATTCGCGGAAAAAAGAAACGTGTTTGCTGTTTTGTTTACTTGCGGTTATTTCATCCGTCCAAATTGTACTTTAGTTAAGCGATGGCTAAAAGTCTCTTGTTAACATATATTCTGTGGTTAATAGGCGGATTTTGGGGTTTGCATCATCTGTACTTGGGTCGAGACGAACAAGCTTTAGTATGGGTAATGTTTGCTGGGGGTTATTTTGGATTAGGATGGTTGAGGGATCTGTGGAGAATTCCTGAATACGTTCAAGAAGCTAATGGAGATTCGTATTATATCGAGAAATTAGTTTATAAAATGAGAAAATATCCTACTCCACCGTCCAGCACCGTCAGATATTGTGGAATGATGATAGTTGCTGATGCATTCGGCTATTTAGTATTAGCTGCCATACCTGAAGAGTTATTACCTGAATTCCTTTTACCTTTTTCCACAATATTTGTTCCATTGGCGGTTGCTTTAGGTAAGTATATTGATTGAAATTATAGTAAAATTTATATTAAAGATCCAATGAATGAATGTAAACAGACTTTCAAAACTGAAATAAGTCTATATACAAGAGAAATATAACCAGAAATTATCATAAAATGTACATTTCCTTTCTTATTATAATNAAATTTGATCAATTCGAAGGAGGCTTACTAAGTAAGAATTCTAGCGCTTTAGAGATGGAGAGAGAGTTAGAGAATTTTTTCCGAATTCGGAGAAAATTTAGGCGCCCTATCCCTATAAATTAATGTTATTTTTACATAAAAAATAAACAAAAAAGTGCTTGCTAAGGAACAAAAGAGAGTCACTCTACTCCGAGCCACACACCGAGTTTTCGATGGTCTGGGTCTACGTTTGAACAGGCTGAAATCCTTCCTCAACCTACTCGATTCTTATCCTTGTCAGTCACATATTCAGCGATTCGCGGATAATTAAACTATTGGATTTTACTCTACAAGTGATAAATAAATAATTATTCATTCCTTTTGTAAAAGATATATTTATTAACCGAATTAAAAAGTCATTTTCAGACAAGAATCGACATCGAAATTTCGAACTAAAACATATGTTTTGAACTGTCCCGAATATGATCTGTATAGTTCTAAAATAATCTTAAGTGTTTCTACAGATGTGTACCTCTATACATGTTCCAGTTTATAGGAAAATAGTGTTAAAAATCACTTGTTTTTTACACGGTATAACATTGACTTTCGGAATAATTCAACACCGGAAACGGAAACTTAGCATGACTTATTATAAAGTGTGTCCCATCACATTGCATCCGCTCCATTATGAGCATATCAAATATCACCACGTTCGTTCAGATAAAGGCATAATCCAATAACGGAGTGAATAAAACCACCAAATATTAAGTCGTGGGTTCGCGCCTTGCCAACGAGCCACGAGGAGTTTTCCGGGTTTTCTTCACGTTTGTAACATCTAAATAGATGTCCCCGTAATATGACGTCCGAGTCGGAGCCCGATTTTATCAGTTTAATGCTGTATATTGCTATCACGTTCAGATACAGGGGACTAGCACGGTTATTTGATAAGGTCTCCAGACGAAGGGATCCCTAAAATTTAATCTTTATAATATGAAAAAATATAAGAAAATCCGTTTTTATTTGTTTTGTTTTATTAATAAATTATATTTCTACGGATTCGCAGAAGAGTGGGGCCACAAGACAGCCGAACGCTTGTATGGGACCCGAGGTCAATGCGGGCCTTTTTGCCATTGTTTTCAAACAAATAAAATATTTAGAATGTTTCTTTATTAATAAAAAGTAGTTTTAAAGATTTTATTTTTGTTTTGTTATTAAAAGTAACATTAATTTGTAGGGGTGGAAACAACTAAGGGCCCTAAGTTTCTCCGGGCTCGGGGAAATATCCCTAGCTTTCCCCCTGTCGACGGTCTGGAGGCCCTAGATTTGTGACTGATCAGGCTTCATCTCTATATAAAAAATTATTTATATAATTTTATTTAATTAAAACTGCAAATAAATTTTTAATTAAAAACATGTATTGTATATTATTAAATTTATATATTTATAAATGAATAATATCTTATTATTAATGATGATATTACCTGCTGTATATTATACAGATACCGCAATTTCTAAAATAAATAAATAGAACCTATCTAAAACAGACTATCTATGAAACTTAAACCTGTCTAAACGGAACGATTTTCTATGTAAAATATTATAAGCAGGAAAACAGTGTAGCATATGAAATTAGTAAAATAGATTTAAAAAATCAGATTTTACATCATCCTATCACTTATTTTATTTGAAGTATTACCTTCATATGTATATCTTTAATTATATAAAAGGCTAATTTTGGAACACAGATAAATTCTTTACCCGGAAATAATCTAAAGGGTGCTCTTGGCCTCTCTATCTGGACTTAAATACATATAGGCCTATCCCTTACAATTGCTGTGGCTATTTTTTTAATCGCAATACTAAATAGGAGGATCAAGCTAGCCACCAGTGATCGAATCGATGAGTGGATAAAAACCACTGAAAACTGGCAGTTGATCCAGGGTTATCGCATGACGAACGAACTAGTCGCAGCAGTTTTCCGGATTTTCTACTGTTTCTATCACTAAATACTGGTCATTTGCCCATAGAAAGTCCTTCTGGGAAGCATCTTTCCTGACAGATCGTTCTCGTATTACGTTGCCTTTTCCTATCAAACAAGCGAATCAAGAGTGTTTATAAAGGACAATATTAAGGCCAAGCATAATTAAAACTATTTTAATTACTCTTGGAAATTGTCTGTAATCATTAATCTTAACACCAATCATTCCTTAATGAAAAGCACTTGCTTATACGACTGTACTATGTACAGTGCAGTCGTATAAGCAAGTGCTTCTCATTAATTAAGAATTCAATCCAATCCCTTACTAAATAGGACTTTTATAAATTAATTTTATTCATTCCACTATCAAAGTCATTGTATTTGTCAGCAATTCGTCTTATATATATATCGAATTTAGATGTATTCTAAAGGAAAAGGTAAAACTCGAACACATTAATTAATAATGTGTTACACAAGTATCTATAATAATTATATATTTACGAGCCCAGATAGAGAAGGCCTGCAGGGCCATCAAGATCAACAGAATCTTAGACATAGAAACTGATAAACCGAAAAATTTATTATAATATAAATCATGATGTAAATTACTGTTTCATTTGATAAATAGTGCAAAATCTGCTTTTTTTGGTATGTGTGTTTTTGATTTCATTCCTACACATCACGTTTTTTTACTCTTTCTGTCCTTGAGCACTAAAAAGACCTTTTTTATCAGGCTCATCATAGGTTTGGTTAGTTTCAGAATGAAGCGATCGGGTGGTGAGGGATGGGGTCCAATGAAATGGATCACCCGTATTCGTTTCTGAGTCCTACTCATACATTGTAAGCTTTCAGAAAAGAGTAGGCCTCAAATCCGTGACTAGACAGGGCCCCATCTCATTTCTCTCAATTCCTATATATAGACGGCCGGATGATCAAGGCAGTTAAGGTGCCAGCCTACCGCTCTGGGCAACTCCAGTAATTTTTCGACACGATCTGTCTTGGATATATTGGGCCCGTCCCTCATCATTCGGCTGCTCCATTGCGCGCCCGGCCGAACCCATGATGGAAATTTCCTAACTTTTGTGAATTATATCGTAAAAAAATAATGAATAAAAATCTTTTAATTGATAAGAATCTTTCCAGCACTATGACTAAAATTGTTGCAGACTCATTGCTACTTCCCACTTTTCTTGCTCACTGATATTTCCACGTAACTGGATATATTCTAGATGTTACGTGATAAGAGAAGTTCAAAATTCTTTACAATTAATAAGATACAGAGTTAAAACTTTACCACGAAACTGTTAGAAGGAAGATTTCAGGCAGTCATTTCTCGGAATTTCCGGTATGATGTAACAATATTCAAGAAAGAACTGTTAAATTCAGAGTTACTCACAAAGAAATGGTAAAAATAAACTCTTATTATTCATTTATCAGTCAGTATTAAGATAAAAAGGCTACTTTAATTTCACGTTGCTTGTACCTACTTAACAATAATACATTATGTTTCATTTATCTCAAATTCTTAATTGTTTTTTATGGTTCTTCACCACTCAACCGCTTCAATACGATCCCGGCAGAACCCATAATGGGCTCTCTCTAAAAAAAAGACCCTCTTAGTGCTCACAGAGCGGAAAGAGTTTAAAAAAATATTTTTTAATGCCATGTACCCTTTGGCATTTTATGAACCCCCTTCTCAGAATAAAGTTTCTAACAATATAATAAAATATATGGAATTACAAAGGAAATCAATCATATTAAAATAGAGTCATTAAAATCTTTATAATGTAAATAAATTTGTGATATATTGAATATTGTGATATCTATGTTCTATTAACGCACTAAATTACAAGGAGTTTTTCTTTTTTAATTCCTTCCTCCTTGTGGACACTCAAGGAGGCTCAAAATGGAGCGGCAAGTAGCGCGGGACGGGGACAGACCGCCCATGAAAATCTCTGATATTGCATGACCGGAGTAGAACCCAGGTTCCCCCAGAGCTGTAAGCTGAAGCATTAACCGCCTCGCTCACTCATCCGTCAGATAACAATATTTAGAAGTTATTGAAAATAAATATGATCCAAGTTCATTAACTCTCTGAAATCTGTCACAGACCCCCAGGAGTCTATGGACTCCAAGGTTAAGAATCCCTTATCTGAGAGATAATTAAACATCTGTAAAACTATACGGACACTGTCATATAAAGAGCAGTTGTATAAAGAAATGATAAAATAAATCATTTGAAAGTAAGATTGAATTTAATTTTTTCTCGTTCGCTCAATTACCTTAAAGGTTGGTAGCCTACTTGTTTAATTTGTTCACAAATATAAAACACTATTTTTTTTTGCCCATCAGTAGCAAGATATACTGGCATCTCCTGCCAAATGCCTGTAAAAAAAACGGCATTGCATCAGAAATAATTCATTAGTTCCGGTTTAGCAATTCACCTGTTTTACAACTGGTTTATTTGTAAGATAGTGTCTTTCGTTTTCATTTTTTAAAATGAATATTATTGAAAAAATTTAATATTAAAAATAAAAATAAAGAATTATTATGAAATTATTCAGAAGAGAATAGAGAAAAGTTATTCTAAGAACTGAGTGTTTGTTAAATTATTTAGAAATTAATTTATAAAATCTAACAGCAATTGCTTTGATAAACAAGGTTCAAAACTGTAAATTTGCAATTAATTTAGTGGGATTCTAAAACTTTTCTTATTATTTTTGAAACACGCCATTTCTTTCTATTATAGAAGTACACTATTTTAGAGGCCTTCTTTCCACCCTAAGAACACTAGAAGAGTCTTTATCCATTTCATTATGAGCTTGGCCTGATACACAGGGTTGCGAAAGATGGGACCAGACATATCCGGATCAAGGGACAAACTTACGGTGCTGCAATTAGTTAAATAATGTAATTTTAAAGTAATTGAGTAATACTCTCCAAAAAACGTCAGGGAACACGTGTCTTAGTCTCACGAATTTGCCTTGAATAGCACTCATATTCTCAAAATCTTGAATACGCCACTGAACCCATGTACGTAAATTTCCTGAGCCATCCGTACTCAAACACCGATTGTCTAGAATGTTGCCTTTACAGCCTAAACATCCGGTCTTCTATGAAAGAACCCCAATTAGGGTATTTTGTACAAAGTGAAAAGATGAAGTTCATTCGAGAAAGATCAAATATAGATCCTTCTAGGTAAATTTGATATGCTTTCAAGCTGTTCTCTAGGCAATAAATCTATTTACATAATCTTACACTGCTATAATAAAATGCGTGGCCAATTTTAAAAATAATCGAACAAAACAATTTCACAATATTGTGAAATTGTTTTGTTCCATTATTTTTAAAATTGGCCAATCAAATTAAGTTATCTTTTTTAAAATTTACCATTAAAATAATTTATCGATTTACTTTTATAATTTATTAAAAAATCATTGATATTTGCTTCTATTTTGACTGTTATTTTTAATTTTTATGTGAGTGTAAGCAGCTTGAAATTAAAATTCTTTGAATGAATATTTATTGAATGATATTTTACAATATAAATTCCCACTAAAATCTGTTTAATATTAATGAAATTTGTACTTCTTTGTATGCAATCTCGAGTAATCTTACAAATAATTCCAAGAAAATAAATACGTATATTTTTACGTCCATTCAAGAGTGGACTTTACAGTTTACGTATTTATTTTCTCGGAATTAAATATCCTACTTAAAATTCTGAGAAGTAGCCGTTTAAATTTCTCTCTCCGATGATATCATTGAGGGAATTTCCCCTATAATATTTTATGTAATCGTAATTTCAGTTATTGTTTTTCCTGTAAGCAAGGAAAACACAATAACACATTCGATTTTTATTTAAGATTTACGTTATTTGTTTATTGCAAGGCAAAGAACTGATTATGTGGCTACACGATCGAAAGATGCCACCGCGGCTGTGAATTCACTTTACGAATTTAATATAAAAAATAAACTTCTTTAAGTGAATAGAGTCATGGTTTTAGATTGTATACAGCTCTAGGCAAGGGTGGACGTGCGAAATTTTTTTTATAAAAGTGTATTACATGATATTTGATATTGTGCGAGGTCTAGGAAGGTGATGCGAATTTTTTCCGGAAGGTGCGTAAAAATTGAATCGAAACTTAGTAACGTCAAATCGCTGGTCAAATATTCAATTTGAGTAATTAAAAATAACATAAAATGCTAATAAATTATACTTTATTTAACTTTATATCAGAAAAATAACAACAATAAACTATACGTGGTGTATCAGAATAACGTTTTAAAAATTTGGGGGATTGTAGAGGATGAAATTTTGAACGTTTTGATATAAGGAACCCATAACCGGAAATGTGATGTAAAGTTTCTACAGCACTTTGCACTTTGCAGTCGGTATGCTGAATGAAACAGCAGAATACAGTATTTGTGATAAGTTTTATTGACAAAACAGTAGAGTACAATCAAACTGTACATCGAATCAGTGGCTGCATATTTTAGAGTAAATGTTCAATGTGACGACCACCAACTTCGTTACATAATGTGCAACGACGAACCATGTTTTGTCCGACTCTGTAAGATGCCACGCTCCCCTCTGAAGGTATTAAATGCTGAAAAGATGCGCTCCGTAAGCTCATGAACTGTTCCTACAGGAGTTGCGGACACAAGGCACTTTACATAACCCCAGAGAAAGAAGTCAAAAACAATAACATGACGTCAATGGATGGAAGGGTAGCTACCAAAGTGAAGGGCGGTCAAGCACTTCTACAGCTGTAGAAATTTTATATCACATTTCCGGCTATGGGTTCCTTATATCAAAACGTTCAAAATTTCTTCCTTTACAATCCCCCAAATTTTTAAAACGTCATTCTGATACACCCTGTATAAAAGAAAGTAAAGTAATTATAACAGAAGCAAATAATTCGTTAATAGGAAATCTGTTGTTTATTCGATGATAATTTTTCTATCTGAGATTCATAATTTGTGGCTTTTACGACTTTTCGCAGCAGCTATAGGACACTACTTTCATACTATATACGCGAGGTTTTGAAATCTATCGAAAATCCTGATACTTTCTAAATTTTCAGTGCGGGTACCTTAAAATCGTTGCGTGGATCACTGCGTGATCCGCTGGTGAATGAGTGATTTTAGCCAGTGTCTGGCTCATTCAGTCAGTATCAGGTCCATTATTCGAAACAATGGGTCTGAAAGATCCCATGCCGAAAATTGAGCAGGAACCAATGTATCCGGCACTCCGGCCTTAAGATCCAAGTGCAATGGTAGCTACTTCAACCATGTCGAGAAACCGTTACAAAATGCAGTAATAGCCGTCGCATCCTCAGAGGCTGTGAGCACTCGTGTACCTTCAACACTGTCAGCTTTAAATGACCGAAATGAATAGCAATTTTTGCTTTTACATGTTTAATATATAAAAATCAGAGATTGATATTATTTCTATTAACTTTTACAATAAGTTTGTTAATTGTAATGCATTATATTTCACTACAAGTTTAATTAATTATATCAATAATAGGGCCTACAGTAAGTTCTATGGAGGGAATGATATTTAATAAATGCAATAGGTATAAGTACTGTACATAAGATTTAATCTAAACATGGAGAAATTTCGAATTTTTAATTGTTTTCTTCATTCTAGAAAATTAATATATAGTTTAATTGAATTAATTAGTATAGTGCTTTCTTGTAACTATATAAGGCCATAAAATCTTATGTGTAATTAATTTTATATTGTCAAATGATTTATTATTGATTGATTTTAAATTCAAAACTACTTATTTTTCGAATTAAACAACAAAACTGTAAAAGTCTGTAGTAAAATAAACAGACAAAAAGGCCAATGACAGTACATTTTTGAATGTTCTCGCAAATATATAACCAAGGAAAGAAGAAGAAAAAAAAGGAAAGGAAAAAAAATATCTCAAGAACGTAGTCAGTGATTCATCTAGTTTGATTGGTGAAATACTGTTGTAAGAGAGAAATTAATGAAAGAATGGACAGACGATCTACAATTAGAAGCATTTCAGATATTGGAAACTGAAAGAAATTTAAGTATCATTTAAAATGTGCTAAAACAGTATCTAAAACTGTGCGATAAAAAATAAGAAGATTATAAAAGAGTAGTCAAACAAAAAAGAAAAAAAAAGTGCTACTAGAAACAAGTAACAAACCTAGTGCACTATCTATAGTCAAACAAAAAAAAAAAAAATATCTTACTATACTTGGATCAGTGACAAGAAAAATAAAAAAAAAATAAATAAATAAACCTATAAAAAATTACTGAAGGTATAGAAAAAAAATTATTATTAAGAAAATATATGAATTCAATATTGAAAATGTTTTGGACCAAAGGCCTCAATGGAAATTTTAAATGGAATTAATGGAAGATTTTATTAGAATTGACATATTCTAAGAATATAAACTTTTAATATAATGTAATGTCACTTCTATCATTAAATTCATAAATTCAACTTGATAAAAATCTATTGTTTTATTTGCTGTGTCAAAGCTGAAATTATTAATTTTTATATAAATAAATAAAGAATATCTACTGTAAAATCTTTATTAAGACGAAAGTTAACATAGGCCTAAATAATTTACTTAAATTTTAAATTGTAAAATTTATTTTGAGGTTCTTGAATAGTTAATATGAAATTTTAATGTATATTTATTATAAAAGAGTGATTATTACATTTAAAATTGCGTTTGAAAAAGTGCTTTCTCCAATATGAACGATCTAACTTTTGCGAAAAGTAATTTAAAATTCTTTTCTCAGAAGAAATAATTAATTTGTTTCGAAAACGAAGTTGTAATTTAAAAAAAATAAAAATAAAAATTATCAGATTTCTAGTAAATTATTTATGTTATCGAACTTGTAAATTGGCGAGTCTATGTGATGTGAAATTTGAGATATTCAGATATATCGGCTAATGCTAAATATCCGAATAAGTTATCATCATCATTCTAATATACAATGATGATGGATGACGGAATAGGATATTTTTTCATCTTATCCGCTAATTTGCACTTTACTAATTATTGTATATCAACGGATCTGTTGATAACACCACTGAACTCTGATAGTTGGTCGCGGGTTCGCGCCTGACCAACAAGCTGGCTGCGTGGAGTGTTCCGGGTGTTTTTTCACATGTCTACCACCTAACTAGGAGCCATTTTTCCCAGAGAAGTCCTTCTCCTTGGCAGATCGCCTTTGCGTTGTGTTGCTTTATTTTACCAATCTAATCCAATATCAATAGATCTCTAATGTTGCTCCGTTACATTGCTGTCTGCGCTTTCTATATAAAAATATTTGCTCCGAATCGCTAATTTTGTAATTCTTTTTCCACGTGGAAAACAATATATAAATAAATTGTTTGAAATATTTAATCACATACGTAATTAATATATATATATATATATATTAATTACGGATGTGATTAAATATTTCAAACAATTTATTTATATATTGTTTTCCACGTGGAAAAAGAATTACAAAATTAGCGATTCGGAGCAAATATTTTTATATAGAAAGCGCAGACAGCAATGTAACGGAGCAACATTAGAGATCTATTGATATTGGATTAGATTGGTAAAATAAAGCAACACAACGCAAAGGCGATCTGCCAAGGAGAAGGACTTCTCTGGGAAAAATGGCTCCTAGTTAGGTGGTAGACATGTGAAAAAACACCCGGAACACTCCACGCAGCCAGCTTGTTGGTCAGGCGCGAACCCGCGACCAACTATCAGAGTTCAGTGGTGTTATCAACAGATCCGTTGATATACAATAATTAGTAAAGTGCAAATTAGCGGATAAGATGAAAAAATATCCTATTCCGTCATCCATCATCATTGTATATTAGAATGATGATGATAACTTATTCGGATATTTAGCATTAGCCGATATATCTGAATATCTCAAATTTCACATCACATAGACTCGCCAATTTACAAGTTCGATAACATAAATAATTTACTAGAAATCTGATAATTTTTATTTTTATTTTTTTTAAATTACAACTTCGTTTTCGAAACAAATTAATTATTTCTTCTGAGAAAAGAATTTTAAATTACTTTTCGCAAAAGTTAGATCGTTCATATTGGAGAAAGCACTTTTTCAAACGCAATTTTAAATGTAATAATCACTCTTTTATAATAAATATACATTAAAATTTCATATTAACTATTCAAGAACCTCAAAATAAATTTTACAATTTAAAATTTAAGTAAATTATTTAGGCCTATGTTAACTTTCGTCTTAATAAAGATTTTACAGTAGATATTCTTTATTTATTTATATAAAAATTAATAATTTCAGCTTTGACACAGCAAATAAAACAATAGATTTTTATCAAGTTGAATTTATGAATTTAATGATAGAAGTGACATTACATTATATTAAAAGTTTATATTCTTAGAATATGTCAATTCTAATAAAATCTTCCATTAATTCCATTTAAAATTTCCATTGAGGCCTTTGGTCCAAAACATTTTCAATATTGAATTCATATATTTTCTTAATAATAATTTTTTTTCTATACCTTCAGTAATTTTTTATAGGTTTATTTATTTATTTTTTTTTTATTTTTCTTGTCACTGATCCAAGTATAGTAAGATATTTTTTTTTTTTTGTTTGACTATAGATAGTGCACTAGGTTTGTTACTTGTTTCTAGTAGCACTTTTTTTTTCTTTTTTGTTTGACTACTCTTTTATAATCTTCTTATTTTTTATCGCACAGTTTTAGATACTGTTTTAGCACATTTTAAATGATACTTAAATTTCNTAATAAGAAAAAAAAAAAAATAAATATCAGAATAAAATGAAATTATAAACTTGAATGTTGATTACAATTCCTATTTAGGAATTATAATTAATATTTTGAATGGATAAATGATCCTAAAGGGATAAACAAACAAATGATAACAATAAAGAAAGTAAAGAAAACAGTGATCAAAATATTGGTAATATTGTCTTTATAAGAGGTATTTAGAAATGAAATTATAGAAATTATGATTTTTAATGTTAAGAATCATCTTTTCTTTTAATTAAATGAAATAAGTGAATATTATGTTGTTGAAACTTTTAATTATTCCCATCATTCATCTACTGTATAAATAATGATCATATATATATATGATCATTATATATATATATATATATATCAGCCATATTTATAATGTTACTTGTATCTAATAAACTACTGTTACAGATCTTCAAAAAATATGATTTATAATTGTGGCAGTGACCTATACTTTTTATTAGTTTGCTCTAAAAAAATGTATTTTATTTTTTAATAAAAAAACTGATGTTCATTGCTTTTTCTAAAGGCAGCACTGTCAATTTCAATTCTATGTGTATTCACAATAATATATTCTTAAAAACTTTACAATTTACTTTTAATGTCAGTCTGGGTGATGTTTTTATTAATTAGTTATTTCTCTCTCTGCATATGTCATATCAGGTTACCCCAATGTCAGTGAACACCTGGGGCAGGTTAGTACGGACACACCAGTTTGCACACCAAGTGATGTCCTGGGGAAACTTAGTACCAGAGTGGTTCCCTGTTGTCTTCTCTGGATACATGATGTTACATAGGGGATGCCTTCCGAGAGGTCTTTTAAGGATAACTGGCCCTATTCAGGCATTACAGATCTGGAGAAAACTCCATATGGCCAGCTCGTCCTGGCGAGGCGTGAACCCTCGGCCAAACTTCCAGTGTTCAGTGATGGAACCGCTCAGCCACCGTGGGCTATTAGTCATAACTATAACAAAAAAATTGTAATGTGTTAAAATCAAATAAAGTTCAATATAAAGAAATTCATAGAGTTCTTGAAATTATTTAACAGCACTGTCACTTTCTATATTGAATGCTTCATTTTAAAACATGATGTTTTGAAAATGTGTGTTCATAAAATCATTCACTTTTTTTTGAGTTTCATAACTTTCATATATAAAAACTTCATCAGATTTCTTGGTATAGAATACCAAGAAATCTTATAATATATTGTTCAGGAAATACTATATGTATTTTTAAAATCGCCCAAAGAAAAATTTCTTTTATGTATTCAATATTTTGTTTAATGTGTGATTATATGGACACAACTAACAGATTATTATACAGTAGAAGTTTGTTAATTCAGTACTACAGCACCAGAGTGATGTCATATTATCAAAAGTGACAGATTACAGGACATTTTTGTATTTTTATAAAATTTGATAAGTTATATGCGATCTGAATGTTGTAGACATTGCTGTATATTTTTGTACTAGTGTATGCTTCCAGTTTGTTTATACATGCACTTTAATCAGTTTGAAGATGATACAGTGTGTGACTACACTGTTTTAAGACTGAAAACCTGAAAAAATATGAATGAACATATTTTTGCATTAAATCAGAATTTACAATGAAAATAAATATATGCACATGAATCAGACATATTGTGTTTCATCTGAAATCTTTAGTGTACAATGTCCATACAAATTTTGACTTGCAGAATAATAGCATGTCAGATTATTATTGGACAGTGCTAAGTAATTTAGCATTTAATTAATAATAATAGTAATATTAATTCAGCAATTATTTGGCTTTAATACTATCAGGTTTGGATGTTTATATTATTGGACAATTCTGGATTATTGGCTACTTTATAGAATGTGTTGTATTAATGAACTTCTAGTGTAATTTGAAAATTTTTTATAAATTACTGAATTTATACTTTACACTTTAACTTTTATCAAGGTGTAAGAAAGATCTTTCCAGAATTGCATGAGCATCTATATTTAATGTATTAGTTTCATTGTGATGTTTATAGTAAAATAAATTAATTCATTCAGAAAGAAATGCATAAACTACATGATAATTCTGCAGCAATACAAAAATTTTTCAATCATAAGAACAACATGCAAATTAAAAATGCAGCCTTGACAAATCATGTGACAATACACAATGCTGATAGCTTTATTATAAGATCAACATCATACAGTCTACTAACTGGTAATCACTATTACAATGCCTTATACTCATGAACACTACTGCGAAATGATTATATTTTCATGATTACATGAATAATTCATATATATACCAGTATTTGTGCAATGCTGGAAAGATCTCTCTTGCATGTGGATAAATGTTAAAGTAAGGACCCTGTATATGCTTAAGCCAGTATTTTAAAAATAAATTTCTATATTAATATTTCTATAAAGTTTTTTGAAGATTTATTTTAAAATATCTGATTCTGTTTTAACATAAGTCTGTTAAAACCATATAATGATAACCATATTATCATTTTTATGTTTTGTAATTTTAGATGCAAACATCTAAGACTACAAATTCCTTTTGACACTTCAAACTTGGACTAATTCAGAAATTTATTATTTTTTATTTATTTTAAACTGACAGGCAATGATGTTGGTAAATAAAAGCCTCTAGTTGGAAACAATTATTTTGAATAAAAGTAGTTACTATATATATTTGAAATAAAATATGGTATGACAAATTATATAACAGTTAATTCGAGTCTTTTAATTATCATCATATTTATATTGTTTTTATCATTTAAAACGTTATCATTGTTTAAAAATATATCAATATTTAAAGAATTAGTAAGCTGAAATGATTAATTGTATAAAATTTGAACTATGTTGACAAAGTTATTCTACAGATGATAATAAGTTTTTTTTAGTAAAATACAGTAATACCTTGACTTATGCTACCCCGACTTACGTGAACCCAGAGTTATGCGATTTTCAAATCTCGTCGATTCATCTTTTGTTTGAGCACCACGCAACTCTTGATTATTCACTCCCTCCACACTATTGTTCAGCTTACATGTTTGGATGTGTTGTGCGGAATCAACACATAGATACAATTTATTTTGTGTTATTTATTTCTGTGTTTGTTATATCTAAGGAGACTTGAGAAATTCTTGGTGGTGATTTCTTGTAACCGTGAATGAATCAAAAGATGAGATAAGATTAATGAGAACATTTATTAGCTTACATATATCCAACTTGGATTTTACACAAATTGCGAAATTATACCCCGACTTACGTGAATTCGACTTACGCGGTTATCGCTTGGTCCCACCTATCGCGTAAGTTTGGGGTATTACTGTACATAATAATTTATTTAACAAATATAAATATACAGTTATTAATATTAATATAATATAGTTATTATTTACATTTTGCTTTCTTGAAGCATATGCATAAACAAAAGTTTGTGCTTATGCTTACGTCATAGGAATCATTCTTCATAGAATTGACTATAAACAAAAACAATTTTTATAAAAAGTCCTTTAATAACATAATGGTTAATTGAAAAATAATATTAGGACTTTGTTGTGGCTTCAGATTTATTTTATTATTCAACACTTTTCTTAACTGTTTTTTTTTTTTAAACAGTTGAAACATGCTATTTAAGAATGACAGTGTTTCTGTAAGAAAACTATCATATTATAATTACCAGTAGATAAAAAATTGAAGATAAAGTATCCCATTTTGCTTTGTTTGGTGGAGTTTTAAATTAAAATATAGTTTAATACTCAAAATGGTTGATTAGTGTTGTGAATATGATTGTATAGAATGTACTGTACAGTACATGTCAACATTTTCACTTTAGTATATGAATGTACTAAGAATGTTTGATATACTAGTCTCTGCTTGAATAATTTTTTGTCACTATATTTACATCAGTTTGATGTTTTGTGTATATATTAAAAATATGATTATTTAACTTGTTAATATTTATACAACACATATTTATAAAAAGATATGCGCAGATTAGTATCTCTAACCTGGCACATGTATTTCTGTAGCTGAAGCTTTTCATATTAAATATTGTTTAGATTATGGTAAATGCTTAAAATGATATCTCTATGACTAAAGTTTTCCATACAAAATTGAAATTAATAGTAATAATAATATAAAATTATATTTCATTGTGTTTTTATAAATAATTATAATTTTTACAGTAAAATTTAAAACAGTATAGTATGTTACAATATTAAATACATTTTATTATTAGCAAAATTAAAATAAAAAATAATTATAATGTAGTAACTTTATGTTCATATAATCCTTAAGGAATTGTTTAATTATTAATTTCTGTATCTATAAGAATTATTTTAAACTAGATATACTTTTCATGAATACATCTCATTTAAAGTAGCGGATATGATGATCTTGGTTGACACTTTTAAAGTAATTAATTGTAATCTATTCAAATTTGCTTTTCACAGAGAAAAATTCTTAAATTCTTTCAGTCTAAGCATTATCATTTGGAATCAAAAGAGGAATAATGATTGAGAGAAATTGTCAAATTGAAAGCATCAGAATTTTTTAAAACAGTTTTCTGCTTAAGTTGCTGAAAGCATTTTGACTTAGATTTATATTTATGGCACTTCTTTAAGAAGTGTGTTAATTAAATTATATTTCAATTGTTTTGTGTTTCATTGGATTGTAAATGTTTGTTGATTGATAAATTGATATACAGGAAATCCTCGTTAATTTGAACTCAGATAGTTTGAAATCTGGTTAGTTCATAACTGTACTTTTGTTCTAGCCGGGGATATAGAAATTTACATGTTAAGGAATTCAGTTGGTTTGAAATACAGCTACTTCAAAATTTGAAGTGATAATTCTATCTGAACTGTGCATATGTTAGCTTGTTAATTTAGATTGAAGTGCCTCCATGCTATAAGAGAACAATAGACCAAAAACAACTGATCTGGTCAATATGGCTTTACTTTTACATTAACACATTTTTGGGTGTCACCTTACCATGGACTACTATTATTTCTCTTATCTCATAAAATAAGGCTGGTTTCAGGATTGCAAGATTGGGCTATAAGTGGCAGATATTTAAGAGCTCTAGGCTACTACTTTTGGGTGACTTCCTACTTTTTTGGCCACTTTAAAAATAATTTGGGCTACATTTCGAGGAATTCTGCTTTACTTTTTATAAAACCTATTTCGCAACCTATTGGACACATGCTGTTTACCTGCAGTTTATTCACATTATTATTAGTTATTAATTAATGAAAATGACATTTTGTATATGTAGCCATATTCCATTTCCTTAATAACTTACATCAATTACATGACATTTAGCATATTGTACAGAAATGTGCAAATCTCAGATAATTCGAAATTTGATAATTTGAAGTCTCAATTATTTCTTCTCTTGAATTTCGAACTAACGAGGATTTCCTGTATTTTTTTTATTTGAATAGCATTTCAAATAAAGAAAAATATTTATAGAATTAATTGTATAGAAAATCTTATTTTCATAAGTTTATAGAGTTTTATGAATTGTGTAATTATTTTTTAAGTTGAGCAGATGAACATTTTTCATTTTTTTTTAAAATAAATCATAACCCTTTACTTTGTAACATATATTTCTTGATTCTAAGATGCATATTTGTTTACATTTTAACGTCTGAAGTCATTGACATCTTGCGTTCAATGTCAAAAACATCTGCAGAATAGTTGTCATTACTTACATTACTTACATTAGAGCTAATTATGTCATGTCTGCTTATTTTGTTTTTATTTCATTTATAACACTGTAGGTATGAAATTAATAATACTATTAATTTTATATAGTTTTAAACTTCATATTAGATGTTTATCATGTATTTTATTACGCAAAAACCACAACAGGTGCAGAGATCATGGTAGCATTGTTGGATAGAGCAAGTCTTCATCTACTAACCTCTTTTTTCTACTAGTGATCATCATTGGCAATGAATATTTTCCAGCAATGAATGAGGACATGCATGCCAAGCACACAAAAATCTGCACCAGCAAAACTTAGCCACTTTTTCACAGCTGTGATGACAGCACTATTGTCAGGAAAATATGTTTGGCATAGTCCATCTTTCATTGACTAAACCATGGAAATCCAAAGGTGCCAATTCTGGACTATACAGCAAATGTGGAAGGATAGTCCAGCCTAACTTTGCAATGTATGCAGTGATCTTGAAACTGGTGTGGAACCTGGTGTTGTCAAGTTGCAAGCAAAACATTGTCATCCATGGTCTGACTGGAAATTTGGTTCTTCAGTTTCATCAACATCTTGATGTAGCGGTCAGAGTTGATTGTCTGACTTCCAGAAAATTCAGCAAAATTATGCTGTTCAGTTTATAGTAATAATACAATGTGTTGTGTTAATCGTTTATGCAATGATATTGATNAAAAAAAAAAATAAATATCAGAATGAAATGAAATTATAAACTTGAATGTTGATTACAATTCCTATTTAGGAATTATAATTAATATTTTGAATGGATAAATGATCCTAAAGGGATAAACAAACAAATGATAACAATAAAGAAAGTAAAGAAAACAGTGATCAAAATATTGGTAATATTGTCTTTATAAGAGGTATTTAGAAATGAAATTATAGAAATTATGATTTTTAATGTTAAGAATCATCTTTTCTTTTAATTAAATGAAATAAGTGAATATTATGTTGTTGAAACTTTTAATTATTCCCATCATTCATCTACTGTATAAATAATGGTGATTATTACATTTAAAATTGCGTTTGAAAAAGTGCTTTCTCCAATATGAACGATCTAACTTTTGCGAAAAGTAATTTAAAATTCTTTTCTCAGAAGAAATAATTAATTTGTTTCGAAAACGAAGTTGTAATTTAAAAAAAATAAAAATAAAAATTATCAGATTTCTAGTAAATTATTTATGTTATCGAACTTGTAAATTGGCGAGTCTATGTGATGTGAAATTTGAGATATTCAGATATATCGGCTAATGCTAAATATCCGAATAAGTTATCATCATCATTCTAATATACAATGATGATGGATGACGGAATAGGATATTTTTTCATCTTATCCGCTAATTTGCACTTTACTAATTATTGTATATCAACGGATCTGTTGATAACACCACTGAACTCTGATAGTTGGTCGCGGGTTCGCGCCTGACCAACAAGCTGGCTGCGTGGAGTGTTCCGGGTGTTTTTTCACATGTCTACCACCTAACTAGGAGCCATTTTTCCCAGAGAAGTCCTTCTCCTTGGCAGATCGCCTTTGCGTTGTGTTGCTTTATTTTACCAATCTAATCCAATATCAATAGATCTCTAATGTTGCCAGCTGTAGAAATTTTATATCACATTTCCGGCTATGGGTTCCTTATATCAAAACGTTCAAAATTTCTTCCTTTACAATCCCCCAAATTTTTAAAACGTCATTCTGATACACCCTGTATATAAGAAAGTAAAGTAATTATAACAGAAGCAAATAATTCGTTAATAGGAAATCTGTTGTTTATTCGATGATAATTTTTCTATCTGAGATTCATAATTTGTGGCTTTTACGACTTTTCGCAGCAGCTATAGGACACTACTTTCATACTATATATGCGAGGTTTTGAAATCTATCGAAAATCCTGATACTTTCTAAATTTTCAGTGCGGGTACCTTAAAATCGTTGCGTGGATCACTGCGTGATCCGCTGGTGAATGAGTGATTTTAGCCAGTGTCTGGCTCATTCAGTCAGTATCAGGTCCATTATTCGAAACAATGGGTCTGAAAGATCCCATGCCGAAAATTGAGCAGGAACCAATGTATCCGGCACTCCGGCCTTAAGATCCAAGTGCAATGGTAGCTACTTCAACCATGTCGAGAAACCGTTACAAAATGCAGTAATAGCCGTCGCATCCTCAGAGGCTGTGAGCACTCGTGTACCTTCAACACTGTCAGCTTTAAATGACCGAAATGAATAGCAATTTTTGCTTTTACATGTTTAATATATAAAAATCAGAGATTGATATTATTTCTATTAACTTTTACAATAAGTTTGTTAATTGTAATGCATTATATTTCACTACAAGTTTAATTAATAATATCAATAATAGGGCCTACAGTAAGTTCTATGGAGGGAATGATATTTAATAAATGCAATAGGTATAAGTACTGTACATAAGATTTAATCTAAACATGGAGAAATTTCGAATTTTTAATTGTTTTCTTCATTCTAGAAAATTAATATATAGTTTAATTGAATTAATTAGTATAGTGCTTTCTTGTAACTATATAAGGCCATAAAATCTTATGTGTAATTAATTTTATATTGTCAAATGATTTATTATTGATTGATTTTAAATTCAAAACTACTTATTTTTCGAATTAAACAACAAAACTGTAAAAGTCTGTAGTAAAATAAACAGACAAAAAGGCCAATGACAGTACATTTTTGAATGTTCTCGCAAATATATAACCAAGGAAAGAAGAAGAAAAAAAAGGAAAGGAAAAAAAATATCTCAAGAACGTAGTCAGTGATTCATCTAGTTTGATTGGTGAAATACTGTTGTAAGAGAGAAATTAATGAAAGAATGGACAGACGATCTACAATTAGAAGCATTTCAGATATTGGAAACTGAAAGAAATTTAAGTATCATTTAAAATGTGCTAAAACAGTATCTAAAACTGTGCGATAAAAAATAAGAAGATTATAAAAGAGTAGTCAAACAAAAAAGAAAAAAAAAGTGCTACTAGAAACAAGTAACAAACCTAGTGCACTATCTATAGTCAAACAAAAAAAAAAAAAATATCTTACTATACTTGGATCAGTGACAAGAAAAATAAAAAAAAAA
>NW_019384330.1:386494-404745 GCF_000671375.1 Centruroides sculpturatus
TATATATATATATTATCATTCATATATATATAAATAATTGCAAAGACTAATAAACAGTGATAAACGTTTTATTGCAAAATATTTAAAAAAAGTTAAAAATTTTGTTTGGATAATTGAATTTTCTACAAAGTGTGCTGTCAAATAATAAAAAAATAATTACCATATCTTCAGAAATTTTAATTACTATCATCAGACAAATTCATGTCTGAGATATATGCATTGTATATATAGTAGAACTCAGTTAATTTTTTCAAGAGACCAGTTTAAAACACTTCTTAAGCAGAAATGAAAACAATATAGCTTTTCATTCAATAATCCATATTTATTTGTCTAATGTAGCTTGCATCATCTGTTTGTTCTGTAAAACAAAAAATTGCTAAAGGATTCCCTTGAACAAAATCCCAGATCTATAACTACTATACTAAAATTCATTGAAGACATATATTGAAAGTGCTTTTCAGAACTTGCTATTTATTGCCTATAACTATGTAAGAAAATTGTAAAATCCATGTTTAAAGCAGCCCAAAGTTACAAACAAAATGATATGAAATTTATACCTCTAGAACCTGTAAACGGTGCATAATGCATATATATACTATATGCATGAATGTTCGAAAACGTTTGTCAACTGCAATATATATATACTATATATTGCAGTTGACAAACGTTTTCGAACATTCATGCTGTTCTTCAGGTCAACTGGTTAAGGAATTTCACTGGATGGAGTGTATGTTATTCTGTGGGATCAGGTGTCATTCCGGCAAAGTTGGTCTTCCCTCGCATGCATGGTCATGCATCGGGGGAGGTAGCTGCAGTTCAGCATCTAGCAGGGACTGCCAGGCCAGGGATAGAGTCAGCTCCTCCTTCTGGTTGACACACGTGGTCACTCGGCCAGTGTTGTATATAGCTACGGCCTCAAGCCACCTGAGATGTTCCTGGTGGGGTGTGTTGATGATGACTGCGGCTTTCTTGAATTGCGGCTCGACTTCGGAGTCTGATGCATATGTGGCTAGAGCAGTGGTGAGCTGCCCATGCCAGATATGACATGAAATTTTATGCATTTCTTAATGTAATTATTTTGATTTTTCCATATACAGTTAAATGTGTAAAATTTTGATAAGATGCAGTTGAAGACTTCTTAAGCAAGTCCATTGTTTGGTTGTGGACAAGGATTTCTATCTACTTTAACAGGAAATTTTCTTAAATCAGAACATTTTTATATGATAAAAAAATTAAGACATTTGTAATATGGAAAAAATTGGGACTTTTGAAATTAAACTTCTAATGTAAAACTTCTTAACTGAGTTCTACTGAATATATTTTTTATTTTATAAAGGTCTGCAATTAGAAGTGAAGAGAGAAGATAGTGTGTTTTAATTTATAATAATTTTTAATTTGAGTTGATTAACATTTTATTTTTATATAAAATGCATAGATATAATGATAAAAAATGTCTTTTACATAATAAAAGTATTAAATACACATGTACACAAATTCTTCAGTATGCTATTCCTATAATTCTCTATAAACTGTATGTATTCTTTATTTTAAACTTTATAGTGAATTACAGTAATTCTTTGTAACAAATATGAAATCTATAATAACAAAATGAAACTGATCTCAAGTTTTATCATTTCTCTGAGAAATATGATAAGATTATAAGTACTTTATGAAAGTAAATATTACATTTTTAAATGAATTTATCATTTTGTTGATATGAACTACATGTTACACATGGGAATTATAGCAGATGACCTAAAATGTATATTCATTCATTAGCTATATAAATATTAAAATATCATTAAAATATTTTTAATAAGTTGTTACTGTTACTGTTAAAATTAAATATAATTCATAAAAAAGTGGTTAAATAAAATGAATATAATTAACAAAATAAGAGAATCCAAAATTATAAACATATCATTCAATTTATTTATATAAATGCTTTAAATTCTATTCCATGCAAATCTTGAGAACAATTAGTATTAAGTTATATATATATATATAAATAATGAATACTCATTATTTATTGAGGAACTGAAAGTATTATTATTGCATATTATCATAGATATTATTTATTTATTTAATATTGATGTGTAAATGTATTTAATCTATTTGTTTTTCTTTCATTTTCTTATGTATCAATGAATTTTTATCATTCAACTTAATGTAAATATATAAAACCTGCAGTTGTACAGTTGGAAATACTGAAATATTTTAGTGATATCCAGGTGAGCAGCATATGTTTAACAGATATGTAGGTGGCTAAAATTTTACATAAATAATTGCATCATTGGATGAAATATAATTTAATAAATTTTAGATAGTTATACTGTAAAAAAAATTAAATATTTATTGTAAAAATAAAGGTTTAATTCGTTTACCTGGAGAAGGTATAAGTTATAATTATATAATATCTGGTTGTCCAAAGTGTTTATATATTTGGGATATTCTATAAGACTTGGTACCATTTTGTAAGTGTAGAAGAGAAAATACATCTGTTTTTAAGAAAACTAAAAGTTTTGATAAAAGGGAAATGTTTTCAGAGGTTTATTTGAACTAACATAAGTTCACATCTTTAAAATCAAATGTAGGATCATATGATGTAACCTGCATTTGTAATTCAAGGAGTGTACTTTGATATTGTTCTGTTGAAGCTAAACTTCAATGAATTTGTCAGTATACATCTATTTCAAAACATTGTATCATGTGGCTATTTCTAGTAATCAAATTAACAAATGGAAACAAGTTTAACTTATTCCAATACAATTTAATAGTAATATTTATTGTTTTCTATGAAACTCTCTTCAAATTGTTTAGTTTATTAATTAAGGTTGAATTGTGTTTTATGCAAAATATCTAAGATTTAAGAGCTGTTAATATCTCTACATTTCCATCAAGTTTTATTCTTAAGTGAGAAATTTTCCAGCATTTTGCATTTATAATGCAGAGTTCTTTAGTGTCTTCTGTTTAGTTATTTTAGACATCATAACATTTAAACAAAATGATTTTAAATAATTTATGAATGATCTTTCCTCATAATGCTAATAGATAAGTTGTTATAACAAGATAAATCATTAAAGTCACTTTTTAAATATTTAATAATTTGATGCTATTTTTGTCTAGCAAAATTCTCTCTTAATGATTTAATTTATCAATTACATTTTCTGAAAATAGCAATAAAAACTTACAGTTTTTGTAGAACCATAGCAAAAATCTATAAAAATACTAGATTTTGTATAATTTTGTTATTTTAAAATCAAACTTCTTTATTCTGTATTTATTAAGCTAACAAGCTTGATAAATAAAGAATAAATTTGAAGCTTGATGAGATTGAAAGGCATTACTGATATGATAGTTTTCATTCTGTAATTTGTACTTGGGAAATTGCTTAATATGAAGAAAATTTCAAATTTTGAAACTGAAAATTTAAGTCCCTGCATGGTGAGCAGGTTTATGTCATATTTCTATACAATAACTAGGAGCTGAAGGTTTGAGTCCCACTCTGGGTGATCTTTTCTTCCAGAATATTCTAAACTTAATTTATTTATAATTATTATATTTAACAGCCTGGTGGCCTGCCTTTGCCAAATTGTTTTGTAATTATTTAGTCACAATAGTGCAATAAAGGAATCTGGCTATTTGTTTGATATATAATTGATGGTGATCATGCAGACAAAATTAAAAATAATTCTATTTGATCTTTTCCTATAGAATAAACATATACAGATGCTTTTACATGCTACTTCTAGCATTGATGTTTAAAACTACATTAGATAAATGGAAGAACAAACAATTTTGGCCACTTATAGAATAACAGATATAGTAGCAATGTAAATGTGTGTGCCATCACAGTGATCTTGAGTTTTATTAGAATAAATCTTTTGTTGTATATTTTAGGAAAAAAAATCTAACATACGAAGCAACCAAAACCTTAAATATATTAATAATAAAGAAGAATGGTGTAAGAAGAATGATTACCAGTAATTTCTAGGCCAACTTTACCAGTAATTTCTAGGCCAACTTCTCTATATTGATCAGTTTTCTTATAGCTTGAAAATAACTAGATTCATTACTGTTCAGATCTTTTATATATATATAACTTTTTATCCAATATTATTTACAAAATCTACTTTTTTTATTCATGGAAAACTGATTGAACTATGTTTTATAATAGATTAGTAAGTTATGTAGAAAATTAAAGATGATAAAAAAATATTTTGTAATGATGATAATTTATAATACAGTAAGACCTCACTTAACATGGGAATGCATTCCTAGAAGACAAAGCACTAAACGAAACAGCATTAAATGAGATCATTTTAACATAAATAGTAAATAGAGAAAGGGAAACATGCGACCAAAAATAAACAGATTTTACTTTAATTTTCAGTTATTTTTATATTAATTTGCATAATAATATGTGTTAAATAACATAAACATATGCACACAGAATGTAAAGTTCATTTTTTGTGAAGGTCCTGGCTTTTCTGAAATTCTTGTTTTTTGCGATAAAGTTGTGTAGTTTCATTTGTCGCTTTTTTTTCTTTCCTTAAGCAAATGGCGTTAGCAGGAGATTGCATCCAAAATGCCTCCTCTTGCTTTTGCACTCCTTTCAAAATCTGGATCTTTTGCTACAATTTGTTTATGGGTTCAGCCAGGCCCTCAATGGGGCAGCCAGGTGGTTGAGGGATGGGGCCCACCAACATATCCAAACAGACCACCCTCCGAAAAATTCCTGGCGATTTCTTGACATGTCTGAAGAAATCTTGGGTTCCCCAGAGTGGTAGGCTGCCACCTTGACCCCTTGGCCATCCGGCCATCCTCCTAGTCCTGCTGTATCAATTAGGTTGACAATTTGGTCAACCTGATGATACAGCAATAGGCTTTTCTCGTTGAGAATTCTTGGATACCTTCAGTCATAACTTATTCCACACTTTGTTCGTGCATTTATTAGTTAATTCTTGCCAAGTGAAATCGATATTTCCTACAGCATCCATGATGTTATATTTTTTCCAAAATTGCATGAAACAAACATAGATTTAAGGTAAGTAAAGTGCTATAATTTGCCACCTTTTGCTGATTGGGTCATGTTTGTAAATAATAATATTATATATGAATCAATGAAATGCCATGATAATTTGAATCAGCGTAAATTTTGAGCTTTTTTTTAGGCTTCGAACAGACCATGTTATATGAATCAGTGTTAATTGAGGCAGTGTTAAGCGGGGTCTTACTGTATATACAATTTTTTTCAACACATCATAAATAAAAATTAATATTATTATATTAAATTAATTTTCATTTATTTTTTATAGGTGTTTATCTTGTTGGAAATATTGGCCAGGAAGAAGGTGATTTTTGGATGCCCTTAATTGGAGCATATTTGACATATCCACTTTATTTTTGGAAGAAATCATCAGTATTTTGGACATCGGTACTATCTTGTGCTGCTTTTAATCGATATGCTAAAAAGTGGCGGCGATCTCCACGTCGGCAGCGTTCCATTTTTTATCGATTATTTATATTTTTACTTTGCATTTTGATATATGCATCGTTATGGTGTTCTTGGTTATATTTTAATTGTAGTTTTACAGATAAAGAAGGCCAAGAAATATATTGTAGGGAAGCAATAAAAAATTTCTTGACAAGTCCATTATGGAATGAATTTAAAAAAGTTATGAAAGATGTTTATAATTTTGCTCAACATCATGGATGGTGGGAAATATGGCATCAGTTAATACATGCATTGGATCCCCTTGGAGAAAAGAATGCTTTACAGGTAATTTTTAATAATATAATGGTAAAAAATGTAGTTCTTAATGAGGCAGTTGAGACCTTATTAGAGTTGTAGACCATGCCATAGGAGTAAAAAAGTCAAAAGAATCAATGGTCTACTTGTGATTCTTTGCAAGATATAGCCCCCAAAATCAGCCTAACGTAGGTTAAATGGAATGTGATGTGTGACTCTAATCGTGCGCCAGAAGTAGTTGGTGCAATCCAGTTTCTTGTGTTTTATGAGCTCTTAACTTCCCCTAGTAAAGTGGAAAACAATTGATTTTTAGCATTTTTTTGAGAAATAATTCAGATTTTTTTCACTTTTTAATTTTATCTCATGTTTTGAGGGTTTTCAAAATTCTAGATAGGATGGAGGCTATATCTTATGAAGGATTACATGTAAAATATCAGTTCCTTTGACTTTTTTACTCTGATGGGCATGGTCTATAGCTCTGATAAAGTCCTGAAAACAAATTGGAACATCAAGGTGACCAATAAAAAACATCTTGGACATTATCAACAATTTTTTTATATTTAATATTAAATATATTTATTGAATATTTATTTTAAAAAGGATAAATATTGATTGTTTAACAAGATGGTATATCACAGTATCCATGACAACAGATACAAAACACTAAATGTATTTAACAATGATTTTGATATTTAACATTCATTTGTTAAATGCTATATTTACAACTACAAAAATAATATACTTTTAATTCTTCAAATGATTATGTATTAAATTACAATGGTTTGGTTATTTATATATAAAAGCATCTGTAGTATATGAAGGATTAATATTCAGTTCAAATTCACTCAACCCATACTCAAAGATGAAGAAAAAATCTTTACTGGCAATAGCATTATAATGCTGATTATAATCAAAATTCATATGTAAAAATATCTTAAAATTTAATACTTAAAACGTTAATACTTTAAAATATTAAAATACTTTAGTTTTTATAATCAATTACAAGAATTTTGGCATTAATAATAAATAAATTAGACTTTTCATATGGTAAAATCAATGTTAAAAACATTATAAATGTTGATTTAAAATATAAAAACAATTCCTTAAAAAAACAAAATCAAATTAAAAATTCATAAAGCTAGAGAAATTCTATAAATGAACAAACTAAGAAGATACTTTAAATTCTTGGAACATTCTCTGGTTTTGTCGTCATATATAATTTTAAACATTTAAATTAGTACATTGTAATAACAATAGCAGATTAAAAAGAAAGAAATACAAACTGGAAAAATGTAAATATTAATCAAATTGGTAACCTTTGCTTTCATTCAGTATTATTTTAAAAATGACAAATGTTTTTGAACAGCTTGACTGTCCTGCTTCAGATCAGTTACACTTGTTCCAATTAGAATGCTTGTTCTATAACAGGGATGGGCAACCTGCAGCCCTCAGGCAACATGTGGCTTGCATTAATACTTTTTGCAGCCTGCATCACATAAAATATGAATAAATATATCAATTTCCCAGCTTAAGAAAGTATGCATCAAAAATTCAAACAATATTTTATACAACTTATGTATGTGAATAGTTTATCCCACAATGAATTTAGTAAAAATTAAAACAAGAAACTGGCTAACAGACTCACATCAAAACTAATTTAAAACTAGCAATGATTAATATTTAACCAAATATTTCCAATATATTATATTTACATCAGTTCCAGAAGCTAAATTAAGTATATTTATGCTAATTTATAATTATACATGAATAAATAATTGTGATTTACCAGCATTTTTATCCTCTCTTCTCTTGTATGTGGCTCACGTCAGTTCAAAAGTTTTGAAATGCAGCCCTTACATAGAAAAAGGTTGCCTATCCCTGTTCTATAGCATTCTACATTCATACTGAATTCAAATTTCAATTCTTTTCAAAATTTATGAAATTTAAATTTACTGGATTAAACTTTACAACTAATTCTTTATAATTTTATAATAATATATTAGATTACTTTAATAACTCAATTAAACTATGGTGTGTTAATACATAAAATAATGGGATTTCAAACTATCTGAGTTTGAATTAACAAGGATTTCTCGTATTGGGGTTACTGAATATTTATTGCTTAAATTACCTTGCTTAAATTAATAAATTGCCTACTCCTGGTAAAGAGTAGGCAATTTATTAAATGTGAAGCAAATATAAACCTGTAAGACTTACTTTTGATAGTAACTCAAAATATGAAGCTTGTGTGTAAATCAAATATTCAGCTAAAGAATGAAACCAAGACCTACATGATATGATATTGTTGATGCTCTAATTACCTTAACCAGTTAAATTATATTTATTTATTTCCAAAACAAAAACAATGTCATTTGGCATTGTTTTGTGTTTTGGCAAATAAATAAATATAAATTAACTGGTTACGTAACAATATGCCATAAAATACAATGAAAAAACAATTGTACAAAATTACATGTACAATTACAAAGGATATATAATAAAGAAACAATAAAAATGAACATAGTATAATGCCAGTTTAACATTTATTCTAGTGCAAAAGAGATCTTCCAGCATTGCATAATTATAAGCATAGCCTTTGGGTCATTAGTTCCACTACAGTGTTTGTGGCAAAATAAATGAATTCATTCACAAAATGGAACATGTTTAAATTGTATAATAGTTCTACAGCATTATGTAAATTTTACTTATTTCTCCTAGTGAAAGGGAATTTTTTTTAGGAAGATTGAACATAGCATATAAAGAATCTTTGACTGTAAAGGATAAGAATCAACAATGCATAAATTAAAACAAAAACAGTTAAGCTTATTTTGCTATAGTACATGTTTGAAAAGTCTTAGCTTCACTTTGAAGCTATGTTTTAGCAGATGTAGCTTCAAAGTAATGGCATTGGTATAGTACAGTGGTGCCTCGTACTTAGAATTTAATTCATTCCAGGAGGTTGTTCGAAGTCTGAATCAACTTTTCATATTAGAAATAATGGAAAGTGAATTAATTCATTCCTAGATCCTAAACAATACCCAATTTGATAAACTTAAAACAGCAAACACACATAATTTAAAAATAACACAATTAAATGCTCTAATAATAAATTAAAACATGATAGCAATAAATAAATAAATAAATAAAACACGTAAATACTATATAATGAAACAAAATTGCATTTATTGGTCACACACTGTGGACTTTTGCATCTTCGTAGATGTGTGATTTTAATTATAACAGTTATGAAATTTACCATATAGATTATGTGAGATTTTATTCTTTGTTCAGAATTTTACTTTAAACTGTTTACTTCACATATTGTTTGAATAAAATCAAGTTGTAATATCTTCACTTAAAAAGCATATTGCGCATATTATGCTTTATGAGTTTCAAAAAGGATGTAATGCTGTATAAATAGTAAAAACAATTGTAATGTGTTTGGGGAAGATACTCCTAAACCTCAAACATGTCAAATGTGGTTTAAAACGTTCCATTCAGGAAATTTTGAATAAAGGATACAAAACCTACAGGGTGCTCAAAAGCTGTCAACAAAGAAAACTTGCAGAAAAAATTGTTAAAAAATTAACAAATAACACACAATACAATATATAACTAAACATACTAAACATAAAGTGAAAAAAGCATTGAAAACATACGAGTGTAATGCAAGAGTGATAGTGAGAGTTGACTGGGACATATAACATATAGATTGTGTTTATGATTCAAACACATTTTTTCACTGTGTTCACAATTCAAACTTTGAGGTGAATTTTTTTTGAGTTTTGTGTTTGAACACTGAAGCATTCAAAGTACGAAATACTGTACCACTGCATATCTTTATTTTATCCATATTCATAATATAATGTATACAAAGAATAAATTTTTTTATAAATACTAAACAGTCTTTAAAGAAAAGGTAATTCTTTTCAGTAGAAAACTTTTTAATCATCGTCATTAGGTTAATTTTTTATTGAATTTTTTTAGTGCTTGTTCATGATTCAGGTTTGTGCAGAACTGATTAGCTCTTCCATTTGATATATATCATTTTGCAATATTATTTAAAAATATACATGCATTATTTTAATTATATCTTGAATAAAAAAAAATTTGGCATGTGAAAGTTGCATTTATTTTTTTATATTCTGTATGTAATATATTTAATTTATACATATTATAAATATTTATTCTAATAAAATAATGAAATTCTTAATGTTGCAGGTTTTAAATTTAACACGAAATGCAACACAAGAAGAAATTTCTGCTCAGTATCGAAAACTTTCGCGTCAGTGGCATCCAGACAGACACAAAGATCCCGAGGAGAAACAGAATGCCCAAGAAAAATTCATTGAAATTCAACAAGCTTACGAAGTTCTTTCAGATATCAAATCCAGAAGAGTGAGGAAAAATAAAAAAGCTCAATCTACTAGTTCATCTGAATTATAAAAGAAAATATATATATTTAAAAATATATTTTTTTATAAGAAAAATTGGAAAAGTGTTTTATTATTAAACAAAATTTTAATTATTATTAAAATTTATTAAACATATACAGACACTTCTCCTATTATAATCAGTTAATATACAGCTATATAAATTTATAATTAATATCCTATAACTTAATACAATATTTTTGAATAGAAAAATATATTTTTATGCCACTATTATAAAGAATATTGCACAAGAGCTAGACTCCAAAATTTTTATATTAGATTATAAAAAATAGAAACAATATATTGTTAATTGGCAGTTTAAATCTTCCTACTTAAAGGGAAATCATATTGATATATTTCCAAGTTTTTGATAAACTTCAGATGTTTAACTGAACTTGGTTATAAATAAGGAGTATCTGTATATAAATTTTAAGCACATTTTAATTTATAAACATTGTTATTTATTTTTGCACATTTCTAGAGAAGCGCACTAGATTTTTAATTTTCATAAACATTTCAGATTTATATAAAATTAATTTATTTCTTTACTGTATTGTATTGCTGGAATAATTATATTTACTTTATTGAATATGTAAGATTTTTCCGAATGATTTTATCATAAAAAAAATAATAAAATAAATCAAATATGACTTCTAAAAATTCTTATAAAAATATCCTCTTACAAACTATTTTTATAAGAATTTTAATTGTATAAAAATTTTCATTAGAGCCATACTGCTGTTCTAATACATATACAATATATTGTGTTTGATAAATAGTATCTTTTCTTTTTCTAAATTTGATAAATGTTCTGTTCAAAAAATGGTTACAGAATATTGGGATTTATGATAAAGAATATTATGAAGTAATTGGAAGATTATCAGAGTGGAGAGAATTATAAGGAAATAGAAATAAAACATATTTTCAGTAGATATTAAAACATTTTGATAAACATTGGTAACTTTTTGCACATGGATATGTATTTGGTGTTTTATGTTTTAGTTCCTACAAACCTTTTGAAATGCAAAATATGAAAGTTATAATGAAGTATATTTAAAGTTTATAATGGAGTTATATATAGAGTTATAATGCACATGTTTTTATTAACATTTAATATTCATTTTGATTGTTCATATTCCATTTTATTTACATAAATATTTAATGTTAAAGAAATTACTTGTATTTTATTTGATAATTAACATAATGTACTTTAAAAAAAAAATTATTGTGTTTAAGGTAAATTTAAACATATTTTGTTTTTTTTTTTTTTTCAAAAATTGAAGTAATCTTCAATTTTTCAAATTTCAACAAACACAACCAATAACTTTCCAAAACTGGTATATATTAATTTAAACATATATAAGACATCTACACCAGATACCTCAAATTACTAACTTATTAACATTTTCATCTGTATATAACAGACATCTTTAGGTAAATATAATGTAGAACAAAACATACAAATTAAAATCAAACAAGATATGTTAGGTATGAAAGAATTTTCCATGAACATGGTTATATAGGAAAGAACTAAGGGAATTGAATTCATGGTTATAGCTCTGTATAGTTTCAATCAAATGTTAAATGAATATTCAACATCAAATATACTGAATATTAGTATAAAATACATTTAATATTAAAAACTATTCCTATGACATCTGTAACAACATTCATTTCAATCCTAATTCATTCAAGTTTAAATTTGCTCAAATTTAAGTGTGAGGTATCGATTAGAAGAGCAGTATATCTTGGACATCAATTGTCTTGAACATTATTTCACTAATATTATATAATAAAATACTAACATTCACTATGCAATCAATGAACATTGTTATTTGCCAGCAATAGCAAAATATATTCCATATACTCTTTGATGTTTTTATTATAATTGCCTGTTAAACATGAGTATTGATCTTTATTAAATCTACTTTTAACATTATTTTAGAAGTAAGATATTCAGTTTAAAATTGTAATTGTTAAAATATTTTCAAAGATATGCAGCATATGAAATAAAAGTATGTATATACATGCTTTATAATTGTTTCATAAACACAAATTAGAATATATATCAAAATTTTATCAATTCTGATTATATTAAAGACACCAGAATGTTGAAGAGTTAAATATTGCAATATTTCTTAATTGTAAATACATTACGAATTTGAAATGTTAAACATGGGATTTCAACTTTTTTAAAATTCTATTTTCTTAATTTCTCTCAAGATTTTATACATTAAATAAATGGTAAAATTAACTTAAGTATATGAAGTAAAAATGAGGGGATTTGAAATTAATAACTAAGTGAAAACACATAGACTTCTTAACAAGTCATCCATCATAACTCTTAAATGTTGTACATTATTGATATATACTTATGATGATGATTTTATCATCAGTAAATCTGAATTTTATATCATATTATTTAATTTATATCATAAAGAAACTAATTTGTTTTGTTGACTGTGCAAACATTTTGTTTATAGTAGATTAAATTCAAATTTAAATAAACAACAAAATAAATCTGTGATTCTTTTTTGTCACTTTATAAGAATAGCAATTAAAACTTAGAACTTTTAAAATAATTTTAATGTTTATAACATGTGATATATAACAATATCTTGTTTTTAGACAATATGTAATAAAATTTATTAATTCAGTTGTTTGTTTTTCATTTTAAACTAAAGAATTAATGATTTTTCACTGAAATATCTCTTGTTTCTACAGTTTAAAATTCTTCAAGTCTACATCAAGCTATATTATCTTGCAATGTGGAAATTCATTGGAATTATTCAATTTCATCAGCATCAATGTGGATTATCCTATTAAAAACATAAATGATAATCAGTTTCATAAAACATTTATATAGTTGAAAGTCCCTTTAATTTTAAATTTAAAAATATTCAAGATATAGGAAAAAAACAAGTTTTTTTAGAGTAACATAAATGCTTCAGTTTAACTCTTTGCTCTGGGAGGAAAGCCCTCTTTTTAATTCTGATTGTTGTTTGATCAGGCCCCACAAGAGAAGCTGGCTTCTGAGATACTTTACCTGATAAATCTGGATCATTACAGCCATAAAAATTTCTGAAGATGTGATTGTGATTTTTTCATTGGTAGGCATACATCTTTATACAGTATTCTTCAACCTTTTTCTAATAGTGGCACTCCGACGTTTCTTTTGGCACCGATACTTTATTATGGTTTTGTTTTTGTATTTTTAGCAATGAAAATAGAAATGTAGTCCAGGTAAGAAATGTTATGATTCTGCTCAATACTATATTTTGCGGCACCCCCAAAATGTCATTGCGGTACCCTAATGTGCCATAGTATCCCTGTCGAAAACCACTGTTCTTATTTCATCACTTATCCAGCTATCATTCTCTTCAGTTCAGTTTGTTATTCCTGAATCCAGGCTTGAGCCTTGAATGACAAACTGTGCCTTTTACCACAATTGGTAAAAGGCACAGTTTGTCACAATATTGGGCAGTCACAATAAGTTCTTTTAATGAATGTTTGCTTCAAATAAAATTTGTGTAGAGAGAACTCAAATGCAAGAACTATTTTATATTAAATACATTTGTAAAATGTTTCCACCAAATGATTAACTGAGCTCTTTTTGTTGTGAGTTTGTTTTATTTGCATACATCAGTGTGACAAATGGGTGATCTGCCGGAAGGGGAATACCTCCCAGGAGAGTTTATGGGAAACTGGCTCCTATTTAGGTGTTACTAATGTGATAAAACCCGCAAACTCCATGACCAGTCCATTGTCAAGGTACAACCAATGACCAACTACCAGTGTTCAATGGTTTTATCCACTCGGCCACTGGTGGGCCTTTCCCTTATGAGAATTTGTCATCCCTAATTGTAATCATAATTATTTTCATTTTGTCTAGTTTGCTTTCTTCATTTTTGTGTTTGTGAGGGGGCCGAGAGGGGAGAGAATTTCATAAACGAAAATAACGATTATATGAGATATATCGTTATCGTATCTATTTGCCATCTGGACTGTGGAGCGGTAACAATCAAGGACATGGGAGTCAGAGATCCATGCCTCGTTTACAAACAACATATCCCGTTTATTAGACAGCTAACTTACAAAAAGTTCTATAGTCACGAACGGTTGAAGTCCTTGTAAACTTCGGCGCTTAGTCTTCAAAGAAGAAGAGGAAAGTCCGGCGACAAACGTAGTTTCCTATTGCTGACCGGATGTTGCATGTAAGTCCAGTTCTCGAACAGGAAACGATGTCCGGTGAATACAGATCGGAATTTCTGAAGTTTCTCTCAACGATGTTCTTGTGGTTTGGGCTTAAATATGTTGTAGTCTCTCGAATCGTTACTTTATTGGTTATTAATCCCCTTCTCGGTCCCAGATTGGTTTTTCTCTGTTACCAGGTGAAATTGGACCAGATCGGTTCCCGAGAAAGACGATTGTTTATTAATGCAATTCGACACCGTCTTTCGTTTGGCATCGAATTGTATTAATAAACACCGACCTTGCACCTTAACTAAAATTTCCTTTTTTTTTTTGTTTGCCTTGTCTTATAAAAATTTAATTTACTAATTTTTCTCCTTTTTTACCGCGTGGTTTTAATTTTTATTTTTCCATTTTCCTTTATAATTTAGTTCCCTTAATTTTAATTAGTCGCGAAGATCAAGATTCGTTTTTGTTTAGATATGTAGTTAAAAGAGTGTTTTTCATCCCAGCTCAGGGCCTCACATTTCTCTGCTCTATGGGTGCTAAACGGACTTGTTTAAATCATACCTATCGTGGGTTCTGCCACTTCTCTAATGAGGGGCAGCAGAATAATAAGAGAGAGAGCCCAACATGTCTGGTGCAAATCTCCAAGAAAAATTCCATTAAAATTTAAAATGCCTGTAATTTTGTGTGGGACACAGAGCCGAATTTAGGCATTTCAAGATCCTAAGCTGAACTGTGTGAGGACCCTTATCAACCCTTCACAATTTTTGAAAAAAATCAATAAATCAATCATAAAAAGAAAAAATTAACATAAACATATTAATTAAATGCTATACAAAATAAAAAGTAAAGTATATTTTGTTGGTTTGTAAAAAAATTTTTATCACAAAATTTTATTTCAAGTTTCTTTTTTGTACAAATCTTCAGGCCCTTTGGAACTCGAGGCCCTAAGCAGCAGCTTACATAGCGTACTTGTAAATACGGCCCTGATGGGCAGATGTCAAAGCTAATGTTTTTTAACACAAAGAACGCAAACATGTATAGAACGATTGTACTCATTTGTTTTCATAACACCACATAAAATAACGTGTCCCGCTAGAAATAATTTAACTATGTAATTTCTAGATAAACAGCTACATCATATCGGACAGTAATATATGATTAATTTTACGTTGACTAGTTACAGTTCTCTGACCTTGTTACAATCTACCCAGGTAAAGTAACCATTTTGTAAAAATACAGCATCCTCTATACATGAAAAACGCGAATACAGTAGTAACGTGATCTACGTTATACTACAGTTTCATAGTAAGTTTCGAAAACGCGACGCTAGAGGTCGCGATTACGTCCCGAGTCCTTGTGTTTTCGTTAGTGTTTAAGTGAGTGAATAATGTAAAAATCTGTTAATTAATTATTAATTTGGAAGATGGTATATTGTTGTATGCCTTTTTGCAAGTCACGATCCGGGAAAACTAACGTAAATTAAGTTTTCGCTTCATTGGTTTCCTAAAAATTACGAAACAAAGAAAAAATTGGTCGTTGCTATCTCGAAACTTTGTGAGTAAAAAAATTTTGATATTTGACTAATATTTTGTTTAATAACTAATAACCAATTATAACTCATTGAATGAGTAATAATAACTAAATAAAGTGTAAAGAAGTCATATTTTTTAGCTTATCCTGTAAGCGATTCTCGTTTAGAATAAAATTTTACATTTAAATCATTTGTGTACATGTTTACGTATAGTACATAAAAGTAACTTGTGCCTTTGTTAGTAACAATTGCAAACTGTTTGGACTTTTAGTAATATTGTTTCAAATGAAATTACTCGACTTCTGAAGTAATATTAACTTGCTGTAACAACAAAAAATCTGCAAGTGCTTGAAAACACACAAAGCACACTTATTTCCTTATAAAATTACATATTTTGATACATATTTCATTTTATATTTAATATTTTATTTTATGCTCTATATTTGCACATATAATAAATTTTGTTTATTTTTTTTTATTTGAAGTAATTTAAAATATATTCGAAGTAGAAATGATTTATACCTGAATGAAAAGTACTATATATATCTGCATTTATAAGATATATCTAAATAGTTATCTGGTTAGAAATATTTAGAGATCTTATAATACATCTTTTTATTTAGTTACTCGTATATATTGTTAATAAATAAATGTTGAGGAAAAAATGGAAGTTTGTGGACCCCAAGTGGTAATTCAACAGTATGATTAAGATGCTTTAAGTCTAGAAAAAAAGCAATTAATACCTGTAGTAGTTCCAACAGGTTTCCTTCACTATCCTATGCACATGCAACATTAATTAACAAAAGGGGAAAAAAAATAGAACACAGAGAGAATACAGACTTAACATATCAGAAAATAAAAGCTTAAAGCTATTGATGAAAATTCTACTACATCAGTTTACAATTGTAATTTACAGCAATGTTTTACTATATTTTTTCAAGTCCAGGGACTACCCTTGTATGTGTTATATTAATACTATGTGATAGTAAAGTTTATTATTAATTAATAAAGGTAATAATTCCAGTAAACAGACAACTATTTTAATAATCATAAAATTCATTAAATATTTTTATATTTTCAAATGATGGTTTAATTTCTATTTAATTTTCAATTTGTTTAGATAATGTAGATCTTTACTGTGTTAAATGTTTTGCTTGTACAGTATAGTATTTAAAATAAGTTCTATTTGTTTAGTATTTTAAATAAACATTAATGAAATGTCTTCTTTTTTCGTAATATATTTTAGTAAATTACCTAAGAATAAAATTGAAAAATTCAGAAAACAAATTTTTAATACAGAACACCTTTTGTCCATAAGCCAAACATAATCATTAATACAGTATAAGAATCAAACAAATTCGAATATAAATTATTATAACCCTTTATATATATTATATTATATAATGAACCGGCAGGAGTATCGTTAAATAATTTAAATACAGTAGAGCATCGATTATCCGAAAGTAAATCATCCGAAAGAATTCCAGTCGGCAAATTTAAATTTTCTCCAGTGCTGTGGCGCTGCAATCTTTGGCTATGTCTTGGGCTACTCAAATACTAAATTAACTTCTGAAGTATAATTTTTTATTGTTTTTATATTTTTCAATATATTTATTTTGTTCGTACAAAATAAAAAAATAATTTTTAACGACACAATAGTCTTCGTTAGGCTTAACATCGACGAAAATTCAACGCGAAGTGACACGCAACGGAGAAAAATGTCAAGATGGGATAAATTAATATATTTTTCGTACGTAATCGGTTATCCGAAGCGCCGATCTTCCGAACAACCCCAGTCCCCAATTGATTCGGATAATCGACGCTCTACTGTATCTTTGTTCTTGAGTAAATTCGGAAGAAGTTTTTCATAAGTACTGTACCTATAATAATAATCACAATTTATTGAAATTGACTAATTTTTATTTTCTAAAAGTAATAGTTTTTCTTTTTTAGTTATTTGTCGAAACCGTGTCTTCTTTTTCTTGTTTCTTCTGATTCTATGTCACGACTTGGTGCATTTATAGACACTTGGCAAATAATTCCATCACCTACATTTACTTCTTACAGAAACGCGTTTCGGGCTTTCGCCCCTCTTCAGTCTGTTACGTCGATAGTTGTGACTTGTGTGTCCGTACTTCCCGCTCCCTTCCCCTCCCCTCTTTTTTCCCGACTTGACGGACTCCCCCGCATGCCTCGTAATTTGTAACATTACCCTTCTCCGAGTGTTGCACACAGCCTCGCCTGCGACTGTATAAACATTCTATTTTATTTTAATAATTGAAGCCAGTTTTTATGGATGTCGATGCTAAGGTTCTTGTTAATATTATTTTTGTCT
>NW_019384330.1:406709-426339 GCF_000671375.1 Centruroides sculpturatus
AGACAAAAATAATATTAACAAGAACCTTAGCATCGACATCCATAAAAACTGGCTTCAATTATTAAAATAAAATAGAATGTTTATACAGTCGCAGGCGAGGCTGTGTGCAACACTCGGAGAAGGGTAATGTTACAAATTACGAGGCATGCGGGGGAGTCCGTCAAGTCGGGAAAAAAGAGGGGAGGGGAAGGGAGCGGGAAGTACGGACACACAAGTCACAACTATCGACGTAACAGACTGAAGAGGGGCGAAAGCCCGAAACGCGTTTCTGTAAGAAGTAAATGTAGGTGATGGAATTATTTGCCAAGTGTCTATAAATGCACCAAGTCGTGACATAGAATCAGAAGAAACAAAAAAAAAAATAGTTTTTCTATTGAAAATATACGATGATAAGGTCTATAAACACAAGTTCAGGACACCAATGTTCCCTGTGGAGCCACCATATTGGGTCCGTAGTTTTAAGGTCACCGTATAGATTTCATGCTGTATACGTGCAGTAAATTGTACGTTCCTTCGAGTTCGAGCCACGGAATTCCTTTTATAATTTCAAACATAGTATCTTTTCATTTAGAGGTTACTCTGACATATAATTAAAGGCTTTAAATAGGCTTCAAAATATTGATACAAAGCTATGTCAATGGTTCGTATAATAAAGTATGAGAATAAATTTATTTAGTTTTGAAATGCAAAATTAGAGAAGAAATTAGGAGATATTTCTTAAAATAAGAATATATTTAGCTTTCTATATTCTCATGCATTTTTGCATTACTAATTCAAACAGGAGCTCAGAGCAAACATTTTCATAAATTAAAATTTGATCGAGAAGAGAGAACCATTCTGACAAACATTATATATTAAGTACAGTAAGCTTTCAAAAGTATTTGCAAAAGATAATAACTTTCTTCACTTAGGAACTTTCTTACGCATATAAATTAATTAAGTAAGTATATTTATAAACATTTATTAAACAGCAGACAATACCAAAAAATAGAAATATCGGCTTCAACTTTACTGTTTATTTTATAAAAAATTATTTATTAGAATGTGCAATTTGTACAGTACTATGTTACATTATTATGAAATATTAATTTAAATGATTGAAAGTTTTAATTTCAATTTTTGTACTATATTTTATTTTTAAATTTTAAAGTGTGTTTCAGTCCACAAACAATACAGTAGACCCCTATAACGTGGGTTCATATAATGCGGCGAAAAAATTGCGACCGTATTCGTATAAAGACGCTAACAGAGACTCGTAAAATGCGGTAAAACGTCATCGCCGACTTGTGTCGATACAGGACTGGTCGAATCTGGACCAATAGTGGACGAGCAGCCGAACTACTTACACGCTATGGAGAGTTTAGGCGGATAAGTTGAGTTTACTATCGTCTGTACAGTATATAGGCCTAAATTAGGTACTGTAAATCTAATACAGTACTGTAATTTTATACATTTCTTGTGAAAAAAAACATTTCTTATTCAACGGCCATAAAAATTATTTCTATTAATGATGCCTCCAAAGTTCAACGAATTTTTCGCAGAAAAATAACTTATCAGAAAATGCGCCCGCCTTTTGGTGCGCTGCTCCGCGACGAAAACAAGCTTAAGCAATGGCGTCGTCGAACGGTGCACACTCGGTAATTAATCCTACAATTTTTTGTTTATAGCATAGTTTATACAGATTATTCCTAAAAAATTATACGTGTTTTGGAAATGTTGAGCCAAATTAGTCTAGAATCGATTAATTTTATGGAAGAAAACCTTTCAAACAGCCGTAGTCCGTAAACTTCACACGTGTCGGGCTGTGATTGGCTCATGTATTTAGGGATTCCTACAATGCGAAATTCTTATAAAGCGGAACGTATCTACCACGTTATAGGGGGGTCGACTGTATATTATAATAATCATTCTGTTTAATAAGTTACATAATCTTGTTATACAACATGTCAGAAAATTAAAATTTTACCACAAACAGTCTGTAGACTAGTATTGATCTGAGAACCACGTTTTGGGGTACTCTTTTCCGCCGGCTAAACACCTTGCGTACGGCCGATGTCTTTCATGTATGCATGTGTATGTATATGTATAACAAAAATTCCAACTAATTGAGATCGAAAGAAACATCCATCTTCGCTCTAGAAACACCATACACATCTCAAAAGCCTCAATATGGCGACTGCCGCCATGCATCACGGTACCGTGTCCAGACCTTGGGTTTATTCGCTTGTGCCAGTAGATATAGATGGCGTATGAGTTGACTAAAATGGCTGCCACAAAGGGTATAGCGTGCGTGGCAACATACGAGAGTTACATGTATGTTGCCTTTTTAATATCTTTTCTCTTTGTAGTCAAAACGTTTTATCCGCATTTGTGTCCGACATTAATCCTAGTTGATTTCGTAGTCGTTTAAGACATGATGATTACACTTTGTGACATTTTAGAATGTGTGGGTGATCGAAAAAGATGTATTATAAGGAGAGGAAATGCTAAAACATAACATCATATCTATCCACCTCTTAGCAACTAAATTCACTTCAGTTTCACCAACACCTAATTTTGCTGAGCGTAAAATTCTTTTATTTTTACAATTTGAATACCCAAATCGTCCTAAATTTTAGGCGTGGACAATGTGTCCATTAGAAACTGCATCTGCGGTCTTGCAGGGAAGATTGAAGAACATCCACTTTATGCTTTGGATCATAATTTGCAGGATTTGACAAATGATGCTGAGCGACCTTTATTGAACACTTGATGCTGTTTGCTACTGCCTGATGCTTAAACCAGTGCTTCTCAAAGCTACAATTTATCCTTTCTTAAAGTCTATTAAATAATGAAAAAAAAAAAATTTTTCACACTTCAAACTTGCGAGAAAGATGGCGGTTCTATACTTATGAGGCAGTATGTAAATTGACTTCCTCGCTATTCCGCAGTCAGCCACAAATTAGTTTCCTAAAATTATGTTTTTATAAGTTAGGTGCTGAATTACACGTAAAAACATCTATTTCTATCTATTAGTCCATGTTCTGACCCTAAAAGACCAATTTTTTGAGCGGTTATACACTTTTGTGGAGCACCTTATTGGAATAGACCGAGACGAAACGAATAATTAGAATTGTTTTAGAAGGGATCGGGAAGTATTTATTATAAAGACAGACAATATGTAGGTGTCAATCTTAATTGAAGATTACGTGCTGCAATCGACTTAATTTTGCTGGCAGTGTTTTCGAAATGGGAAACGTTAGTGTTTATAGCATGCCACATATGTTTATGCCTTTAGTAATCTTTGGCGCGCGCTGTCGTGTTCTATGGCCCCGTGTTGTAATGTGCGATTGCTTCAAAACCATCGATGATGGATCAATCAATAATTACATCTGACCATAGCTCCCCCGTCCTGTGGGCACTAAGAGGACCTTTATACTTAATCATGTCCATTGTAGCTTCTTCCAGGTCCACAATGGGCAATTAACAAAAATTTACTTGAAATATTTTAATTAAATTAGAATTATTCACTTATTTTGTACACTAGCTACTGCCACCATTACTAGAATATAAGGTGGGTGAAGTCTTCCACAATCTGTCTAGAGACAAGCTCTGTCACCAGAGCGGCGCTATCAGCAACTTAGGCCTGTTTTCATCCAAAGTGTGGCACAACGTGCCAATAGCATTAACTGTGAACACAGTATATACTGTATCGTGTGTATATACTTTATACTGAAGTACACAAATTAAATGTATTTTCGTAGGATAATAAAACTGTGATTTACACAGTACATACAACATAATTATATTACCATACAAACAAAATAAAAGAATGTGATATTTTGTGTTAATAAGAAATAATATAATTGTAACTTATTCTATATTGTAAACCTTCATATTTTTAATTTTATTTCACACTTATTCAACTTTTCACATTTATATTCAACTTATTTCACAAATCATCAGATGGATCAAATGTTGATCCATCTGATGATTTGTGAAATAAGTTGAAATCACCATCTCTGGCTTTCGTCCCTAGTGCATTTTTTTGCTGATATAATTGAAAGTAGAGAAAGAAAATTCAATTGATACACACAGCAACATTATCTAGCATTATTTTTTTATCAGACAGATGAGCTATATTTCGACTTTCCGTTTCTGTGTATGAGTTCTGAGCTTAACGCACCATATGCAGAAAAATTGCTTTTATGCCTGGATAAATGTTAAAGTGAAACCCTGTAGATGACCTGATAACTTGCAATCTAGAAAAATTAATAATAATTACACAGGGATGCCATCGACAAGAAATATTCCCTATCTTTCAGTTTTTCAATGATGTGGCAATTTTACTTATATAGTTATGTACAGTACTTTACATTCGTACCTACATTGTAGTTTCTGGCTCAAAAAATTACTAAATAGCGTTTCAGTACATTCCAGTTAAATAAACCACTGGTGGTATTCCATCCGGTAGGATTTTGCAATAACCGCTGGTCTTATCTTCTCTCACTTAATGTCATAAGATCCCTTCCTAGTATTTCCATGTGACGTAATCGACTGGACTTAGAGTGACTTTGGTTCTATTAGTTTTATTGTATTTACCAACTTAAAACGTGTTATACAAAGAAATTTTGTAATTCATTTTTGTATTTGGTTATGGGAGATTGAATATATTTCATGTAGTCCAGATTACAAGTAACTTTTGACATTAAATTCCAATTTTCAATTCTAAACTAACCTTTTCCATTTAATGGCTTATCCTGCGAGTTATCTGCTAGATTTTTATTCTTGTTATTATGATTATTCAAAATAAACACTAGAATCAAATTTTAAATAATATACTATTATCATGAAAATATGACTAAGTTTAATATCAATCAAAATAATCTTAATTCTGTTGATAAGAATAACTTATTCTAGTCTTTCTTTATGTTAACTTTTGTGAATGAGTTTCAATTATGATTTAGAAGTTGAGTGTTTAAGCCATTAAAGCCCTTCTGATTATCCAATAATGGAGATCTCCTTTATAAAAAAGAATAATAAAAACTGATTTAATTTTGTAAAAATCAGTTACCTCCTTAACCGATAACTTAGTATATATTCTATAGAATAAAAACAAAAAAGCTTTATTTAATTTTGTTATTAAATAATTAAAATCTTTTTAAATTATTTGTGGGCCCCTCTCATTCTTGTAAACTGTTGATAATTTCCCCATTGCTTATAGAGTTCTTCTATCATATTCTCAATCCTGTTATGATAAGGTTATAATTCATACTGTATATCCATTTCCCATTTAGTCCTAATGCATTATTTTGTATGTATTATTAAGAAAATAATGTATGAGACAATATACGAGAAACTGTTGTTCTCTCTTTTCTCCTTTCATTTGGTTACACAGCAGATTCTTGCTAATCTGACTATTCCTTGCACAGGATCCAGAGGAATACAAAAGGGGCTAAGTCAAAAATTTAAATATTTGAATAATTATTTTCTTTGTCAAAAAATCCTTATTAGTCTTTTCTTCTTGATTCATACCATGTCAAATATCATAAAAATTTATTTGATATAATATTCCATCATTTGAAAACAACTAAGAAAATACTTTGTCAGCTTATCTTCCTAGAATAGTTTTAATTATTAATGACATATGATTTTTATGAACCCCAAAATCTAGTTCTAAATCTAATTTTGTTTTTAATAAAATTATTCTACCATTTTTGGCTTTTTCATTTTAAAAATTCAATTTTGGGCCACCGTATTTGTGTATGCACACAACAACAAAGATCAGTTAACCATATGAATTTCTGAAACAGCTAGGATGTTGTTTTCAACAATGTAAGTAATAAAATATTTGAATGAGACAATTCAGTTATCATCATAGTTTGGGCCATCTGTATATAATTTGTTTTTTTTTTGTAATTAGAAAATTATTTTGAGTCAGAATTTAACAATTTATTTATCATAAAGATTACATTTAGTGTATTGTTTATTTCTTAGACAATAATAGGCATTTTATATCAGTGTCAGTTTCAACAATTCAACAGTGAAAATTTGGCCCAAATTTTTAAAATTTAAAGCAATTAAAATTTGTTTACATTTGTTGGAATTATGAAGTACAGTAGATTCTTGAAAAGTCAAACTGAAATCAAATTTATTTCTGTCCCAAGTTAGAAACACAATTCCCAACACAAAATGCATTATGTCAAAGCAGTTTTGAGATTACATTTTGTTCTCTTGTAATTTTTACAGTGTATATAAACCAATCTTCAACATTGCGATATTTTGAACAGATGGCTGATATCACAAAGCTGGAAGTGTAGAGAATTAAACATGAAATACAATTTCTGGATCTTAAATTTCATCTCTACACACCCTAAAATTCACAATTTTAATGATGTTTTGTACTAAAGTAAAACCCCTTATTATTAAATGCAAACTGACCAACTGAATCTTAGCACTTTGAAAATTTAAAAATGTAAGGAATACATTTATGATGTGACAACTTACTGAGTTATGGCCAACTAAATTTATAAGTTTCCCTACACAACTCATTGTTTGAAACTAAACAAACAAACATATTCATACTGTATAAAGTTTGAATGCTGACATTTTAATTAGTGAGAATTATAATGAAAATGATCAATTAATTCTCTAAGTAGACAGAAGTGACAAGCAAGAGAAAACTAAAGATTTTGTTGAGAGCAGAAAATAAACTTAAAAACATTATAAACAGGGGCAGATCTACATAGGGATTAATAGGGTTTAAGTCCTGGCCCCAAAAATTGAATTATCATCATAAATTGTCAAGTGCTCACTGTTAATGAAAAAGTATTATTGATATAAAGTTTGCCATTCAACACCATTTCATAAATAAATATATTTCAACTCTGATTTTGATGTTATTAAAAATGAATTTCAAACCCCAATTTAAAGATTCTTAATCTAACAAAAAAAATGGGGTTTCATTGGACATCGATAAGCCCTATGCCCCGAAAAACCTAGATCCACCCGATTATAAACTATATTATTGAGCCGCAATTTGAAGAAATTTTAGACTTATAAATTCCCAGTCATCCATCCATCCATCTGTCTTTCCTTAATCATGAGAATGGAGTTAGATAGATGAAATCTGAGAGCAGATATGGATACTTTAGGGGCAGGAGGCCCCAATTAACCATATAACAACTTCCAGTCCAGACTGGAAGTCACATTATTTCAATTCAAAACTTTTCCCTTGAGAGCAGTCAATAGATGAATGGCATAACTCTACTGTTAAAGGAAAAGTATGATGTACAGAGGCAAGACACTATTAATTTGAGGTGGAGAGCATATACAGTAGAACCTCGAAAACTCGGCTCTCGATAACCCGCCACTCCGGATAACTCGGCCACACCCTGGCAGGGCAAAAAAATCCTTAGTTAATTAATTTTCATTATAGACAGCTTTATAAAAGTATAAAAGCTCTCATAAAGTATTTTTCTGAGGTCTGTCTTATCAGGTAAATTACTGTACACAGTGTATTCATTAATTTTCATTTTCATGTAGTAAAGGCTCTATGCCTTCATAAAGGACGTACTTTTCCTTTGTTTAAGGGTATTTGGGCAGTTTATTCTCTGTTATATTCTCAAGTAAACAATACATACAAGTACAGTACAGTATTTTCTGAGGAAACACTCGTACTTATTTTTTTTAACCCCATTCCCGATAACCCGGCATTTTCACAAACTCGGCCACCCTTCGGTCCACATTAGGCCAAGTTTTCGAGGTTCTACTGTATTTTGAATTAAATAAATTAAAAACATGATTAAAAATTACAGCCTGGCATTGACATCACAATAAATAATTGCTCATTTGTATTGCGATAATTAGGAGTCATTTGAACAATAATTTCTACAGCTCAAATTTTTGTCCCTTTCACTTTGGGTGTGCTGTATAACAATGTAAATAATAATCCAATACATGTAATTAGGTTTTATTTTTTTAATTTGATGTATGTGAAGTATTTTGAGTTTGATAAAATTCAAATATAAAATTTACAAATATTTTTAAAAATTACAATAAAGTACTGCAACTTGTTTTTATAAACAAATTAATTATAATTTGCTAAAATTATTGTTAAAGCAACAATTACATTTGCTAGTTTTTTTAATAATTTGTAAATAAAATAAAAATTGTATAAAAAGAAAACAATTTTCATTATAATACTAAACTTCTTACATTCTATAATAAATTAATTTTAAAAATTAATAAAATTGATATTTACAGGATGCCTGTATGATTTAACAAGCTATAGATACATTACCATTAAGATGAAATTTACAGTATAAATTTAGGGATAAGTATATGGGAAAGGATAATTATAAATAAAACCAATAAAAAAAATAGATTTAAGTATTTACATTGAATAGTTTACACATATGAGATTATCTTTTATGTAAAATTTAATCATACTTGATAACAGTCCAAAATAATTATACACAGAGTATAAATTGAAAACTATAACCAGTTGTTAAGAAATTTCGTTGTTTAAGTCGGGAGATGAATGGGATCTTTGAATGGACGATGACGATAAATTTTGCAATTCTACATCACTAACTTTAGTTTTCTTCTTCTGTAAATATTTACCTCCAGTAAATCCTGTAAAAATATATGTCAAAATATGAGAGAATATTCTATTCTAAATCTAATTAATCTGGTTAAACTAATGAATTTGGTCTAAAGAATAGCTTTCCATCTTGCATTTAATTAAAGTTTTTGATAGAAATTAAATCAGACAATATTAATATTTAAATTTTGGATGAAGAGACTGGTTTGGTGTGGCACTTCTTACCATGAAGATATATTTTCAGTTACACTACCTTCCAATCTTCCCTTCCAGACATAATTTGAATTGCTAACCTTTAAATCAAATTCATTAATTTGTTCTTGGCTATAATAATGATTAACCTGGTTAATTAGATTAGGCATGGTTTAATTATTATTTTATTAATTGATTCCATTATTCTGAAATTCCACACAAACCTAAAACTCCACCGCTAACTAAACCTGCTACACCAGCCAATTTGAAACCAGCCAAAAGACCAATTGGTCCTCCGACAATTCCACCTATTACTGCTCCTGTCACTGGTAGCATCGCAGCTTTCAAGGCAGCTGCCTGTAAAAGTTATTTATTTAATAAATTATTTTATTTAAAATAAAATAAAAAACACTAAAAGATTATATAAAAATAGCACACTATTATTTGAAATTACCTTTCCGAGACTTTTCGTGCCTTCTCTAACACTATGATGTGCACTCTCCACATTGTATTCAATACTGTTGATAGCTACTTGTTGATGCTTATATTCAAAAATTAAAACAGAAAAACAAATGTAATATACACAATCACACAGACTGTACAACACATTCATTTATTTTGAATCATTATTATGCATTATTGTTAAAAACAAATGAGTTAGTAGTAAATTATCCAAACAATAGAATTCAGCCATTAAAAAATGAATTAATTTTACATGTTTTAAAATTATCCACATATAAAAATATTAGAATTTTTAAAATATGTAAATCTATATTATTTAAAAAGCTTATCTCCATTTACAACTCCCATATCTGTATAGCCATTCACTTTACAACTCTATTTTTATGACTATATTCCTGAAAATAGCATTTAATTATATAAAATACCAGAAAGAGATAATCTTATTTACACAGCATAAATGAACAGCCCACTTCAATGATACATCAGGAATTAACTAGACAGTAAAAACAGAAAGGTTATAGGTACTTCTTTATTTTATATGTTGAATATACATTGTCTACTAGGACTTGTTATATCAAAGGAAGAGGATCCACACAATCAGTGACGCAAAAAGACTACAATAAAGTCTTTTTTAATATGATTTGTTGTCTTGCTGATTGTGTGAATTCCCTCCCTTTGATATAACAAGTTCAAGTAGAAAGTTTCACTCAACTATTGTATTCAGTTTAAATTAATGCATATAATAATCATTTTCTTTCAGCATTTTATTTTTTTAATAATATCTAATTCCCTCCTTCTCATGTTGAAATATAAATTTCCAACACGAGGAGAAGAAATTATTGATAAAGGATTGCCATCATTGTTTATCCTATAATCTAATAATGTGCAAACTCAATTACTTCTAAGTAATGAATAGATATCAACACTCTTGCTCAATATCATTAATTCTGAGAAACAGATAGATTTTGGTATTCCATATTTGCTTGCTATTCATTAGTAGGCAGTATGTAGTAATATTTAGTAACAAATTGCTATTAATACTCAATTACTTACTACTCAAGTCAAATATCTTGTTTGGAGTTTGTGCTCAATAAAATTTTATAGCTTTTTTGTTTTTGTTTATATAAATAGACACTAATCCCAATGAAAGTAATTAATCTCAAATCCCTGAACTCTGCCCAACATACAAACTACAATAATTTATATGAAAAAAGGTATTGATAGTTATAGTTTTATGCCTATTATAATTGAGGCTGTTTCTGATGTTTCTGTTTCTTTATAAAGTTAATTGAAGACTTTTTATTAGACATATGGCTAAAGAATGAAGAATGGTCTCTTAGTTTCTCTTAACCGAGTTTGGATTGTTGTGATATTGGAGGAAATCTCCTGGTTTGGATATTACCATAATACCATTAAAAAAACTTTGTTACTTTTTATTATCTTTAATGGTTTCATTATTGATGACTGAATGATTCAAGCAATTAGAGTATTCCTTTCTCTCTTAAGGAAGTTGCATTTGAAACCAGTTTAATCCTTGGGAATTTTTCAGGTGGTTGACCCAGAAATTTCTGGCACTGTCCCTTAACATTCAGCAAGGATTATCTAAAAGATATTCCACTCTTTTTCCTACATACAGTGAGAGTAAAGTACCTATTGATTTAAAGAAGTAAAATTTTTTAAATGGGATATTAAATTAGATTAATCTAGAAAATAAATTTTATTTTGTGGCTTTATATCTTTTTGAATTGTTAAATTAAACATTACTCAATGAACATTTATTCATTATGCAATGATAAATGATAGAGATGCTTGAGTAAAGAATGAATACTTTTCATTATTTCACATCCTTAACAAGTTTAAAAAGTAGAGTGTATCTTGTACATCACAATATGAATTATTTAAAAGCAATTAATGTAATGTAATCTAATAATTTAATTTGTTTCCAATTAAACTGACAAATTATCAAACATCTGATAATATTGATATTTCATACTCTGCAAGGATATCAATATTAACACCAAATCATAACCAAAACTGAGATCTCTGACTAATTACAGTCTAACCTATAACATCATATTGAACCTGTATTCTGATATAATATAAAACATCAAGAAATATTCCTTTAAGTATTATTGTGGTAAATCTATCTTGGACAAAATGATGATGACAACAGAGTTGAGATTCACCAGTGAACAACTGTTATAAAAAGGTTTTGTGGATTGTTGTTACCAGTGAACATTTCTGTATTCTACTGGCATTCATTCCAATCATTATCACGACACCCTTGAAGATGTTCGTGTGTGACCTGGTGTTAGAGAGAAATATTATCTTGTCTAACACCGTAAACTCTCAGAAAAAAATTGTAAAAAGCCTACTGTTTACTGCGTGCATAGTGAGACTGCAAGATTTAACCTGTTGCCATTGTCTTGTCAGTTGATTAATAGTGGCAAACCTCCATTGTAATGTCATACTATAAATGATTGCCTTCCCTATAGTCTTCCAGATCCTTTTTGAACCATGTATGTTAAATTGTGGCTAATATAAAATGAGATTTTGCATTGATCATAATCATGCAAAATGTTTTTTTTTTATAGAGATCAAGTTTATTCTATTCAGTCAACTATTGGCATTTTTAATAATTAACAGTATCCAAAAGTTCAAAAATTTCCATGCAGAAAACTTTGGTTTTCTTTCTACTTCTATGACATTTCATATTTGGAAAAATATTCACAATAATCTAATCAATTACATGTCTGCTCAAATACAACATAGCAAACTTTCATAATATTTGCATAAGTGCTTTTAGGTATTGTAATTTCTTTTACTATAATGTACAGTACATTAAATCATTTATATGTATATTATTAGCCTGTTGATGGCTGTTTGAATAAGGTCAAAAACATTGAAAATTCAATCATTAAAAATCATTGTATTGGAATTTAGTTTTTCATATTATTGTAAACTTTTTATAACTGATTCTAAGGCAATAATAGTTGTCTGATATTGATTCTAAAATTAACAATATTTTTTTAATTATACATAATTATATTGACCCTACTAATTACAAAATGTTAAAATTAACTATAGATAGAAGTATGGTTCTACCACCTGTAGTGGAGAATAAATGTGGGAAATTTTTAAAATATTTTTCCACACATTTTTTTCATTACTGTTTCAGAAAAAGATTTCATAAACAGTTACAGTCGACCCCCGTATAACACTGTTGATTTTTCTGTTTTATATGAATTCCACGATGTACGAGTCACGTAGATTTTACAAATACATTAGCCATTCACAGCTCAGCACACGTATTTGTAAAATCTAAGTGACTCATACATCATGGAATTCATATAAAACAGAAAAATCAACAGTGTTATAGGGGGGTCGACTTGTGTGTCTAGTAAAGAAAAGTCTTTTTTTATTGTTACATAATTCATTTTTTATGTGATTTTTTTTTTGCAGTATTTTTAGGCTAGTTTTTGGCAATACTCCCCAAAAGAATTTGACAACTATAATCGTTGCTCGCTGTTGAGTGGTTAATAATTAATCTCAGTGCTTTCTGAGAAGAAAGTCTATGACTATCCCAAAACTTCCTTGTAACAAAGAAAAAATTCTATGAGTAGACTGTATGCAATCTTGAACTTTCAAATAAATTTACATGGAATGTATTTAATTTTATTTTGAATTTGTATAACATTGGCTGTATTATTGTTGATTTAGCATCATTTTATACATACCCTTTGGAAAGTAGGTAAACCTCTCAGTAACTTAGATTCAACATGTGAGACATTTATATACAATAGTTTGTAAGAAAACAGATGTAATTCTAATAACTCATTTAAACTTAACCTTCTCGGTTCACAATAGCATCATCTAGCTTCATAAAAAATATTTTTAAAAATAAATACTGCTATGTAAATTATTGATTTATTTTACACAATATCATCATAAATTATCAAAATGATATCTTGTATAAAAATTCAATAAAACTACAGGTTATTGATTATAATTTAACAATTTTGGCTTATTCATTTGTTTTTTTATTATTAAAGAATTCATGTAATTGTATAATTATTTTATCCACAGTAAAAAACTTTAGTAATTTAATTACTAAATTTAAATTTAACAATTAGATTAGTTAGAATATCACCAATCTGTTTTGTCTGATTATCTGTAGAATAAAAAATAGAGTTAGAACTCTTTATCTGTTATTCTGTTGTTTAGGATATTTTGAATCTGCTAACATTAGTATGCTGATCAGCCACCAGAATGATACTGTAAACAAATCTGTTTGATTTAATATTTCAAAAGAAAGAACAATAATCAAAATTAATGATATAAATATTTATATAATAAAATGATTCAAAAAATCTTCATTACGATTAACCTGATATTTTTTATTCTTATTTTCTATATGGTTTGAAGTTTAACTTTAAACATTACTTCTGACACTACTTATTACTGATAATTATGATGTGTATAAACACAATCTACTATATAAAACTGAAAGAATGGCCAGTTTCTGTCAATGTATCAAGCACCAGCAAAGCATAGTGGCAAACCTAGGAATTGCCAGAATCCATGCTCAACTCTTTTTGATGGTATTTGGCATGCGTGTTGCTTGCTGTGTTATTTAAAAAGAATTGGATATAATGATGTAGGTCATAGTGCATGACAATGATAGTTATGCTTTTTTGTTTCATTATTATGTTTTGAACTGGAGACGGGATATTACGGTATTTCTTTGCAATCATAACAGAAATATCTAGTATCTTATTGGTATTTTGAAAGTTGTTTCATGAGAATTGGATGTAGGGATGTTGGTTTTAGTACATGACAATGATAGTTATGGGCAGTTCACTTTCAACAGTGTTCTGCTGAACATCTCTGCACTTTAAGTAAACCATTTGTAATTAATTATTTATCATTGCTATGCATGCTAACTATTTAGTATGCCCTGATGCCTTTCAATTGGTTTTTACATAAATATCTTTCAACTTAAATCAAAATTGATATAAAATGAAAAATAATATTCAAAAAATGGAATTGACTATTTGATATACAATTCTTCAGCTTTTACAATTGATATATGCACCTACATGATTACATACTCCATTAAGATCTGCATAAATTTAAGAATACTGTTTTTGTATTTCTAAGACAATTAACTATAAACATCATTTACTAAATTTGATAATTTTAACACATTTTATATAAATAAAGTAAAACCTTTTTATAATCACAGATATTATTGGTCATCTAATTTTATTGGAATTAGCATATCCTAAAACATAAAGGTTAAAATACAACCAATCTTCACTTAACAACAGTTAAGTGAAGAGTGTTTCCACAACTAGGCTCTTAAGTAAGGAGTTTAATCATTTTTATTTATTCCAGATAAAGAAAGGGTTGAAAGGAAGTTCCAACTTTGTATTTTTATGTTCTGTAATACCTAACAGATAAAAAATTATAAATATGATGTATCAAGAGCAAAAAATAATTTTTGCTGATTGTTTTAAAGTTAATTTGAATTTTTTTTTATGAATGAATATTTTAGTCATTATTGTGCATTCCATTTAAAGGATTTAAAGTACAAATTTATAAATTAAATATTTAGTCTTGAGAGATTGTGAGTGCTTAGTGTAGTTCTCACAGTTGGTCAGTAAGATATAAGAAATTTCCAGTGCTAGAGAACTGATTGGAAATCTAAGTAGTCATTAAAGTTTTGTCTTTTTTCATGATATTAATCTTAACCATTATTTTCTTGCAAATACAATAGTATAAATTGTTGGCATTTTTTACTTTTTTTACTTTAACCACTCTGCAGTGATTGATGGATATACCGTCAAGAGCGATCACGTGGCACTGCTGAACAACGTTTATATCTGCAAAAAAAGTTTGCAGATATTTTACAGAAAACTAGCCAAAAACTACCGCGAAAAAAATTCACATAAAAAAGGAATTATGTGACAATAAAAAAGATTTTTCTTTACTAGACATAACTGTTTAAAATGTTTTTTCCTGAAACAGGAACAAGAAAAATGCATGGGAAAATTCTTTAAAAATTTTCCATGTTTATTCTCCACTACAACATGATAGTGCCATATCTGACTAACCCTCTGTACAAAGGTTAACTTAATAATATAAAAATTACATGTTGTGACACAATAATATGAGTGAATAAGATGCCAATTTAATGTTCAAGTCAATAAAACCATAATTTCCATCAATTGTAGATGGAAATTATGGTTTTATTAATGTTATCAGTAAAGACAAATCACAAAATAAATTACATATATACAGTGCAATCTGTCTGTTTACTACAATAAGCAAAGTTAGAATTCTTAACACAAAAATCTGTTGAAAAACTTTATGCTTCAATTAATTAATAAATTTATTTATTACAATCGCATTAGGAAAAGTCTTATGACAAAAGATTTTCTCCCCCAAATAAAACACATAAAAATAAACAAATAAATTAAGAAAAAAAAAACAGGTTAAGAATTATATAAATTTATCTTATATTAAAAAAATGCAGTTAAAAATTATATATTGTTTATTGTAGTTTCAAAACAGTATGTGAAGTATGTGATCAGTGTGTAATAGGTGTTCAGATTCTGTTATATTCTGTGAAATTCAAAAAAAAAAAAAAGTTGAGATAGGGATAATCTAAAAAACGGGTGTAAAAATGTTTGAAAAATTACAAAAATTGCATGGGAGAAACACTTAGATATTACAATGGTCACATAATGTCCAATTGGATTATATTATAATATATCAAAATATTTTACACAATTAGGAAATGACAGCAAACCCAATTTGGACCTAACAATGTTAGGGTGGCTAGTAAAAGGTAAATTACAGAATTTAATAAAAGTTAGGTATATTTTATTGAATTCTTTCGTGGTTTTTTCCTAACAGAGAGGAGGCATCCATCAACCAGATTGGTATATAGTAACCAATAAGTGATTGAAAATTACCAAAAACAGAATGTAAAGTTGTTTTAGAAGATATTGAATGGTAAGGGATTTAACTATCCTTTCAACGTGAGTTTTGAGACAAAGTTCACTATCAAAAATACAGTAGAACCTCGAAAACTCGACCTAATGTGGACCGACGGGTGGCCGAGTTTGTGAAAATGCCGGGTTATCAGGAATGGGGTTAAAAAAAATAAGTACGAGTGTTTCCTCAGAAAATACTGTACTGTACTTGTATGTATTGTTTACTTGAGAATATAACAGAGAATAAACTGCCCAAATACCCTTAAACAAAGGAAAAGTACGTCCTTTATGAAGGCATAGAGCATTTACTACATGAAAATGAAAATTAATGAATACACTGTGTACAGTAATTTACCTGATAAGACAGACCTCAGAAAAATACTTTATGAGAGCTTTTATACTTTTATAAAGCTGTCTATAATGAAAATTAATTAACTAAGGATTTTTTTGCCCTGCCAGGGTGTGGCCGAGTTATCCGGAGTGCCGGGTTATCGAGAGCCGAGTTTTCGAGGTTCTACTGTAATAACTAAATCGTCAGAGTTGGCGTAATTTATATATTCAGCACAAATAAAAAAAGATGAAAAGGATAAATTTCTGGTTAACAAAAAGCACATTGCAACTATTTTTAGTTGTTAGCTTTTTCAAATAATTCAGATATGTTTAAATCTGATTGTAGAGAAACAGGGTCATAATTTATTAGTTTAATGTCATCATCATACATTATAACATGTGAATTAACATGGCTGAGAATTTTATTCATATAAACAGAGAAAAAAGGCTGCTAAGGATTGATCCTTGCTGGATGTGATAAGTAATTTTGAATTCCTTGATTTCCATCTGATCTATTTTAATCAAGAATGGAATATAGGATCTAAATCGAATTGTTCTCTTAGTAAGGTTAGAAGAAGATTGGGGAGAATGGAGTTGAAAGCCTGAGAAATATCTATGTAAATAATAAAAACAGGGCACTTATGTTTAAAAATCTTTAAGATTATCATGACTAATCTATTAGAAACTATTCATTTAGAGTGAGAGATGCCACAGTGTTGAATTAGGAGAAATTTCTATTCTTGGGATATGATCTGGACTATAAGTAGTAGCCTTTAGGGAATCAATAGCTTTAATAACTTCAGAAAAAGAAAAGAAATAAAAAAAATGTTATCTGAAAGTATGGTAGAAAAGAGATTTGAAATTGGCTTTAGGTTGTAAATGGAAAAATTATTGTTTAAAGTCATTATAAATATCATAAACAGATTTCTTCCCTAAATCTACAGCTATTCCAGATGATTATTTTAGAAAAATTAGGGATAAAACTCAAAGGTCAGATGCAAAGGATAATACTACATTGTTAAAATAAGTATGAAATGAAAGGTTGCATTTATGATAAAACTGTTTTTGGATAATGCAGTGTAGTTATAAATATGTAGGATTGCTTGATCTTTTCCAATGTTTTCTCAAATGATTTAAAATTTAAAAAATCATTTAAATGTAAAGCTAGCTAAATAACTAGTACTTTAGATTTTTTCTTAGGAACTGAAGAAAATGCCAATATACTATAACCTGAAATTTTCACTTGTCAATAACTTTAAAGATGTTCTTAAATAAATAAAATATATATTTATTTATAACACATAAATATCTATTTAAAGATATTTTTAATTACATCTAACTAATTTATCTAAGACTTTTTTCTTTAAAGAATAGATTTTATATAGTAGTAAAGAGATAAGTCTACAATTATTCAAAACAACAGCAAAATTAATCATTTTAAAACATTATTTTAAACTTACTAAAAATATTTTATTTCTGCATTTACTTTGCTGTTTAAATGTATTTAAGAAACAAAACATAATTAGTCAGTCTAACAGAAGTAGGATTTTGAAATGTAATTTTCACTATTCCATATTATAAAGTTCTGTTTTGATACATCTAGTTAAAATTTTTATTATATAAACAAAAAAAATTCAATACAAAATACTTACTGTGACAAACAGAGCAAAATTACGAATTAAAGCATTCAATTCCAAGAGATCCTAAAAGTAAAAATCTGATTAGAAAATGATATTCATAATATAAATTAAACTCTTGAAGTTAGTACACAATATCAAATTTAATTTCAGTTTTAAAATAATAAATTTCAGAAAAATATTTGCATTTTTTTTTAGTTAAGATAACAAAAATAATTTTTTGTTTTAATTTGATATTTTTTCTGTTGTAAAATATGTCAATTAGGGTATATAACATTGTTGCTTGTTAAAAAGGTATGGATTGGATTTATAATATATTCTGTGGTAAACCTAATCCTTACTTGTGTGTACAAATAGTAGGTTATATAAATTACCTGTTTTTATCCATTATGCAGATTTGAAATGAGAATACTCAATTTCAATGAATGATGATGTATAAAAAATGACCAAAACTATTCTTTTCCTTATTTGTTATTATCTCAACAATTGAAAAAAAACCACCATATACAGTGTATTGTTATTGTCCACTATTTTGTTTTATTTTCTATATGCCAATTTACTACAACATTTGTACATTATGACTATAGTGATATTTATTAAACTAACTTATTTTTTCACTCACAATGGATACTAGATTTGGTAACATAAATAAGTTTTACAAAATGGAAAATGGTCATCATACACAGTAGTAGATGAAATCAAGATTATCAATTTCAGATGTAGTCAACAGAAGATGGCACAGTGTTTGCATCATGTTTAAAAAAAATTCCTAAACTAGCACATATTTTTATGGAAAAGTTTTGGTTATACATACTCTTTCAGCAGAATATATGATTATTTATCAGTACTGCTGCTACTTTGTATATAAATTCTTTGGTAAAAATAATACCAACAATTTTTTTTGTTAAAAACAGATTATTGAGGTCATAAAGATACAGTACCTCTCTGCTGCTTTGAATATCTGGATTTTGAGTCTAATCACCTCAGAATTTTGCAGGATAGGTTGACCTAAATATACTGGACCCCATTCCTAACTAGCCCACTGAGCCTTTTAATTAATCATGGAATCTGTAGAGCAAAGACTGTCAAAAATGAAAAAAAAAAAAAAAATACATAAATTGATTCACTATGGTTTTTCCATGCCACAGTGAATCAAATCAACAAACTTTTTAAAGACGTAAAATTTTCAAATTTTTAAAAAGGCAAGGAATTTTTTCTAACTAGTGGTACAGTAGAGCCTCGAAAACTCGGCCACACCCTGGCAGGGCAAAAAAATCCTTAGTTAATTAATTTTCATGATAAAGACAGCTTTATGCCTCATAAAGTATTTTTCTGAGGTCTGTCTTATCAGGTAAATTACTGTACACAGTGTATTCATTAATTTTCATTTTCATGTAGTAAAGGCTCTATGCCTTCATAAAGGA
>NW_019384330.1:431850-468464 GCF_000671375.1 Centruroides sculpturatus
CCATTCCAAAAGATGCGTTCCAGCAGTGTTTCCAGCAATGGCAGGAACGCTGGGAGAAGTGTATACATTACCAAGGAGACTACTTTGAAGGGGATTAGGGTTTTGTACCTCAAAGTCAATAAATTTATTTTTGCCGACCAAAGGTCCGATACTTTTTGAACAGACATTGTATATATTAAATAATTTTTCAGACAATTTTTATGAAAGAAAATGTAAGTAAAATAATTTTTAAAATCCAACATAGCATTAATGCTAAAATGTAATCTAATATATTTAGTAAGCAACTGAATTAAATTAAATCTTTAAATTTTCTTCTCAAAGTAAATTATTAAGTGTATAAATATGTATAAATTGTATAATGTATAAATTTATACATATAAAAATGTAAATATCATATTAAAAATTTTAGCTCATACAAATTCGTGAAATTTATTTCATCTAACGAAAATAATATACAATACCAATTCAACAAAGAAAAAAACTATAAACATTTTTTAAGTCAAACAATAGCTTCTTACATCTCTATGTTCTGTGTTATGATTGTGAAAACTTTCACTCAAATGTAGAATTTATCACAAAATTTAAAGAAATTTTTCAAAATAATGTTATATTTATATTTCATATATTAATATTTATCAACAATTAGGTATGATTTTACAGTAATACACCTTTTAAGATCTTTATTTTATGCATATGAAATGAATTAAAAGCAACTTTTCGGGTATATATTTAAATAGAAAATGCATAAGAAAAGAATTAAGATCTTATCCTTGATGAATCAGATGTTTATAGGTATGTTTTGTTTGGCACTAACCGATCTGACACAAATAGCGATTATAAAAACATCAATGTTTATTTAAAGTCTTAAATACACAACTAATTTACAGATCATTAGCTTAAATTGTTTGTGTATGTTTGGTAAGTAAAAAGACACTTGTGAGAATCAAAAAATAAACAATATGTATTGAGCAATTCCATCTAATAAAATCAATTTAAAACACCACAAATAATGAAAAACATTTTATCTCAAATTTTACAAGTGTAAATTTCAAGATAATTTTTTAACAATACATAAATTAAATAAAACAATTTAACTATTCTAAGAACTGGATATAATATATAATTTTTTTACCATATAAAATTTATTAAACAAAAATAGGCAATTCATTTAATATGTATTATAAAAATACAAATTGATAAAAGTAAAAAGATGATCACATGTCAATTTAATAATCTAATAATAGAAAATGAAAACTTCTGATTAACTTTATTTGATAAAATAATCCTTAAATTTTTATGCATCTAACAAGAGGAGGTTATGATGTGGTCCTTGGGATTTCAATTCCCATTTGTATGAACAAGGCTCATTATGAACCAAATGCAGAAAGCATACTTCAAGAAAATCAAAGTTAAAAAATTCTAATTGGTGAAATATCTTGCAAAGCTTACTCATAAGGCAATGACTATACAGCTCAGTGGCAGATTAATGGGATATCATTGGTTTGCATCACAATGATTGAATTTTTAAAATTAATACAATTTTTACAAGAATTATTGTAAATCACAAACATTTATGCATTTTATCTATTTTATATTAAAACTATTCATTTTTTTTCCTTAAAAATTCATTTTGAAATAGCAGTCTGTTAGAAATAAATTTAATTACAGTTTTTTACATTTGGAAATGTTAGAATATTATGAATAATTTGACTTGTTAAGCAATTAATAAATTAAAAACATTATTAGTTATAACTATTCCCAATATCACATTGTTTACTGTCACATGTAACAAGTCAATGTAACTTCTCTGGTTTCTTAATATTTATATCATTAGTTATGAAAAGAAATAAATATACTTAATGCAACAAGAAGAATATAATTTCTAATTTTAATATTTTTATTAAATAATTATTCAAGTTTAGAAACAAAACAATTTTATTTTTAACAGAGCAATTCGAAAAAAGAAAATTCACAATTTTAAATAGAAAATAAACAAAAAGTATATATAAACTCATATGATTTACAATTAGTCTATGTAAAAACACAAGAATTTAAAAAGAAAGCATTCCAATGCATGGAAACCTGATGATAACTGTTATAACTGGAAGAAAACATTGTTTTGAAGAGAATTATTGCTGGTTTTAGGTAATTACTTATTTATTTAAAAAAGTTCACTCATTGAGATACAAACCAATGATCTCACAAATATGAGTCAGGCACATTGCTATCAAGTCATGCAGTTTTCTATGAAACATTTTGCAAAAATTTCTATGCTAAATACATTGTAGAGAAAAAACTAAAAGATACCAATTTGTAGAGTGCCCTTGGGTCAAAGAAGTTATCTTTCTATACATTTTTCATATTTTGTTTCTCATTGTATATTTACACATTTTAATTATATGTTTCATCTGTTGTTATTAATTCAGATTTGGTTTTGCATAACATTGTTTTGTATTCTTTTATTCATATTTAAATTTGTTATATTTGAAATTCCATTACAATGTAATTTAACACCTGAAGATNTTTTAACCCCATTCCCGATAACCCGGCATTTTCACAAACTCAGCCACCCTTCAGTCCACATTAGGCTGAGTTTTCGAGGCTCTACTGCACTAGAAAAAGTGAATTGAGAATAGGAATTCTTTAAAGATATTAGGAATTTTCATTATTTGAAGGCATTATCACTAAATTAATGTAATGGAATGTCACTATTACAAATGTATAGTTGAATCATGCTTTGTTAGCCATGTCAGTATGTCTTTCTTTTGAAATCAGATGGTTATCTTGCTCATGATGGAAGGAAATTCCTCTTGAAAATGCTTACAGTGAATAAACATAAACAGTCCATAAGAAAAGTTTGAATTGTGAACATTTTAGTAAATAATCTGAAATAAATTTTTCCTTGTGTACAAAAAAATAACTGGCATTTATGAAGATGAATCAGTTATTTTTTTCTATTTGCATACTTTTGTAAATGTTTATATTCTGCATTGATAAAAATATTCTTATTAACTTACAGATTTCAAAGTGTTCCATGACCTAGAAGCTAATGAATTCTTTGGAGGTTCAATTTTCAACTGTAGCTTCTGTTCACCTGTTTCAACTGCTTCTTCTGCTTCAGGTATTATTGGATTTTGGTTAAAAAATTCTTCTGGAAGAGATACCATTGGAGGAGTTGGACTACGTTTGATAAGTGCTGGCTTTGCATCATTGTTATCCAGTAAAAGAGGTTTAAATGGTTGAACAACTGACGAATGAATTTCTAAAATAAACATTTAGATATGTTAGAATGTACTATAATTAACAGTTAATGTTCTTTTTTAGTATATTAGTTTTATTTTAAGCAACTACTGAAGAAATGCACTAAATTATCAAGAGAGTTAACCCACCTTTTTTAGAGGTCATGCTTATTTTGTAAATATGCAAAACTAAAAACATCATTTAATTGCTCACAGGCAAACTTTAAATTGTGGTTAATACAGAATGATGTAAAAATAACATTCAAAATTTAAATATAATTGCCAAATCAAAAAGTTTTTTTTTACTGTGAATTTTGTACTTGACAATGTACTTGCAAAAATACAATGCAATCTAATTATGTTCAGTAAGCTTTTCAAAAACAAAATTAAAGTTTGAATAAAGAGCATTTCCTTAAGGCCAAAAGAGGGATATAAGATCAAAAGAAAAGCATGACTGGTAGGCATAGAACTGTATGAGGCAAAAAATCAAGGTCCAACAAAATCTTCTCCAAAACAGTTGCTTTTGCTTAACATGTCACTGCTCTCCATGTCAAATTCTCAAGCAAAACATTCTTACTTGACAATATGACATGTAAAGGAAAAATTTCCTGCTTAGCATGATTTCCAAAAGGGTAACATTGACTGACTGGTTGCCATTTACATAACCACCAGCGCAGTGGTTGTGCACTGGTCCAGATGTACAAAAAATGCCAGTATAACATAAATCAGAGTAACCAGCATACTAGTGGTATCCTGCAATCTTTTAAAAATAAAGCCACAGCATTCAGAGTTCTAATTATGAGGACATTTATGCATTGTATCAGTATCCAAGATATTAGAGATAAAAAACATTAAAATAAAGCAAGAAACCATGATTACTCTACTAGATTAATTGATTACCTCATCATCACATATGGCATTAGTAAATATAAAAAACAAATATTCTAATATTATGGTTGTAGGAGACAGTGGTAGTTAACTACATTTACAGAGAAATAGCAAGAAAAAAGGAAGGCCAAATTACATTATAGAAGAAATCCAACAAGAAAGATCCTCAGGAATATATAAGATACTTTTAATAGTCACCAGGTTCAACATAAGGCATGAATATATTGGGACAAGATTACAAGCATATAGCAGACAAAGAAAAATCCAGCAATGAGTTGCTTAACTTTCTTGGCACCACCAAATGTTGCCAGGAAAGTTAAGATCATATTTTGACCTATCACCATACTTTTCTTCTGTTATATATAACAACCCTGAAAGTAAAAAATTACAATGACTTTGGCTACATACACAACAGATCCAGAAATACAAGTGCTATTTGATAAAGTCTCCTTAATGTACTCAGTAAGAGAAAGAATGGTTCAGGTCCATCAGACAATTGAAAAATGTAATTTCTTCTTTATTTAGAAAAATATATTAATTTTCAAGATCAAAATGTCATTTCTACAACCTTGGAATTAGATCACTCTTTCTTGGTTTGTTATTTTTGGTTTTGTTTGCATAAATTTAAAAATATCAACATGAACTTATTGATGACAAACTACTGTTGGTTAGCTTTGATTTTTCAAAAATATTTTTATCTTCAAGACATTCTCTATACATTTGAATTCACTGGAGGTTCAAAAATACAAATTAATGTTAAAAGCCAATATTATTTTTATGAATCTATTCTACACTTTGGTTTTTGAAATGATTAAAACTAGTTATTGTTATATATCAAAAAGCTGAAAAAATAAAATAATAATATAACACAAACCTAAAATGAGCAATTATTATCTTTAAATAGTTGAAATTAAAGGTTTATCTATCCATATTTGTAACTTTATATATATTTTGCATTTGTCAAGAGCCTCATTAAATTTAGTTACATCATAACACAAAATTTTCTTAGCCTGTCCTAAATTCTGAATTTTTCAGATATTTTTTGAAAGATTACTACCAGTTAACTATATGAATTCCAACCCATTTCAAAATTCAACAAAACTTAGCATTTGCATTAAAAAAGTTCTTGCAATCTGTGCAAATTTTGGATCCTGTTATGCTGCCACCTATTGAAAAAATTTTTTAAATGTTTGATTTTAAAGATTTTGAATGAGTCTAATTGAACTTAAATTTTTGTTTTCTTTTACTATTTTGGAAAACTTGGCACTACCAAATGAGATATACAGTATATCCCAGAAACTCAACTCTCAACGACTTGGCACTCCGCAAAACTTGTCGCGTCATTCAAAAAGAAAGAAAAATAATGTAATTTAATTATACCTCTATAACTTAACATTATGATCAAATAAATGATTATTCTTCCCAAGCCACTTGATAATAGCATCAATTCCATGTGTTAACAAAGAATATAACTCTTCTCAAAGTGAAACTGCAAAACATCACAATAGCCACCGAATAGCCAATATTTTAAAATTTACTTACAAACAAAAATAGTCACTACTGGGATGTAGTTAATACGTATATGAATTTTCACATATATTAACTTGTAATACATATGTAATCAGATCTGTAGCAATGCATTGACAACAGGGCAAATGCCAAATGTATGAAGCTTGAGGGACACCAAAACATTGGTATGGTTTTTTCATGTAGTAATAAGACATTGTCTGGAGATAACATTTTATATCTTTTGTAGTACAGCAGTTATTTTGTATTAGATTATACTGTATATTTTCTTTTGCTCTGAACGTGCTAAAAGATTTTTAATACATTAATTCGTAATAATGTATTACAAGTTGTAAGTAACCAACCCAGAGATTGTAAAACTCATCACCTTCACAGTCCACAGGACTACCATTTTTTCATTAAAGGGTCCCATTTAACTTGTGAGTGACAAGCATTATTTTTTATAGGATTGCATGCATAAGGCAGCAATTTTCCAAATCTACTTTACATGCAATTACTCTGCATATAATTGCATTCCTTTATAATTCTGAAAAATCCTGTTATTTGTCTTCTCTGCATGTGTAAAATTACAATCCTGTATGTTGTTTAGTTTACAAGGTATTGTTTTAATTATAGAACAATGTTCTTAACTAAGCTTCCATAAAGAGCCATTTAAAATTTTTGACTTACCAATAAAGGAATCTATAGCTTCCAATGCTTTTGTACGACTATTTTCAACTCTTTTATCAAATTCTGCTAATTCTTCTGGTTTCACTTGTTGTCGAACAGTTTCTAATTCATAAATATCAGACTTTAATTGTTGCACAGTCCTTGAAGCATTTACTTGCTCTGAATGTACAAGATTCCATTGTCCTTCATTCTGAAACTAAATAACTGTATTGGTAAAAAAGTTAATTTTTCACTAATTAAAATTTGTATGTATTTTCTATCAGTTTTTAAAAATTATCAAAAAATTTTATAAATATTCAATTGAATATTCAAAGTTTATGTAGAATAACATTCTGAATCATAAAAAATATTCCGCTTTCTCATAGCTCAGAATATTACATAAAAATAGGATGAAACTAAAACAAAAATTATATTCATTATCATTAGAAATTAGAGTTTCGATTGATATGAATTGCTATTTGACTATCTCAATTAAAAATTTATCATTATTTATGAAAATTTAATTTTCAAAATATGATATAGTAAAGATTCACCACAGATTTATTTAATAGACCTGAAACATAATAAAATGAACTTTGATATGAATTTTTCAATTTAATTCCAGATTCTGATGTATGCTAAAAACTTTTATTATGTTTTCTGCATCCGATGTTAGATGAAACACATTAATTTTTACTTTACAATAGTGAAAAAGGTATCATTTGACTGCTTCATAAAAAGAAAGGTAAAGTGCTTCTTTTACAGTAAAAGTCAAAACTTTCTAATAACCTTATTCAAATTAAGCACATCTATTTTATGTTAGAATAACTCAATTTTAGATGGAGATAATCTGATAAGAAATACTGTAATTAATTCCAAAAAAATATGCTTTTAACTAAAAATTAAATATATTTGAGTAAAACTGTAAAGTTTTGGATTCTGTTTTAATTGATTATGAAAAATTTATTAGTTAAATATTTGGCTGCATTTTATTTATACAGGAATTAAATGTAATAGATTAAAAAATATAAATATTGACAATTAAAATTACCCAAAAAATAAATTCCAGTAGCTAGAAAGAAAGAATCCAATGGCTCTTCAATGAATCCTGGAATCAATTTTATCAAACAAATCATTTAAATTGCCAATTTAGTGAATGAAACTAATTTACTTGATTTATAATTACATCCTAACTTTTGACAAAATATTTTTTTTCAATTGAAAAAATACTATACTGTATTAATCCCAGTGGATAGTTTTAATGTCACATTTTTTTTTTTATTCTGAGCTATTACTAATCACTCTTAACAAATGCTACATATTTAAGTAGAATAAACATTCTGAAATTATCTCTACAGATTTCAACAAATTCAGCTATTTAATATTTATCCCCAACAGTAAATAGTAATTACTTTTCAAATTCAAATGAAAAAATTTAGCTAAAAAAAAGTGAGAGAAAAATTAAGCTTCTTTTTTTTTTCTGGAACTATAATTAATCTTATAATACTTTTCAAGATATATTTAGAAAGTTTAAACATAATTTATATAAATAAATCAATTAACATACATCAGAAATTCAATTAATTTATATATATATTTATAATATTTATAACATTATCATTAACTGTACAAAACAAAGTTAAAATTCTAGGACATGCTTATTCTGGATGTCCTGGTAAGTTAATTGATTAATACATTTGGCACGAATCTGTAGATTATGAATTGAGTTCTCTGCCAAGAAACAATATTTTTTTATTTGTCATTTAATCATTTATGTACTAGCAAACTTAGGATGTAATTGCATTCTTAATTGTTGATAAATATTTTATGAGTATGAAATTTTATCAACTTGTACAAATACAGAAAATATAGGCAATGTAAAGAAAGTATACTAAAATTTCTATTCATTATAATTTTGATCATATTGATTAGACAAATTTAAAAGTGAAAATTTGTAACATCCCGCTAATTATACTTAACCTGTATTTCTTATCATATTCTAAATCTACAATCTTAAATGGCAAGTAATGTCTTCCAAATATTTCATTTGCTTAAAATTATATAAATCTTGAGTATATACTCAAGTGTATACATACAAGGTCTGTTCAAAAAGTATTGGACCTTTTTTTTTTCCCGCGTAAACCAATGATGCGTGAGAGACCTCCTTCGGTGGAGTTGTGGAGGGGACAGTCATGCACAGCCCTGAATTTTTTCCCGCCTGCAGGAAGCGTCAGTCGTTGGCAATCGGCGTATGAGTGAGGTCATGTAGTGCGCTCTCGTCGGATTTCACTAAGCTGGAAAATGCCTGAACAACTTGAGCAGCGATATTACATCAAATTTTGCCAAAAACCTTGGCGATACCCGAGTGTAAACCATTCGCAAGATTCAGCAGGCTTTCGGGGACGATCCTCGAGGCCAAAAAAAGCGCGGCAGGTCCGCAGCAATATCAAAGGTCATGTTGACAGTTTTTTCGACTCTCGTGGGGTGGTGTGTCGTGAGTACGCACCACAAGGCCAAACCATCGCAAAGGAGTACTACCAGGAGGTCCTTCGTCGTCTTTCCGATACAGTGCGACGCAAACGACCGGATCTGTGGTCGATCAAAACTTGGCAGCTCCATCGTGATAACGCATCCGCCCATTCTGCGCATCTGATTCGGGCTTTCGTCGCCAAACACAATACTCCTGTGGTTCGTCACGCTCCGTACTCTCTCCACATGGCTCCGTGTGACCTTTGGCTATTTCTCAAGCTGAAAATGCCGCTAAAAGGAACCCAAATTTAGTCGAGAGAAGACATCATGCGAAATGCGACGGACCGGCTGATAACCATTCCAAAAGATGCGTTCCAGCAGTGTTTCCAGCAATGGCAGGAACGCTGGGAGAAGTGTATACATTACCAAGGAGACTACTTTGAAGGGGATTAGGGTTTTGTACCTCAAAGTCAATAAATTTATTTTTGCCGACCAAAGGTCCGATACTTTTTGAACAGACATTGTATATATTAAATAATTTTTCAGACAATTTTTATGAAAGAAAATGTAAGTAAAATAATTTTTAAAATCCAACATAGCATTAATGCTAAAATGTAATCTAATATATTTAGTAAGCAACTGAATTAAATTAAATCTTTAAATTTTCTTCTCAAAGTAAATTATTAAGTGTATAAATATGTATAAATTGTATAATGTATAAATTTATACATATAAAAATGTAAATATCATATTAAAAATTTTAGCTCATACAAATTCGTGAAATTTATTTCATCTAACGAAAATAATATACAATACCAATTCAACAAAGAAAAAAACTATAAACATTTTTTAAGTCAAACAATAGCTTCTTACATCTCTATGTTCTGTGTTATGATTGTGAAAACTTTCACTCAAATGTAGAATTTATCACAAAATTTAAAGAAATTTTTCAAAATAATGTTATATTTATATTTCATATATTAATATTTATCAACAATTAGGTATGATTTTACAGTAATACACCTTTTAAGATCTTTATTTTATGCATATGAAATGAATTAAAAGCAACTTTTCGGGTATATATTTAAATAGAAAATGCATAAGAAAAGAATTAAGATCTTATCCTTGATGAATCAGATGTTTATAGGTATGTTTTGTTTGGCACTAACCGATCTGACACAAATAGCGATTATAAAAACATCAATGTTTATTTAAAGTCTTAAATACACAACTAATTTACAGATCATTAGCTTAAATTGTTTGTGTATGTTTGGTAAGTAAAAAGACACTTGTGAGAATCAAAAAATAAACAATATGTATTGAGCAATTCCATCTAATAAAATCAATTTAAAACACCACAAATAATGAAAAACATTTTATCTCAAATTTTACAAGTGTAAATTTCAAGATAATTTTTTAACAATACATAAATTAAATAAAACAATTTAACTATTCTAAGAACTGGATATAATATATAATTTTTTTACCATATAAAATTTATTAAACAAAAATAGGCAATTCATTTAATATGTATTATAAAAATACAAATTGATAAAAGTAAAAAGATGATCACATGTCAATTTAATAATCTAATAATAGAAAATGAAAACTTCTGATTAACTTTATTTGATAAAATAATCCTTAAATTTTTATGCATCTAACAAGAGGAGGTTATGATGTGGTCCTTGGGATTTCAATTCCCATTTGTATGAACAAGGCTCATTATGAACCAAATGCAGAAAGCATACTTCAAGAAAATCAAAGTTAAAAAATTCTAATTGGTGAAATATCTTGCAAAGCTTACTCATAAGGCAATGACTATACAGCTCAGTGGCAGATTAATGGGATATCATTGGTTTGCATCACAATGATTGAATTTTTAAAATTAATACAATTTTTACAAGAATTATTGTAAATCACAAACATTTATGCATTTTATCTATTTTATATTAAAACTATTCATTTTTTTTCCTTAAAAATTCATTTTGAAATAGCAGTCTGTTAGAAATAAATTTAATTACAGTTTTTTACATTTGGAAATGTTAGAATATTATGAATTATTTGACTTGTTAAGCAATTAATAAATTAAAAACATTATTAGTTATAACTATTCCCAATATCACATTGTTTACTGTCACATGTAACAAGTCAATGTAACTTCTCTGGTTTCTTAATATTTATATCATTAGTTATGAAAAGAAATAAATATACTTAATGCAACAAGAAGAATATAATTTCTAATTTTAATATTTTTATTAAATAATTATTCAAGTTTAGAAACAAAACAATTTTATTTTTAACAGAGCAATTCGAAAAAAGAAAATTCACAATTTTAAATAGAAAATAAACAAAAAGTATATATAAACTCATATGATTTACAATTAGTCTATGTAAAAACACAAGAATTTAAAAAGAAAGCATTCCAATGCATGGAAACCTGATGATAACTGTTATAACTGGAAGAAAACATTGTTTTGAAGAGAATTATTGCTGGTTTTAGGTAATTACTTATTTATTTAAAAAAGTTCACTCATTGAGATACAAACCAATGATCTCACAAATATGAGTCAGGCACATTGCTATCAAGTCATGCAGTTTTCTATGAAACATTTTGCAAAAATTTCTATGCTAAATACATTGTAGAGAAAAAACTAAAAGATACCAATTTGTAGAGTGCCCTTGGGTCAAAGAAGTTATCTTTCTATACATTTTTCATATTTTGTTTCTCATTGTATATTTACACATTTTAATTATATGTTTCATCTGTTGTTATTAATTCAGATTTGGTTTTGCATAACATTGTTTTGTATTCTTTTATTCATATTTAAATTTGTTATATTTGAAATTCCATTACAATGTAATTTAACACCTGAAGATGGCTTGTAGAGCAAGCTGAAAATGTTTGAATTATTAAACATTTTCCTTGGCAAAATAAGGTGGTGTATGTGATTTATTTATCAATATTTCAATTATATTTTTGAACATGAGAACTAATAAAATTTATTTAACATGAATGAAATAAAATAAAATAATCAATACTAAAAAAAATAAGAAATTTTAAAAGCAATAAATCAACAAATATCTAATTAATACTTAATGGAAAAAATCTTATTTTAAAAATTAAAATTTTTACGAATTTAATTAAAACATAAGTTTTGTATAAAAATTACAAAACTAAAATATTGTTTCAAAAATGTTTACATATTGAACTGATAAATTTCCTGGCAATAAAGTTAAAATTGTGTGTGGTGCCATCTGTTAGGAAATTTTTATTAAAAACTTTTTATATTATTAATTATTGTGAGATTGGGGTTGGTAAGATCTCCACTCACTTGTCAAGGGTGGCTTTTAAAATGTTATTTAAATTAAAGGAAGATGTGGAGACAAGGTGATCATAAAATCGTCATCTTCCATTAGGATTCCTGACACCAGTTAGGAGTGAATTAGTTAATATCGCGTCCTAACTTGCGATAAAGATCTATAATAATCTGAGAAAAATGGCTTTAAATTCGAGTGGAGAGGAGCCGTGTCAATTTGTGAATGGAGGTACAGATAAATCCACTATGTATATACTAAACTATTTATTGAGATTATATATTTAACAAGATATATATATATATATATATATATATACGGAGATATTAAGTAAAGCAAAGGCAAAATATCAAGCGCTGAGATGACAATGACTCTAAGCTATGACATTACTTCACTCTATATGCAGTATTGATGGTAGTTTCTCTAGCTATTACGAGAGAGCTTACAAAAATATTTCCTGGGGATAAGAACCTTTATTTCTTCTGTAGTTTTCATCTTAATCTGGATCAGAGATTTCATCAGATAGGGATTCTAATATCTTCTTATACAGGCAAGTATGGTTCAAACCATGGCTGTTAGAGTGACTAAAAGCAGCCACAAATAGTGGGAAATTGTCCCTTTTATACAAATATACATCATCAAAACAGGAACTTCAACATCCTTTTTTCAGAGGAAGTGAAAAGATGTTGGTTTGATAAAATTTTGTCTTTCCTGCCTTTCCATGGTTAAATAAAATGATTTACTTTTCTAGTTAAAAATATTATATAATCTACCTCGTATTTCATATTTAACTGCCCCTCTTTATGGCCCTCTAAATCCAGGTTCTCACATTATTATAAAATGACAAAAAGCTTAATTTTGTCAATAGAGATGAGTTTTATGGAAAAAAATTTAAATGCTAATAATGAATAAAATCTTCATTAAGTCCAAACCCACTCAAGCCTTTGATACATGACCTTATCAAAATTTAATAGCATCAATCCTTCTAATACACAAACCTCCCTGCAAAATTTCAAAATTTTTGACAAAAGGAAAAGGACAAACAGGCTTAATAATAGTTATTAAGCTTCAAAGTGGTGAACAAAATCATGCCTCACATGGAAACATCTATACATACAGATAAAACCCCCACTTTTTCAAATTTCTTGAGATTTCAAGGTCCCAAGTTCAAAAATGTAAAAATCTTAGTGGGTCATTTATGACCAATCACCATACTTTCCTTCTGTTAGAGATCAGGACTACCAACAGCTTTCCAGGCTTGAAACCACTGAACAGCAAAATACATTGAGGTAAATTATGTCTCATAAATGAAAGTGCTTATCAACCAGCAGACTGTAAAGCAGATTCCATTAGTTGTTGCCCGCATAGCTGTGGCATAGTTGAGCAATGGTACACATTTAAATCATCAGGCAATGGGGCTCACCCGGGCCAAATAACATGGACACTGAACCATGGATGACTGGCTTCTTGTTGCATGGTCATGAGTCCCACTTTCAGCAGTTTTCAGAAAAACAACTGGATACATGTGTGCAGGAGAGTGCTTAAAGCAATGGAACCATCATGCCAAAAATGTCATACAGAGTAGTGGTAGGTCTATGATGGTGTGGGGAGTATTCTGTTTGAGCACACTTAGACAGTAAGCAAAGTGCAGTCTTGATAGATTCCCATTACACAAACATCATTGCTGACTTATCTCCATTCTTTTATGCTCTGCCTATTTCCTGGTAGAGATGAATTGTTTCAGCACAATAATGCCACTCCATATCATACACGGGTAAAATCAAATGATTTCAACAAGCAACAAATTTTGATTCCAATGATTTCATCGTGCTTCTGGTCCTCGATCTCTACATTCACCAGATTTGAACCCAACTGGGCACCTTTGGAACATTAAATAAAATTATAAAATTTCCAAAGATGCTCATCCTGTTGCATGGAGAATATCTAAATGATATTGAGAGTAATTTTGCACAAAGAGCATAAACATACTGATTCACATGCACAACATAACAATACCACACATTTGAAATTAAGATATATTTACTAATATTTTCATCCATTTATAACAGACATCTTCAGGTATAGAATGCAGAACAAAATGGCCAAATTAAAATTTTAATGTAGCTGTTTTGATATGCATTATATACCTGAAGGTGTCTGTTATAAATGGATGAAAACATTAGTAAATATTTCTTAATTTCAAGTGTGTGCTGGTATTGGTATGTTGTGTACATGCATTATATCTAGGGAATTCGATCCCGGTCCTTATTTCTAATCCCGGGATTTCGGGATTATACTTATTCGATCCCGGGATCATTTCAGTATTGAGGGTTAATAAAAAATAAGAAAATCTTACAGAAATTAAAAATCAAAATTTAGACAAAAATCAACGTGTTTTACGGTATACAGCTAGTTAATTTAATCACTCTAATTAATCAGACTTACAGTCAGACTAACCAGACTTAAAATCACTGTCTTCATGTTAAATTTATTCTTTTTTAAGCATCACTGAGATCTCTTTAAACTCACATAAATTGAAAAAACTTTTATGTAACAAACTACGCAAATAAACGTTGAAAATTCACAAAAATCTCTCTTAACATCGACTAAATAGACTACTTTCATATAACAACCTAGTAAGTAGGTAGTAAAGTAAGTTTCTTAGGAAAAAGTATTTAAAAATAATATTAATCAGTCACATTTTTCTTAAATATAAAGAAAACTAATTTAATAGGAACATTCTAATTTGAATTGCGAAAATATGATCTGAGAAATAACAACGCATCTAGTGTCTCATCACCAAGTCTGCTTCTCAATTTGTTGCACATATATGCAGCTGCAGAGAAAACGCGTTTAGGTTGATGGAAGTTGGAGGAATCGTTAGTAAATACTTATAAGCTTCGAGGACACGGGGAGGATGGAAGAAAACAGTCCGGTCGACACGGATCGGGATTGTAGGAGTAAAGGCTATAATCCCGATTGTTTCGATCATTGTAAGCATGTTTTTCAAAAAATAAACGCGTTAATTTTGTAAATTCGGTCTCTGTGTGAGTCTCTCAGCGTTCAGCAAACCACTACCCCGAAACGTAAAAAGACTTTCTCGCATCATCCTGACAGATCGCGGACAAGGCGAGGGTCATAACCTTTTCACCTAAGGTCGACCCCCCCTAAGCGAGTAGCGTCAGGTCTATATTAACCACACTGGCAAAACAAGATGGCTGACACATTGACAGGTAAAACGCACTGAGTAGTGCTCTTGACTGCGCCAGAAAATCGATTGGCGCCCGCGAAAATTCAAAAATACAAAAATGAAGTATATTACCAAGTAACCCAGTGAGAACTGCTTGCCTATCATTTTAGTTGAAAATACAAGAAGTTTTATTCCAAGCAAGCATCGCAAGCCCGCTTGGTTAATTTCTGCTGCTTGCTTGGAATAAAATTTCTTGTATTTTATATTAAAATGATAGGCAAGCAATTCTGTTAAAAGCACTGGCACTGAACGTTTCGCTTCATGCAGTCTATTTTGCAATTTTTTTTAAAATGATGTCAATCCCGAAAATCCCGGGATTAGGAAAACTTAATCCCGAAAATTTTGGGACTGAAAAGTGGTCGGGATCCCGGGATCCCGATTTTCGAGATCCCGGGATCAAATCCTCTAATTATATCCCACTGTACTGATTTTTGCAATAAAACTTGGAAAGTTTGTCTTCAAATTGCATACCTTACTTTTATTGCAGTTCTTGCCTAATTTTACATATAACCTTTCAAAATATATCAGTCGCAATACAGACAACCCAGTACACTGAAGATATGACACTGTACATTGGTATGGAATAGTATATTGGTACTTATCAATATTTTTTGTCCTGAAAAAATATTTAATTTTTTCTACATATAAGTAATGCAAAAGATTTTTCATACATTAATTCATTTTCTAATTCATATTAATTCATTAATTTTAAATTGGTTAATTATTTTAAAATCAAGCTGTTTAATACTAAAATAACTAGCAACATCAGTAAAATGCATTATTCAAACTAACTGAATTTGTTAAACACTATTATGCTACAAAAATTGATTAAAACTGAAAATAAATAAATTATATTTTATGTTTCCTTCTTCCTGTTAGAGCTGTAAAAGTGCTTAAAATAATTATGGTTTGTCTCATTTGCAAACAATACAAATAAATTTTTTTCCAAACATGTACTATATAAATATCTGTCAAAATATTAATTGGCTATTGTTAATCTAAGGCAGTGTTTCTCAACCTCTAATGAATCGTCGCGCCCTTCAATAAAACCATTATGTAGTATTGTCCATTTCACTTTGAAAAAATTTTGTTGAGTTCATTAGTTTAATTTTTTACAAAGTATATAATTATCAAATAAACATTTATTTACTCAGAATACATATTAGATTTTGATATAATTAACAAAATTAAAATTAAGCATTATTCACAGTGAATCCCAGCTGAAAGCTTCAAACTTCCGATGTTGAGGGAGAGGCTAATACCAAATTTGTATTGCATTGAATAGACTAGTCACTAGTATAATGTTATTAGTTTAATTATTGTTCGATATAACGAATAAAACATCTAATTATTTGTAGTATACTATTTTACTATACTGCCTAGAAAATGTTTTTCACCCCCAAAAATATAAATTGTTACTAAATGCCCCCCAACATGGAAAAACGCCCACATGGGGCAATATTGCCCCCATTGAGAAACACTGATCTAAGGCATTATTCCAACTTTATACATCTTTAAAACATGAAATAATATCTGGAATAATAAATTAAAACAAATAATAATTCTGTTTAATTTATCATATTCAAATAATCCAAACAAGCTACATGGAAACAACAATTTGATATGTTAGCTTATATCTATTTTATCAATATGAACATGACATATTATTAAGGATACAAAATGAATAATCTACAACTAAAATTTACATTAATTCATAAATATGATGAAACAATAAAATTGCAATTTGAAATACAAACATGTTACCCAATAAAATTGGCATATACTGTATTTATAAAAAGAACTGTTTATTATTTATAGATTAAATGTATAGCAATGCTTGACAATAATTTAAACAAGTTCCTTGAGAATGTAAAATTGTTATGTAAAGTTTGTAATAAGATTTTTTGCTTGAGGAAGACATTTTGAAATGTCAAAAGTACTTGCATTTAATTCAGCAAATGAATAAATCTAATGTGAAAGATAGTACAATTTCTTCCTTTTAATATATTTGGCATCATAAGTGAGCTTATAAAATTTGTAAATTATTCAATTATTTCATGCAATATTATCAAATTATCTTGGGAGCAGTTACAGAAAAGTTATGGATGATGAAATCTATCTAATTTTCCCTTGACAAATTAAGCATTTTCTTTATGCATATATTTTGTATCCTTCAAAAAACTGATTACTAAACAATATGAAGTAAATGCAAACAATTTTACCTATATAAAATTTTGAAATAAACCTAAAAAATACTTTATTTTCTAACTATTGTTCTTTGCATATTTTCTTAATAGTCAAATATAAATTTGATATGTGTTACAATATAATGATCTTTCATAACCATAAATATTGTTTTTATTATAAAAAAACCACAAAAACCAAATATCACCAGAAAAAAGAGAGATACATCTAACATGTTTGCCTGTGTTGAATGGGCAACATCAGCTAAATGACCCTGTAGCTGCAGAAACAATGGGAAATTGCCGTACATGTGTGAAGAGGGGAGGTGAGGTAAGAAAGAAGGGGAGAAGATAGTGAGTTTACAATTTGTAGAAAAATGTTAGGTCTATCCCCCTTTTTTCTGCCGTTATTTGGTTTATGTCTTTTTTTTTAATGAAGTTTATCCAGTTGCGAGTAGTCGTGTTTTATTGTTTGTATTCATTACTGTTTTTACAATCTTATCAATTCATTAATTATCTATAAAAAAAAAATACTTCAAAGAGAAACTCCACAGGAACAATTAATGATGTGGTAAGACTAAAAAATAAAAATAGTAAAAATTTCTAACATAGTAAATATATTTCAATATATGGCTTATACTTTCAGGAGATGTATTTAAATAAATCAGAAATGAATTTCATTTTTTTATTTTTATTTTAATGAACAAATTATTAAAGATAGATTTTTTTAATACTAGTTTGTTCAGGATTCATCATTAAGTTAAAGTTTTCATTGCCAGTTACCACTGTAATACTGAAGGGTTGACAGAAGACAGTCTAAAAAATTGAGTTTATTAACATAATGTATTTACTTAAGTGTAATATTAATAATTAATGATGATTTGATTTGTAAATGACAGGTAATTAACTACATAAAAATAAGGAAAACTAAATGAATTTCTACTCAACCAAACAATCACTGTAACTAATCAGGCTATAATTTTGCTATTATTAATCATTAGATATTAAGTAATTTGGTATTAGAGGTAGACGTTAGGCACCATCCCTTATCTAAATTAATAATTATAATTTTTAATAATTTAGAACCCATCTGGAAAAAAACTAGCCCAGAGTGGGACTTGAACCCACAGCCTCCACTTATCTTGCCAGACCTCTGAACAATTCTTTGCTTCCAGATGTGTTTAAATACATCTGGAAGCAAAGAATAACTATGAGTAACCACATATGTTATATTTATATATAACATATGTGGTTACTCATAGTGCTGGCTGGCAACGACTCCCATGCCTAATATATAATCTTTAATAACAGCAAATTCATAGCCTGATTGATTATGGTGATCATTTGGTTGTGTATCAATGTATCAGGTTTTGGAAAGTTTATTAAATATAAATGAATTTCATATATTTATAGTTATTTTGTATATTGGTTGGCTAATTTATTTTTCGTTTTAATTTTGAATTTATAATGTTCGAAAGTTCCATTTTAACATAATTTTCAAATTTGTTTTGTAGCCAGTCACCTGATGATGGCCTATTCCATTAGGCTGAAAACATTTGTGATTTAATAAATATTCTCAGCGTTGTAAGTTGTTAAATGTTTTATTAAGTGAATTTCATATATTCAGCTAGAAACAATCTCGATCCTAATAGTACCTACTAATATTGGAAATGAAGTAATGAATCTACTCAATGATTTCCTAAAAATTTATAAATGTATAAATCACAAAGCTTTATTATTATTTTTAGTACATGTTTGAATCTTAAACTTTCAATATTAAAGTGGATCAATTCTAGATTATTACATCAGATTAAGATTTTAATTCACACACTTAACACACTATTATTATTATTTTCTACTACTATAATAAAAATTTCCAAGACAAAAGTCATCTAATTATCAACTCCAACAAATGAAAACCTATAAAAGTACACAAAGAAATAAAAATGTGCAGGAAAAAAACATAGTTAAAGTGAAATACTTCAAAAGAGTGATATGATCAATGAAAATTTATTGATCGATCAGATGAATCAAATATATAAATAATTGATACCTTAGTTAAGATTTTATCATTACTAGATATTGACATCACCTTGCTAAGTTTATATGTTATCCCTATAACAAACAGAAAATTTAAACAGCCATGAATCCGAATCTTACATGAGAAATTCTGCTTCATATTTTTCCACATATCCTTTCTAGTTAGACCATAGATATTAAAATAGTGATCCTATTTTTGGGCTACAATTTTCAAATTACAGATCAATACATTTCCACTGTTGTCCATCCTTTGTTAATCTCAAGAAAAGTTACATAGATGAAAATTGAGACCAGATATGAAAAGCTTAGAGATTGGAAGTCCCAATTAACTATATATGAACTTCCAATCTAGAGCAGAAGTCATGTGATTTTTTAATAAAAATTGCAGCCCAGCATTGTGAATGTCACAATAATATACATTAAATTTTTTTTAATTCCTCTTCACTTCTCGCTGAAGAGAACTTTGTAACATAATTTAATAAACAGTTTAATTTTTCTAGATGTATCATGCTGAAGAACAAGTGTCCAAAATATATGTTAGTGAATAAGCTCAAATCAATAAAAATCTCAAAGCATACATTTTCTGAAAATACTAATTTTAACTACTGTTTTAGGACACTGTTCCAATTTTTACTTTAAATTTTTGCAAGTCATCCAGTACTGCAAAAGACAATTTTCAAAGAATAACTCAAGGTATATTCAAAAACAAAACTTCATTTTATATTCCTTAAGAAATAAAACACATTTAAAGATCAAGATTTTGAAGATTAGTTAGGTCTTATCTACAGATTTTATAATATTCAAACAAAAAATCTCCAGTTTTAGAACTGGTTAGAACAATAATTTCCAAAATGAATGCTATCACCCATGGAGTGGTAGCAAATTTGAGGGGACACTGGAGGTAAAGGGAGTATGAAGAGGCACTGAAAGACAGAGCAAATTTACTTTGAAATAAAGATTTTTACCACTAGAATTCAAACAGATACACTGTAAAATTAGTTTTTGTTGTGGAAGACTTTATGTAGAGAAGGCCTAGAAATAGCACCTCTCTTCACAAATATGGTAAGAAAATAAACAAATCACAATCATATGACTTGAGTGAACTGAACAGGACCAAACATGAGCAATGTTTGTATTATGTGATGAGTGATTGTGCACATTCTATTAAGTCCTGTTTAGTATATGTATAACTTTTCATGAAGCAAGCCCTTAATTAGTCAGACATCCAGATTTTGTAAGTATATTTTATTCTTTCAATATTGTAGAATTTTAGCACTAATTATTGGAGAAAATCATTATGAAATTATTAGCTTGTAAAACTCTCAAAGACTTTTGATAGATAGACTTGTGTTCTTATTGATAATAAATATAAATAGTATAAATAGAGTAAGAAGGTGATGTTAAGCTCTTTTTTTTTAATTAAATAAAGCTGAAATACTCGAACATTACTTCTTCATTTGTACAAGTTTAACTATTACAATGAAAGATGTAATATCAATCATTCTTTCATCATAATTTATCTTATTCAAAAGTACTGTAAAAGTTGCCAATTGCTTCTTCATGTAGTATGATGTGGTTGGAAAGAATGTAGCATGTAATATTTAGAATAATAAAAGTCTGTCATCTTATCCCAAATGCAAATAATTGAACAGGATGATTTAAGGATGCTGCTTATCAGAATTGAGCTGGATATTAAAAAATTACTCTCTTGTATCATCAGGTTATCGTTCACATCAATCATTTTTTAATATTAAATAATCATGTACTTTAAAATAATTTTGGAAAATTATTTTATTTATTTATAAAATAAATGATTAAAATTTAATTTTCAATTTATCATAGTAAAAGATCTCTAAGAGTACAGAAGGATGGTCATAGCCTTGTTGAAGGATATAAGGAAACAAAATCAAATACTATAATGTGCACTCTGTCTGTTAATTCAATCTATTGTAAAATAATCAGTTCAGAGTTCTTTATAGCAAACATATAACCCTTCAAATGTTCCGATGCCAGGCTTTGTAAATCATTTTTTAACAGACGATCTAGCTTTATCCACAATGAGCCTAAGCAAAAGTGTTGGTTTTTATGTTTTTGTGAAGGCTTTCAATTTATCATTTTCGACTGATTTTATGTGGGCTGCTAATGAAATACATGCCCTAAAAGCAGGGCCGAATTCTCTGGTCTTGCTTAGCATGCACCACATGGTCAAGAGAAAGTTTTGACTGTCAATATACTTTTTATATGAGAACAAATATGCCAATGATAATTTATTCTAATGTATAAACTCTTTTATCATTTGTGTTTGCTTTAACATTGGCAACTAGCGGCTAGCCATTTTAAGTCAATGCAATGCTTGCAGGAACTCAATCGCTTGCTCGTGTGGAGTTTTAACGCAGCAAACAAGTGTGTGCACACGACATAATTTGAAGCATTTAACATGGCCAGATTGTATCGAGAGCTTGAGGTACCCAGTCATCATACATGTATTGTGTACAGGGGCTGATTTACAGAGATTAATATGGCTTAAGCCCTGGCCCCCAGTGTCGAGGGCCAACAAAATTTGAATTATCATCATAAATTTTTAATACTTTTTCATTATAATATATTTCATATATTTCATGTGTAGATATAGTGGGCTTTATAATAGTCCATATTTTTTTTATTCACACCAAATAACATTTCTACCTATTGTTTAGTGCTAGAGATAGGCCTATTACTCTTATAACTTTCAGCATGCCCAAAAATTTTGGTCAGGATTCGACCCTGTCTAATAGTCCAAAATAGTTTGGGAAACACTAGCTTAAGACATGAAACTAATACTTTTTGTTATTTAAAGATTACAGGTTGAAAATGAGCACAAAAGCAGCACAAAACAATGTGTAAATGTCACTATCATTTGAATAAACTAGAATTAAGTTGAAAGAATGAATTTCAATAATTTGTAATGAGTCACTTATTTTGTTTGTATGTATGAGAATGGATTACAATCCTAGTACAGTACCAATAACTTGTAGCAAGATTGTTTTTTTGTTTGTATCTTCTCAACTTCACTCAAATACATAATACATATAAATAGTTTAAATAATTAAACTTATTCTAACAAGCTGTTATGTTATTATGCAATTGCGTGTGTTTTATTATTATTTATTTTCTTGCTTACCTTTTCAATATTTTCTTTGTGTTTACCGAGTAAATCAAGATGTAATGGAATCGAAACTTTAACGATTCTATGTAAAGCAATCTGTAACCTTTTCAAAGGTTGTTTGTTTTCGATTGCGTCTACTTCACTTTCCGAATTATGGCGCGTAGAATGGTCCATTTTGTCAACGATTATTTAAAATATCATTCTGATAATCACCAAATGAAAACAAAACAGTCCATCTGCTAATGACGCAACTCCTCCTGTTCTTCTACGACACCTAGTAGAGAGAAATTGAACTATATTTTGTAAAATATTTACCTTCATTTTGATAAATTAAATAATAATAATAATAATTTTGCTTTATTTTATGATATTATTATTAATTTTATAAATAAATAAATAAATAATTCGAAACGATATTTATATTTTAATCACCGGATGAATTCGTTTGTTCGTTTTACAATAGTTATGATTTTACGTTAATGTTTTTAATTGTAAATTATTATTATAATTAGTTTCTATATTATTATTTATAAAAATTAATAAATACGATTATTCGTATTTAAAATCGCGTGACGTAAGATTAACACAGAAGAGCCTACTGTAAAACTTGTTAATCATTTAAATGAGATATGTGGACTGGATGGCCGCGGTGGTTATTGCGAGCTTACTGCTCTGGGAACCCGGAATCGAATCAGAATTTTTCATCAGCCACTTCAGGAATTTTCTATGAACAGTATGTGACATTTCTTCCCTGCCACCTGGTCGTTTCCATTGCCAGTTTGGCTGAATCCACGATGAGTGTGGAGGGAAGAAAGCTCTTTTAGTGTCCGCAGGGCAAAAACAGCCATAAATTTTACGAGAAAATCCTGGATACCGAGTTGAGTATACTGTATATTATTTTTTGATTGTTGTTGAGCATCTTCTACACAACTGCTTCGGAATACAGTTTCTTTGAGATACAAAAATTCACTAATTATATATTCAACGTGACACAAGACTTTACAAGACTCAAATACTTTTAAATCCCAGACGATCGCATAAATCGTGAAAAATCTAGGCTAATCAGGATCCTAAACTTAAACTTAAAGTGACACGACATTTATGAATTTACATGTTAAGTCTCAAACATCAGTGACGAGATTCACGCAATATTTTGATCACTTATAGATTTAATGTAATCTTAATATAAAAATCTTAGAAAACATCATATACCCTTTAAAAATTAATTTAAAAAAATATTATGTTAAAACCGTTAGATGACACATCAACGTCATGCAGTAAGTAATTCTAATGTGAATGACAACAATCATGTAATAGTACCCTTGTGACATCATTAACACCGTGATGTTATGATGTCACAAGTATATTACGTTACTATAGAGTCCAATTGCCTTCTTTCTTCATCTATTTCACTTTACACTTTAGTATTTGTTATCTGATATAGGCCTAATAAACCTACATTCATTTCTTCACTGACTCACTCACTCATTAGAATTGCCAAATATTAACTCGGAAATAAAAATTTCTATATAATTTGATTTATTTAATCACAGATATGAAGCAAATGAATATTGAATAAAAGTAATAAAAACATGTTCTAGTAGAGGATAAAATGGAGATTATATTTGTGAATAGTCCCTAAAGGCATAACGGGAAATTGATTATACTTATAACAAAAATCATTTTACCCACGATTATTGAAAAATATTTTATTTGGACATTACATAAATTAAAAAATACAAGAATTTACAAAATGATTTTCATATAACTGATGTTAATTACCATTGGCGAATGGCAGATTTACCAGTCACCAATGGCAATTAACGTCAGCTGTCAATTGCGTGACTAAACTTGAGTATGCATCTATTGATCTACAGCATATTTTAATTTCTGAATTTGAATTTCACCAACTGTACTGTAACTATTAAAAAAGTATCTGGTCAGGAGAAATGACCAAAAAACACAGAGAAAATGTACTAGATTTGCGTTGCAAATAGATGCAAATTACAGGAGTTAAACCGTTGCATACAGTCAATAGTAGAACTTTAGTATTTACACATAATTCTACTATTAACCCAGTTTCTTGCTGATGTTTATGTGACACTCGAATAACATGTTGCTGGCTACCCGTGAGTTATATTATCCGATTTTAAATGTCCTCTCCAATTTACTTATTTTCAAATCCGATTCACCGATTTTCAAATTTCCTTACACTACTATTTCAACATTTATTATTTGTATATGAAATTTAAAACTATACAACCGTTGCTTTTATGTCATCTTTCTACTGCTCCTGAAATTTTATACTCAGCAAAGTACAATTAATGCGCTTTCGTGAAGATTGAACTTTAATATTAAGCAGCGACCTTACATTGAATTTGTTTATACTGTATTTATAATTGAATTATGTAAAAACGCAAAAATATGTTAAATATTATATCTATTAGAAATTTCAGCTTAAATTAATCTATTGATAATAATGCAAATTTTAAAGGAATTACATAGAAAAATTATTATTGAACAATTATAAAAATCATAAACTATTAGAAAACTGTCAAATTATGAAATCAAATAATATATATAATTAATAAATAATAATATAAAAATTCATCTTTATTTTATATAAATATGAAAATATTGGTTCAAAAATATACATATTATTTATTGGTAAGGTTTTCATAGCAACAGTTTATTTGAAAGCATTTATTTTGATGAAAAACAATATCGAAATTCAAGTGAAACACGCGTTTAAATTGTCCTTGAATATGATATGATTTGTTTCGAGATGATGTGTTTGCGTATGTCTGTAGTGAAAATGTTAAAGTGATATAACTGTTGAGTAAACGATTGCTGATACCATGAACCCTCACTGAACTTTATGAAGCGAATGATAACTAATGAACTATAACAAATATAAGTTTTTGAATAATAGAATAACAATATTTACTTCATGAAAAGTAGGATGGCGGAAGCATGTAAAGCGTCAATCTATCGATGTAGACTCTAGAGGATTCGAGAGCAAATCCGGACGAGTAACTCCCGAGGAATTTTTCATGGATCAATCCCAGATATGTCGAGTCCCTCTCTGAACATTTATTGTGAACCTGGTCGAGTCTTTGCTGAATATGAAAAACGGCCCTTTCAATACACGAAGCTAAAAGACATAAAAGTTAATTATTTTTAAATTAATAAATAATATAAATAAATTTTCGCTTCAAATAATTAAATGTTTGGAAGATACTCCGTTTGTTTTCCTGTTGTGAACAAGGAAAAAAAATGACATATTTCTCCATGGCAAAGCTAACAATGGAGTGTTCGAGTAGCTTGTTCATTCAATTAAAGGAAAAAAAAAGGTAGATGTGTATAGTGGGTCAGTGACACGCTAAAGAGGCTTTAGAATGGAGTTCTCTTTGAAAGATGCGGATGATGATGATGTATGATGAAAATATGATGAGTTAGTAACTAAACAACGATTTTTATTGTATTATCAAATAGAAAAGAAAATTCTCTACGTAATTAATAAACAACAAACGTTGATATCTTTGTCAAAAAGCTGCACTAAGCTACACTCTTCTTGGAAGATAATTTGGGATGATGCGGATGCTTAATCCGCATCATCCCATTTAAATAATTAATTAACATTAAGAATATATATATATATATATTCTTAATGTTAATTAATTATTTAAATGAACGATTTTAGAATATTTAATATCGTAAATTAATTATCATCGTTCTAATTTCGATTTTAAATAAATTTATCCGAATCTTTTATGGAGAAATCTTACTGACACTCTTTCAGATCAAAATCCTGATGCTCAGTCACTAGAGAAGTAATTTTTTTTTCTTTTTAGACGTAGCTATTTAGAGGAAGAGTAATTTTTTTTCTTTTCAAAATCTTTTCTTTGTAAATATTTAATTTGTTAGCATTTCTATTAATATAGAAAATTATATTAGTGGCGTACTCCTGAAAGAATATTTCCTAATGCATTTCCTATTCGACATTATCATATTAATATTTTTAATTATTAAATTAATTATTTATAAACAATAAATTTTTATTCTTCGTAAAAAAATTCACTTTTTTAATACTTAAATTAACAAATTACGATCCTAATTAGGGCATATAAACCTATCGATGCAGTCCTGATTCTGATTTTAGGCACCTAAAACTAGTAAATTGTTTCGTATAATAATTAAATTTACGAGTATTCTTCCCTTAAAATAGGATAATATAAAATAAAACTGGTTGAATTGATCCAATCAACAGCATCCCTACGTATCCATATCTCACACACACACACACACACTAAAACCTGATAATGCACTTCCTGATCTAAATCTAGAAGCAGGCACTCACTTAAGGTGTGTTTGTATGAGTTTCTTAAAACAAAAAAAAAGCACCCTCTTTGCTACTTTTTTACACCTAAAAGAGCTTGATTTGTAGAGATTTGAGTACAGTTTTGAGCCCTATTAACATAAAATCGATTTTTTAAAACACACCAGATTTAAATATTAAAAAAAAGTGGATTTAAACAGATATTTAAAAGTTTAAAAATTAATTTTATTGGCACAAATTATAATGGGATTGGCAATTCTCTAACTCTAGAATCGTGACAATAAGTGAAGCTGTGTGATCCGAACAGATAGGACGAGTTTATGTGACGTCACAGAAATTGTTGTCGATAATTCCGATATCGTCGTCATGACAACTGATACTAGCAAAACGTTTATTAACCTAATATGGTGATTAGAATATTTTACTGGAGTTTATCCAATATAATTTTTTTTTCTTTTTTTCTCACCTTTCTTAATTCTGAACGTGTTCGAATTGGTACGTTATTAGGCTCTTGAGTTTAACATGATTTATCTATAATAGACCAATTTTATACAGAAAAATTGCAGGAGATAAAAATAGCATTACTGCTAAACTAAGTAAGAAAAAAAGAAAAAAAATCGGTATTAATAAAATGCTATTTTTAGCGCAGAAAAATTGATATTTCCTCTTNTAAGATTTTATCATTACTAGATATTGACATCACCTTGCTAAGTTTATATGTTATCCCTATAACAAACAGAAAATTTAAACAGCCATGAATCCGAATCTTACATGAGAAATTCTGCTTCATATTTTTCCACATATCCTTTCTAGTTAGACCATAGATATTAAAATAGTGATCCTATTTTTGGGCTACAATTTTCAAATTACAGATCAATACATTTCCACTGTTGTCCATCCTTTGTTAATCTCAAGAAAAGTTACATAGATGAAAATTGAGACCAGATATGAAAAGCTTAGAGATTGGAAGTCCCAATTAACTATATATGAACTTCCAATCTAGAGCAGAAGTCATGTGATTTTTTAATAAAAATTGCAGCCCAGCATTGTGAATGTCACAATAATATACATTAAATTTTTTTTAATTCCTCTTCACTTCTCGCTGAAGAGAACTTTGTAACATAATTTAATAAACAGTTTAATTTTTCTAGATGTATCATGCTGAAGAACAAGTGTCCAAAATATATGTTAGTGAATAAGCTCAAATCAATAAAAATCTCAAAGCATACATTTTCTGAAAATACTAATTTTAACTACTGTTTTAGGACACTGTTCCAATTTTTACTTTAAATTTTTGCAAGTCATCCAGTACTGCAAAAGACAATTTTCAAAGAATAACTCAAGGTATATTCAAAAACAAAACTTCATTTTATATTCCTTAAGAAATAAAACACATTTAAAGATCAAGATTTTGAAGATTAGTTAGGTCTTATCTACAGATTTTATAATATTCAAACAAAAAATCTCCAGTTTTAGAACTGGTTAGAACAATAATTTCCAAAATGAATGCTATCACCCATGGAGTGGTAGCAAATTTGAGGGGACACTGGAGGTAAAGGGAGTATGAAGAGGCACTGAAAGACAGAGCAAATTTACTTTGAAATAAAGATTTTTACCACTAGAATTCAAACAGATACACTGTAAAATTAGTTTTTGTTGTGGAAGACTTTATGTAGAGAAGGCCTAGAAATAGCACCTCTCTTCACAAATATGGTAAGAAAATAAACAAATCACAATCATATGACTTGAGTGAACTGAACAGGACCAAACATGAGCAATGTTTGTATTATGTGATGAGTGATTGTGCACATTCTATTAAGTCCTGTTTAGTATATGTATAACTTTTCATGAAGCAAGCCCTTAATTAGTCAGACATCCAGATTTTGTAAGTATATTTTATTCTTTCAATATTGTAGAATTTTAGCACTAATTATTGGAGAAAATCATTATGAAATTATTAGCTTGTAAAACTCTCAAAGACTTTTGATAGATAGACTTGTGTTCTTATTGATAATAAATATAAATAGTATAAATAGAGTAAGAAGGTGATGTTAAGCTCTTTTTTTTTAATTAAATAAAGCTGAAATACTTGAACATTACTTCTTCATTTGTACAAGTTTAACTATTACAATGAAAGATGTAATATCAATCATTCTTTCATCATAATTTATCTTATTCAAAAGTACTGTAAAAGTTGCCAATTGCTTCTTCATGTAGTATGATGTGGTTGGAAAGAATGTAGCATGTAATATTTAGAATAATAAAAGTCTGTCATCTTATCCCAAATGCAAATAATTGAACAGGATGATTTAAGGATGCTGCTTATCAGAATTGAGCTGGATATTAAAAAATTACTCTCTTGTATCATCAGGTTATCGTTCACATCAATCATTTTTTAATATTAAATAATCATGTACTTTAAAATAATTTTGGAAAATTATTTTATTTATTTATAAAATAAATGATTTAAATTTAATTTTCAATTTATCATAGTAAAAGATCTCTAAGAGTACAGAAGGATGGTCATAGCCTTGTTGAAGGATATAAGGAAACAAAATCAAATACTATAATGTGCACTCTGTCTGTTAATTCAATCTATTGTAAAATAATCAGTTCAGAGTTCTTTATAGCAAACATATAACCCTTCAAATGTTCCGATGCCAGGCTTTGTAAATCATTTTTTAACAGACGATCTAGCTTTATCCACAATGAGCCTAAGCAAAAGTGTTGGTTTTTATGTTTTTGTGAAGGCTTTCAATTTATCATTTTCGACTGATTTTATGTGGGCTGCTAATGAAATACATGCCCTAAAAGCAGGGCCGAATTCTCTGGTCTTGCTTAGCATGCACCACATGGTCAAGAGAAAGTTTTGACTGTCAATATACTTTTTATATGAGAACAAATATGCCAATGATAATTTATTCTAATGTATAAACTCTTTTATCATTTGTGTTTGCTTTAACATTGGCAACTAGCGGCTAGCCATTTTAAGTCAATGCAATGCTTGCAGGAACTCAATCGCTTGCTCGTGTGGAGTTTTAACGCAGCAAACAAGTGTGTGCACACGACATAATTTGAAGCATTTAACATGGCCAGATTGTATCGAGAGCTTGAGGTACCCAGTCATCATACACGTATTGTGTACAGGGGCTGATTTACAGAGATTAATATGGCTTAAGCCCTGGCCCCCAGTGTCGAGGGCCAACAAAATTTGAATTATCATCATAAATTTTTAATACTTTTTCATTATAATATATTTCATATATTTCATGTGTAGATATAGTGGGCTTTATAATAGTCCATATTTTTTTTATTCACACCAAATAACATTTCTACCTATTGTTTAGTGCTAGAGATAGGCCTATTACTCTTATAACTTTCAGCATGCCCAAAAATTTTGGTCAGGATTCGACCCTGTCTAATAGTCCAAAATAGTTTGGGAAACACTAGCTTAAGACATGAAACTAATACTTTTTGTTATTTAAAGATTACAGGTTGAAAATGAGCACAAAAGCAGCACAAAACAATGTGTAAATGTCACTATCATTTGAATAAACTAGAATTAAGTTGAAAGAATGAATTTCAATAATTTGTAATGAGTCACTTATTTTGTTTGTATGTATGAGAATGGATTACAATCATAGTACAGTACCAATAACTTGTAGCAAGATTGTTTTTTTGTTTGTATCTTCTCAACTTCACTCAAATACATAATACATATAAATAGTTTAAATAATTAAACTTATTCTAACAAGCTGTTATGTTATTATGCAATTGCGTGTGTTTTATTATTATTTATTTTCTTGCTTACCTTTTCAATATTTTCTTTGTGTTTACCGAGTAAATCAAGATGTAATGGAATCGAAACTTTAACGATTCTATGTAAAGCAATCTGTAACCTTTTCAAAGGTTGTTTGTTTTCGATTGCGTCTACTTCACTTTCCGAATTATGGCGCGTAGAATGGTCCATTTTGTCAACGATTATTTAAAATATCATTCTGATAATCACCAAATGAAAACAAAACAGTCCATCTGCTAATGACGCAACTCCTCCTGTTCTTCTACGACACCTAGTAGAGAGAAATTGAACTATATTTTGTAAAATATTTACCTTCATTTTGATAAATTAAATAATAATAATAATAATTTTGCTTTATTTTATGATATTATTATTAATTTTATAAATAAATAAATAAATAATTCGAAACGATATTTATATTTTAATCACCGGATGAATTCGTTTGTTCGTTTTACAATAGTTATGATTTTACGTTAATGTTTTTAATTGTAAATTATTATTATAATTAGTTTCTATATTATTATTTATAAAAATTAATAAATACGATTATTCGTATTTAAAATCGCGTGACGTAAGATTAACACAGAAGAGCCTACTGTAAAACTTGTTAATCATTTAAATGAGATATGTGGACTGGATGGCCGCGGTGGTTATTGCGAGCTTACTGCTCTGGGAACCCGGAATCGAATCAGAATTTTTCATCAGCCACTTCAGGAATTTTCTATGAACAGTATGTGACATTTCTTCCCTGCCACCTGGTCGTTTCCATTGCCAGTTTGGCTGAATCCACGATGAGTGTGGAGGGAAGAAAGCTCTTTTAGTGTCCGCAGGGCAAAAACAGCCATAAATTTTACGAGAAAATCCTGGATACCGAGTTGAGTATACTGTATATTATTTTTTGATTGTTGTTGAGCATCTTCTACACAACTGCTTCGGAATACAGTTTCTTTGAGATACAAAAATTCACTAATTATATATTCAACGTGACACAAGACTTTACAAGACTCAAATACTTTTAAATCCCAGACGATCGCATAAATCGTGAAAAATCTAGGCTAATCAGGATCCTAAACTTAAACTTAAAGTGACACGACATTTATGAATTTACATGTTAAGTCTCAAACATCAGTGACGAGATTCACGCAATATTTTGATCACTTATAGATTTAATGTAATCTTAATATAAAAATCTTAGAAAACATCATATACCCTTTAAAAATTAATTTAAAAAAATATTATGTTAAAACCGTTAGATGACACATCAACGTCATGCAGTAAGTAATTCTAATGTGAATGACAACAATCATGTAATAGTACCCTTGTGACATCATTAACACCGTGATGTTATGATGTCACAAGTATATTACGTTACTATAGAGTCCAATTGCCTTCTTTCTTCATCTATTTCACTTTACACTTTAGTATTTGTTATCTGATATAGGCCTAATAAACCTACATTCATTTCTTCACTGACTCACTCACTCATTAGAATTGCCAAATATTAACTCGGAAATAAAAATTTCTATATAATTTGATTTATTTAATCACAGATATGAAGCAAATGAATATTGAATAAAAGTAATAAAAACATGTTCTAGTAGAGGATAAAATGGAGATTATATTTGTGAATAGTCCCTAAAGGCATAACGGGAAATTGATTATACTTATAACAAAAATCATTTTACCCACGATTATTGAAAAATATTTTATTTGGACATTACATAAATTAAAAAATACAAGAATTTACAAAATGATTTTCATATAACTGATGTTAATTACCATTGGCGAATGGCAGATTTACCAGTCACCAATGGCAATTAACGTCAGCTGTCAATTGCGTGACTAAACTTGAGTATGCATCTATTGATCTACAGCATATTTTAATTTCTGAATTTGAATTTCACCAACTGTACTGTAACTATTAAAAAAGTATCTGGTCAGGAGAAATGACCAAAAAACACAGAGAAAATGTACTAGATTTGCGTTGCAAATAGATGCAAATTACAGGAGTTAAACCGTTGCATACAGTCAATAGTAGAACTTTAGTATTTACACATAATTCTACTATTAACCCAGTTTCTTGCTGATGTTTATGTGACACTCGAATAACATGTTGCTGGCTACCCGTGAGTTATATTATCCGATTTTAAATGTCCTCTCCAATTTACTTATTTTCAAATCCGATTCACCGATTTTCAAATTTCCTTACACTACTATTTCAACATTTATTATTTGTATATGAAATTTAAAACTATACAACCGTTGCTTTTATGTCATCTTTCTACTGCTCCTGAAATTTTATACTCAGCAAAGTACAATTAATGCGCTTTCGTGAAGATTGAACTTTAATATTAAGCAGCGACCTTACATTGAATTTGTTTATACTGTATTTATAATTGAATTATGTAAAAACGCAAAAATATGTTAAATATTATATCTATTAGAAATTTCAGCTTAAATTAATCTATTGATAATAATGCAAATTTTAAAGGAATTACATAGAAAAATTATTATTGAACAATTATAAAAATCATAAACTATTAGAAAACTGTCAAATTATGAAATCAAATAATATATATAATTAATAAATAATAATATAAAAATTCATCTTTATTTTATATAAATATGAAAATATTGGTTCAAAAATATACATATTATTTATTGGTAAGGTTTTCATAGCAACAGTTTATTTGAAAGCATTTATTTTGATGAAAAACAATATCGAAATTCAAGTGAAACACGCGTTTAAATTGTCCTTGAATATGATATGATTTGTTTCGAGATGATGTGTTTGCGTATGTCTGTAGTGAAAATGTTAAAGTGATATAACTGTTGAGTAAACGATTGCTGATACCATGAACCCTCACTGAACTTTATGAAGCGAATGATAACTAATGAACTATAACAAATATAAGTTTTTGAATAATAGAATAACAATATTTACTTCATGAAAAGTAGGATGGCGGAAGCATGTAAAGCGTCAATCTATCGATGTAGACTCTAGAGGATTCGAGAGCAAATCCGGACGAGTAACTCCCGAGGAATTTTTCATGGATCAATCCCAGATATGTCGAGTCCCTCTCTGAACATTTATTGTGAACCTGGTCGAGTCTTTGCTGAATATGAAAAACGGCCCTTTCAATACACGAAGCTAAAAGACATAAAAGTTAATTATTTTTAAATTATGTCTTGAAGCATCTTCTCATGTGCCAAATGCTGTTTTAGAGCAACGAGAGGATGACATGAAACAAAATGAATGAAACACATTATTAGTAGTCACTCAAACCGTGAAGACAATCCCACTTATTCAGCTATAGCAAGGATTCCTAACGAGGTCGATGTAGACCCCTGAGATCAATGTAATTTTGAAAGGGGTCGATGGAAAAATCAGATAATTATTGCACTTTTTCACAAATTTCAGAAAATTTTTCAAAATATCTGAAATTTGAAAATTTACTTAATATATTAAACAAAATTTTGAGAAATAATATAAAAATTGTAAGGGGGGTCGATTGAAAAGATTATTTTCTACATGAGATTCAATGCAATTCATAGGTTGGGAATCTCTGAGCTAAAGTAGTATGTTGTCAAATATAGCAGATAAACAAATTATCTAAATAAATCTGCCACAACTCTCTTAAATTTTGAAAAATCCTGTATTGAAAGAACTCAATCCACTTTAAAGGATGAGAAAAGGAGGAAGAAGAAATAATCAGAAACTCATTCCAAATTTTCGTAATTTGTAAAATATTAGAAAATTTCAATAAGTGAAACCAATTTTAACCATAAATATCTTGATTTTTTTCTTTTTCTTTAGATTTCTGGTTGGATTTACGTATTTCCGCCGAAGCAAAGGATTTTTGCTACAGCGGAAATATAAAAATCTTTTACTTTTCAGTTAAATAACGACAAATAAAAAGTTTTAAAATANAATAATAAGAAAAATTTCCGTGTACAATAACTTAACAGATTAATTTAAACTAGAATTTACGAGATAAATCAAACTTTTTCTACTGAAAAAGAAACACCCTACCAAAGCGATATCAAACAGTGCAAAACAATATGATTTCTAGCACATGCAATACATTAATGCATATCTAATTACAGAGAAAATCTTTCTACATTATTCTGTATTAAGAAAATTAAATAGTAACAGTAATATCCGCCATCAAAATAGAAATTTCTCATTCAGATGAGAAAAATCGATATATCTCTGATGCATATAAAACAATTTTTTAAGAAGAATTTTAATGCTTTTTTAATCCATGCAATAATATTTTTTATATTTTATATTATATTATTAATTTATTAGATTTTATTTATATTTTTAAACTAAAAATTTAAACGAATTTAAATTATAATCTTCATAGTAATAAATACTAGAAAAATAGATTATTTTATCGTTGATTAACAAAATTCAATTTGTTTAAATTGAGGTTTTTTTTCATAAATTAATATTTATAAATTATTTTTAGGTATTAAATTTCATGCAAATCGATGAAGAAAAGCGAGCATTATACTGTAATCATGTATAACGTGCGGTTTATATTTATAATTTCAGATTAATATTTGAAAAAAATAATACAAGATAAATTACATTTTACATTGACAAAGTATTAATGTTCTATAAACAAATTCGTATATAAAATCATTTAAATATTAATTCTATTTTTTAAAGAACTTATGCAAAACAAATGCACGTACAGCGCTTAAACACGAAAACTTCTAAAAATCGATACAGAAAAAAAAAATAAAAAATAAAAGTAATGTCTGTTTCAGTTCCACTAAAAATAAAAAATAAAAAATTTATTAATAAAAACGTATCAAAATATTGATGACGTTTAAATTAAAATAAATAAATTTATTATAATAAACTATTATTGACGTTTATACAAACTTTATAAACGTATCTGTAACGTATCTTTACACGTTTATTTATATTTTTTATAATAAATTTTATATATAATTAGCGTGTTAATTATATATATACACACACATGAAGGTCGTCCTCTTATGACATAACAGTTATAAACTACTTTCAAATAAATTATATGATTAAGTCAGAGCCTGATTTACATATATTAATTAGGGCCTGACGCTAGAGATATAGTTTAAGGCCTTGTGTTTTAAATTTAAATGTGTAAAAGGAAAAGGCCTCTTGTATTTTTTATAATTAGAGCCACACAACAAATCTAACTCAAAGAGATTGTATAGCATTTCTCTACTTAAAAAATTACGTTAATCGATCAAATATTTACAAAAAAACTAAAAACGAAATTATATATTTTAAAATTATATTAAATTAAGTAAATTCATTTAATATATTTTTCTGAATTATATTAAATTTATCAATAAACGATTATTTCTTTTCAAAATTAATTCGCGTATTAAATAATTATCCATTCAATCAAATATTGAAAAAAAAATACATTTAATTTAAAAATATATATATTTATTCGATTAAAAATAGTTATAAATCACTTTATTTATTTATTTCAAATTCAAAAATAAATGTATAATTTTTCTGCATTAAAATTTTAAACAATCAACGTTAAAATAATTGAAAATTCCGTGTATAACGCGCAACACAAACTTGTATAGACCTACATTATATTTTACATTATTAATAACTCAGACCTCCGAAAGATTAGCATAGTAGTAGTATGGATGAGAAACAATAACAGTAAAAAGAAATATTTGTTTGAAAAGGTTAACAATCTACAACTTTAAGTGCGAATTTCACGTTATATATATATATAAAACTTTCTATAT
>NW_019384330.1:469125-487166 GCF_000671375.1 Centruroides sculpturatus
AAATAATTAATAATTAAATAATTAAACCTTAATTTTTTAAAATTAAAAAATAATTAAAATTTAGATAAAACTGAGCAAAAAATTATGACTTAAATTGTTTTAATTTTGATCGATTTTCAACAAAATTCGGCGCATTAATATTGTTTTATAATTAATATTATGATCAATTTATAGTAATTAATGTACAATTAATTTATAAATAAACAAATTAATTATAAATAATAATTGATAAGCTTAATAACTCTGGTTTATGTTAATAAAAATATGAATATTTTAAACAAAATACGAAATTATAAATATAACTTTTAAGTAATCCAATTAAAAAGTAAAATTTATATTGTTAGTTGCATATAGATTATATATATATATACAAACTTTTATAGCAATAAAAATAAACATTAAAAACAATATACGTCACGTAACAACAAAATATTTATTATTTTAATAGTAGTACACTTATACATTCCTATAGCACACACACACATACAGACAGACACACACTTGCATAATTATTATTAAAGTCTGAAATAATATTGGAGGGATTACGTGACTGCATAATGTATCATCTGCAACACATATGACGACCGTGACCCGATTACGTTTATCTGCAGAAGGTCACTCGTAGCCCTATTAAATATTCGCACGGTGATGACGGTTTTGGACCCCTCCTTCTCGCGCTTTCTTCGTCACGATGCGTCACAGGTACGTCACAGCACGTGATAAGTATCACGTAAGTGGTGGATAAAATTACACAAATTCCTGCATTCGATTTTTGGCTGTCTGCTCAAAGTCACGTAACTTGTAAAAAAAGAAAAAATATTTTAAAAAATTTAAAAAACTATTACGTATTAAATATTGCAGTTATATATATTAATTATATTAATTAAAATTATAATGTTTATTTTTTAATGGTTGCACTTATTGTAAAGTTTGATTGAATGGCGACAATTTTTTAAGGGTGAAAAAAATTCACTTATAAATTTATAAGTAAATAATTTAATTAAATAACAAATTATACACAATTTATTAATGATTTCTGACGTCATTATTAAAAAATATCCTTAGCTTTTACGTGCGTAGATAGGAAAAATCGACGGTAAACATCCAACACCGTTAGCAAAAGAAAGTAAATAAATTTCCATTTTTAGTGTATCTAGTCATTAAAATAGTGACATAATAGATCTAACATTAGCCGCTTTAGTCTTTCTTTAACATCATCAAATCTAAAAGTGCTTTCCCACTTCGCTTTTGACGTCACTATCCTGCACACTGGTGACGTGGTGTTACGTCGAGAACGACATAGTTACCTAGGTAACAACATACTTGATGACGTTTATATGGATGCGGTAAGATGGTCTATTTTTCGCTCGGTCTCTTTTCTTGCAAACTGCCAAAGGTATAAATAGCTGCGAGTAACAAATATTAGTTCTTCACATCAACTGTCGGTAGCGAACAAGAAGCACAACTTTCACCCTCTCTCTATCTCTGTATTTTAGCTCCACTTTAGTACTTTTAAGCTGCATTTAATATGGATACACGTGCGAGTTTATTAACAATTATGGACGATTGTAATTGGATAGCGTACGATACAGTTACAGTAACAGTCAAGGTAAGTTTTAAGGCAAGAAAAAAATCTGGTATTAACACGGAAAAATGGAGGAAACAAAGAAAAAAAATATAATAATAATTGGAAAAGGAAAGAAAGCATGAATGAAAAATGATCACGATATAACTACTATACTAACAATATATTAAAAATTGACCTTCAGCTATCAAAACTTCCCATTAACACACCCAAAATCCACCCAAAACATTGCATGATTATTTTATAAGCTTATCATTAACACATATTTTTTAAAATGACGTTATTTATAGTTTACTAATTTTCATAGAAAAACTAATAACAAAATAAAATTAATTTGTATATTTTTCCTCTTCTATTTTATTTTTTTAGGGGGGAGAATAATTATAATTTGCGGTATTTAATTTAAGAAAGTAATTTTTAATTATTATTTACTTTTAATTATAATAATTATTTATGACGTCAGATGAGTTCGGTGTGACGTTATAATTGTAATAAGCGTTATTCTTTCAAAGATTTGTTACTAACGCTTCTGTAGAGATTTCATTGAATCGGGTGCACATCTCTATCGATCGATCTAGTTATCTTTAGTGTATGTGTTCCTCGCGTGACGTCACGGCTACCCGGGCTATGATGACATCACGTAGGTGACCGAGCTGTTGGAATTCCCAGTCACGTGACCGGCGTTCTCTTTGAATTTATAGCTTGATCTATTTTAAATCAACGGGATTTTTTTTCCTTCTTCTTCCATTTCCTATTTTTCCCCATTCTTTTTATAGAAATGTACATATATTTTTTAAAATAATAATAGAGAAAAATTATTATTATTTTTAAATTAATAAATAATATAAATAAATTTTCGCTTCAAATAATTAAATGTTTGGAAGATACTCCGTTTGTTTTCCTGTTGTGAACAAGGAAAAAAAATNTGAATTTTTTTACGAAGAATAAAAATTTATTGTTTATAAATAATTAATTTAATAATTAAAAATATTAATATGATAATGTCGAATAGGAAATGCATTAGGAAATATTCTTTCAGGAGTACGCCACTAATATAATTTTCTATATTAATAGAAATGCTAACAAATTAAATATTTACAAAGAAAAGATTTTGAAAAGAAAAAAAATTACTCTTCCTCTAAATAGCTACGTCTAAAAAGAAAAAAAAATTACTTCTCTAGTGACTGAGCATCAGGATTTTGATCTGAAAGAGTGTCAGTAAGATTTCTCCATAAAAGATTCGGATAAATTTATTTAAAATCGAAATTAGAACGATGATAATTAATTTACGATATTAAATATTCTAAAATCGTTCATTTAAATAATTAATTAACATTAAGAATATATATATATATATATTCTTAATGTTAATTAATTATTTAAATGAACGATTTTAGAATATTTAATATCGTAAATTAATTATCATCGTTCTAATTTCGATTTTAAATAAATTTATCCGAATCTTTTATGGAGAAATCTTACTGACACTCTTTCAGATCAAAATCCTGATGCTCAGTCACTAGAGAAGTAATTTTTTTTTCTTTTTAGACGTAGCTATTTAGAGGAAGAGTAATTTTTTTTCTTTTCAAAATCTTTTCTTTGTAAATATTTAATTTGTTAGCATTTCTATTAATATAGAAAATTATATTAGTGGCGTACTCCTGAAAGAATATTTCCTAATGCATTTCCTATTCGACATTATCATATTAATATTTTTAATTATTAAATTAATTATTTATAAACAATAAATTTTTATTCTTCGTAAAAAAATTCACTTTTTTAATACTTAAATTAACAAATTACGATCCTAATTAGGGCATATAAACCTATCGATGCAGTCCTGATTCTGATTTTAGGCACCTAAAACTAGTAAATTGTTTCGTATAATAATTAAATTTACGAGTATTCTTCCCTTAAAATAGGATAATATAAAATAAAACTGGTTGAATTGATCCAATCAACAGCATCCCTACGTATCCATATCTCACACACACACACACACACTAAAACCTGATAATGCACTTCCTGATCTAAATCTAGAAGCAGGCACTCACTTAAGGTGTGTTTGTATGAGTTTCTTAAAACAAAAAAAAAGCACCCTCTTTGCTACTTTTTTACACCTAAAAGAGCTTGATTTGTAGAGATTTGAGTACAGTTTTGAGCCCTATTAACATAAAATCGATTTTTTAAAACACACCAGATTTAAATATTAAAAAAAAGTGGATTTAAACAGATATTTAAAAGTTTAAAAATTAATTTTATTGGCACAAATTATAATGGGATTGGCAATTCTCTAACTCTAGAATCGTGACAATAAGTGAAGCTGTGTGATCCGAACAGATAGGACGAGTTTATGTGACGTCACAGAAATTGTTGTCGATAATTCCGATATCGTCGTCATGACAACTGATACTAGCAAAACGTTTATTAACCTAATATGGTGATTAGAATATTTTACTGGAGTTTATCCAATATAATTTTTTTTTCTTTTTTTCTCACCTTTCTTAATTCTGAACGTGTTCGAATTGGTACGTTATTAGGCTCTTGAGTTTAACATGATTTATCTATAATAGACCAATTTTATACAGAAAAATTGCAGGAGATAAAAATAGCATTACTGCTAAACTAAGTAAGAAAAAAAGAAAAAAAATCGGTATTAATAAAATGCTATTTTTAGCGCAGAAAAATTGATATTTCCTCTTGTTAACTGAAAGAGATGCTAAATTATAATGATTTTAATTAAAAATTAAGCCATTTTTTAAATTTTTTTACACGTCTTAAAGGGTGTAAAGCCGGTTATAAAGGTTTTAAAACTGTTGCACTATTGATATCATAGGAAACAATTGAGATAAGTGTGAGAAAGGAAGTGTTTGACTTCCTTTCCTTAAGTGTTTCTGCTTGTATAAGGGAAAATATCGTAAAGGAGCGTAAATATAGATAAAATATTATTATTATTTACTGTCTTCTATTTTATTTTTTTAGGGGGGAGAATAATTATAATTTGCGGTATTTAATTTAAGAAAGTAATTTTTAATTATTATTTACTTTTAATTATAATAATTATTTNGAAAAATTGCAGGAGATAAAAATAGCATTACTGCTAAACTAAGTAAGAAAAAAAGAAAAAAAATCGGTATTAATAAAATGCTATTTTTAGCGCAGAAAAATTGATATTTCCTCTTGTTAACTGAAAGAGATGCTAAATTATAATGATTTTAATTAAAAATTAAGCCATTTTTTAAATTTTTTTACACGTCTTAAAGGGTGTAAAGCCGGTTATAAAGGTTTTAAAACTGTTGCACTATTGATATCATAGGAAACAATTGAGATAAGTGTGAGAAAGGAAGTGTTTGACTTCCTTTCCTTAAGTGTTTCTGCTTGTATAAGGGAAAATATCGTAAAGGAGCGTAAATATAGATAAAATATTATTATTATTTACTGTATAGATTGGAAACTTTTCGTGTAAACAGTATAGTAACATGTATTATAGACAAAACAATTAATACAACACTCACGAATATTATATATTATCGATCCTCGCCCGCTTCTACGTCACATGCAAAAATATCTGCAACACTTTAATCATTATATCATTCTCGTATGCGTAACATGTTTCGTAAACTATAGAATTATTCATTTATTAACAACGTATAATTGATCCCTTACTGCACACAGCATATACTGTACATATATATTTTTTAATGCATATTATGTATTAAGTGTTAATGCCCGAGCGGTAAAGTTATACCTCAGACGTGACTGTCATCCTGCACATAAGACAAGGACAAAATTTATAGGACACATACTGACCTCGATGACGTATTACATTCTTAACGATGTCATTAGCTCATCAATGAGATGGAAAGAAGGTAGTGGACATTGGTGACGTAGCCGTCTGTGCCACACCTGGCACATACGTTTCTGACGTCAATGACTGCGTCACTGACGTCAGAGGGCCGTGATGTCACGGATACAGATGGAGCTACTGCTGATCCGTAGCCCCTACTACACGTCATCTTGTGGTGACGTCAAAATGAGGTAGTATTTCCATGTCCGGGACTAAAAATGTTCCTTTCTATAGAATTAAATAAATAAATAGGAATAAATATTTAAAAAATTATTTTAATGCCAATCTTTATTTATATATATACCGTATATATATCTACATATGTGTGTATGTGTGTGTATTTATATTTATACATATTACTTTTTTCGATTTTTAAAATTCGCGTCACACTTTCGTGCTAAGCAGCAATATATAAAGGAAAAGAATGAAACACAGGGGTAGAGGGGGAGGAATTTTTATATCTTTTCGTGCAAATTCCGTACATTTAAACGATTTCCGCATTTTAAAATATTTCCGCGAAATTCACCCTGGTACAATATCTCGAATTCAAAACATACTTTCTATTTAATTTATTATTTACAACCTTGAAAATATGCTTTAATTAACAAAGAGAATTTTTCAAAAGTTTATACATTAACATAAATTAGTTTACAATTAAAAATATTATAAGCCTGAAAGAATATTTCCTAATGCATTTCCTATTCGACATTATCATATTAATATTTTTAATTATTAAATTAATTATTTATAAACAATAAATTTTTATTCTTNATGAATGGCACCTCCAGATGGAGTCGGATGAGGATAAGGCATCATCGTAGAATAATAACTAGGCAATCTGGTAGCGTGGGCTTCGTACGCCAAACTATAGTGCATTTTGGAATGAAGAGAATAAAATTGATAGAGCCAACTGTTGGCCCTCATCACAGCCGCTTCTCTTTCACTGAAAACAAATATAAATTTTTAATTGTTTATTTGTGAAAATCCTGTAAACATTACAGTTGCAGTTTAAATATTTTACCTGAGTACTTGATTAGTGCAAACAATAACGGGTTGTTGCGAACTATCGGAACTGTCTTTCACTTGCAAAACTACGTGAACCCAAATCCACTTTCTACTTTGAGATTCCAATCTTATTAGAAGAATACAAGATCTCTCTTGTTCGGATTGCGTAACTAAGAGAAAATAAAAATCAATAAAATTAATTAAAAGTATCAAAGATATTGTTATTTTTAGAATTTTAATTAAAATACAATAAACAATTATTTATTAATAGATATTTGGCAGAGCACCAAATGTGAAGGTCGTCACGATCTTCACGCCGGCTGACACCGACAGAAACAGATTGTATTCTGAACAGGTGATGGAGTTAGTTCTGGTCAAGGGAAGTCAAACTGTCTTTCGACATGCGATAACAACACAATAGATGGAGAGAATCCTTACTGCCAGTTCATAATCTGATAGCAGTGAGTAGTAAATGGATGCAGTAAATAGGCAGTTATTATTCTGTACAGGGGCTCTTTTATTCTTTAAACTTATCCGGACAAAGTTTTTATTATCGCATTCTAAGAATGATTAAAACAATAAAGATATCGACCGCTGTATGCTGCAATTTAGATTAGAGGTTATTCTAACAAATGAAAGATTCAAAGCTAAATTGAATTTTATGGTTTCATCTCACAAAAACTAATTACTTACTTAGTCGATGCTTCGATTGGGCTTCTCTCAAATGATCACAGTGAACCAATTCGTACCACGATAATCCCTGAAGATTTGATTTTCTATATCCTAGATGAAATTCTCCACTGGAAAAGATTTGAAATTAAATAATTAATCTTGTGATATTTTAATTTTTATTTTTATAAATTAAGCTGGAGAAAAAAGTTTGAATGACTTTCATCCATAGGTTCCGGCGATTGTTTAGAGCTATTTTTGATTAGATGGAATTATCCTCTGGAAAAGATTTGAAATTAAATAATTAATCTTGTGATTTTTTAATTTTTATTTTTATAAAAGATTCTAATAATGAGCAGGATCCAGAAATATCGCGAACGTGTTTATCCCACCAATCACTCTTTTGTAAAGAGATTTCTCCGCTTTACGTCATCACTGCAGTTATCCAATGTCAGCTGTTATAGTTCTGACGTCATTGTTAATGTGGATATGTTGACAAACCCTGGACTGCTACTCAAAACTTTACATTGCTTAGCTCAGAAAGTAGGGCAGGTCACTATTACAGACATTATCTAAATTTTTGACTCGCATTTCATTATTTTGCAATCTATTTTTTAATCATTTCACCTCCCCCCCTCTCTCTCTCTCTCTAAAAACTTTTAAAATTATTTTTATTAATTAAAATAACGCATCCTTCCACATTACAGCTTACGTAAGTAGGAAGAATTAGGTCTTATCTTAAGTACGAAGCGCGTTAAAACTATAGAAAAACGCAAGTTCTAAGCTATTTTTACATCGAAAAAGGGGAGGAAAAAAAATATGTTTTAAGGTGTTTTTTCCATTTGAAACAGGTGTAAGTTGGAAAAAAAAAATATTGTACAATCGACTAGAATTGGCACATTCGATCCCGTAGCCAAATGTGGAGAAAAGGATAACCACAGACAGTTTTTATAAATAGTGATGACTATTTTAGTACGACCGTCGCATGCTAAGATTATATATATAGTGTACGTTGAACTGCTATGATAGTTGAAGGAGTATAGCCAAAGAGTTTTTGACTCATACAGATAAATATGATTCATCACACTGTGCAAAATATGCTCTGAATTCCTTTCTCCCTTTTCTTGTCTCTGCTGCAGGTGTAACCACTACATTTTTGTCTCTTTACCAAAAATTATATAGGACAATTACACATTTAAAACCGCATTATTATTATTATTTTATTTTTTTTTTTCCTCAGTCTAGATTCTAGAATATTTAATTTTATTTGTCCTGGACAAAGTTAATGATGTTATAAATATTTTTTTTTATTGCATAAATATAAAAAGTTATTACATGTATATTTTTTACAAATTTATTTACATATTTATATAATAATATATAAGTGTATAGACGTAATTTTTGGGGGTTTGTGAATAAAATTTTATTTTTATTACTTAATATTTTATAAAATAATATAATACTGGGTATAAAATTAAATTTAAGGAATTAAATTTTAATTTTCTTACTTAGAAATGCATATAAATAATATTAAAGTTTCTAAGATGAGAAAGTAAAGAACAGGGTTTAAAATAATTTTAAAAAATAAAATAAAACTAAATAAAATTTTAATATTAAAAAAATTAATCAGAATTAATTTATTTAAAAAAATTTTAAAGACTATTTAAATTACGTTTAAAGGCTGTTACTCGTGACAGAATCAAATTACTGTAGGAGCAATTGTAACTGTTCCAAAGAAATTTAGATATAAATATAAATCTAAAATATTTTTTAAATAATTTAAATTATTAAAAATATTTTAAAGATTGGAAATTTATAAAAAAAGTTAATAAATTAGGAAGAAATTAAGGATTAATTAAAGGAAGATCATTAAGGGTTCAAGAAGGAGCCATTTATGAAAATATAAGGATTTTATAATTGTTTTCAAGACTTAAAAATATATTTTAAATAGTTTAAAAAGTTTAAATTTACTCTCGATATTTTATTTTCTTATTTATTTTTATCGAAATTTTCAAAAAAATGACTAAACATCCGGAATTGCGGATATGAAAAAACCGAAAATGATTTCCTAGTTGTAAATCACTTAACGTTTATTTTGTGTAATTCCACCTACGAATTAATGAAAATACGAAGAAACATCACTTCATACACGGGTTATTCCCGATTCTCAACCTCCCGTTGGGTGAAGGTTAAGAATTATTGTACTCCGCCACAACCTTGGCACGACTCCAGTATACATTTACCTGTCTGTCCAGGTAGAGGAGGTGTACCAACAGTTTTTGAATTGCTTATACACGTTAACTACAAGGAATTTCCCGTCCCGAAGTTATGGATTTTCCGGTATAGATTATAAAGATTGATTGATCGTACCGTTCGATCTGGGGTATATATTCCTGGTCGAGGGTGTGGTTTTCGACCATGATTTGGGGCGAGGCTGAATGCGTTTGGTAATGAAGTCTGACTTTTGATGTTCGACAATGAATAATTTGTTAATTTATAAAGAACGTTTAAATCTGTATAGGTATTTTCCTTTTTTTTAAACTTTTTTCCTCTCTTTTCTTCTCTCCTTCCAACCTCGGAAAGAATATGTGTTTAATTTTAGCACGGATAAGTGAGAAATCAGCGTTAAAGTTGGCACAATTCTTTAATTAAATTACGGCAAGTCGTTGTGTCAAAATGGTGCTGGTTTAGTTTCAAAAATGTATATCCTTCGGCCGATAATTTTTATTATTTTAGTTCGATTTTTATTCTTTTCTGTCTATTGTTATCCTAGTCCATTTATTACGACGCGATTGTTATCATTGATACGATTTCCCCTTCGATTGTTATTATTAATAGAGGAATTGCATTGTTGTAATTCATTTATTTGAATTCCTAATTATTTATTTTAATTGTTCAAAAAAAAATATATATATAACATAAAATGGTAATCGACACCTTCCCCGTCATCTGAATAATCGAGTTGTGAATAGTTCAGAAATTCCAGAAGAGGGCCGGACTCTCACCTTGACGTAAAACCCCGTGCCAACTGGAATGTTCCCAGCAACCAAGTAAGGAAAGCTTCGCCCCTCCCATGATAATCCAGTCACGTCGTCCGTACCAGCTGATTTACAAGCCACATCAAAATTATATGGCCGAGCCCTTGCGTGTTTGATCGATACCGTTGCCCCTGGTTACAGACTGCTGACATTGTGACGTCACAGAGTATGGATATCGGTTATGACGTGAAACGGGCTCCGTCCAATAGGACTAAGAGGTTTGCGACCACTACCAGTTGATTGGTTGGCGAGTGTGTGACAGACTTCGACTTACGTCACAGCCGGCTGCTGACGTCACGGAGAGCCACTTTTCCCCGGGAATACGTTAACAAGAAGCTTGGGTCGAAATATATACACAGACGCGGTGTATTTTGATGTAATAGAAGCAGAGAGTGAAGTTGAGTGAGGACCGGAGACTTGTAGCGGATGTATAGTTTATGTGTCAGCAATCTTTCCGATCTCCAGTGTTATCAGACGGTACCATCGGACACCAAGCTTATACCGAAGTCTCCACATTTACTGGTCGCATCCACAGGTTGGTGTTAGCCACGTGCTATCCAGGTCCACGGCAGAGCAATACGTCAGTGATGTGCTTTATTTGTGAGGGTGTTCGGTAATAATACAGTAAAAATTCGCATGTCGTTAACGAAATTTGGTGGTGCTTACTTTAACGACGGACTTTTTACTTGTCAACAATTGGTTGAAAAAGTGAGTATTTTAAGGCAAATTTTTAATTTTTAGTATATTTTATTTTTTTTCCGCCTTCTTTTTTTAAAAAGAGATCCCCTAAACATCGTAACATTTTTATTTTATTTAATTTTATTTCGCCCTTTAACTTATAAATTCCTTATCTGAAGTGTTGCTCTGCTTTGAACTTTTCGGAAAGGGGGGGTGGTTACTCGTACGTTAATCTCGTTCCGTCTAAGCTAGCATGTGTGATGAACAACCACGATATTAATACGCCGTGTGCTAATTTCCTATAAGTAGATTCTTCCATTGAACCGAATCTGTAGTCGCACGTGTTTTGCTGACGTCACCGGGTTGGGATGTATACGTGTGTCGCGTGACGTCACAGGCGGCTTTGACGTCAAAGGAGGAGAGACTTTTCTAATCGATACAGACGTTGGTGTTCTATTCTTGACGCACGCTAACCACTTTTAGGAAGGTATTACGTTTGTATCCGCTAACTGGATGACGTTGGAAAGCGACCGAAGAGAACGTTTACCTGAGATTTCTACTGACGTCATTTAACCGACGGAAATTTATCTTTGACGATATTTTGTGCTAAGAAAAGAATTTTCCAGCAAAACAAATTACTTCACCTTGATTTACACATCTATTATTAACTACAAAAATCTATTTTTAGCGCATTAGAGATAAGCTAAACATCTATAGATTTTTAGCGCGTTAAGTTTGAAAAATTAGCGATAGAACAGAGGAAATATATATATATATTTTAATTAATATAAATAATACTATGCAATGGGATCTATTAAAAAAATACATTTACTAATCATCAATAATTAACTAAGTTAAAGCGGTTAGTTACGATCTGAAAATCTTCAAATTAATCTTTTCTGGGTGGCTAATGATGTGTGTTTTATATCCCGTAATAATACTAACTAGCATTTCTAATAATAAATTTTATAGCTAGAGAAGTAATATAGGGCTTAAAAAAATCGAATTTCTGTAGCAAAATCTGTAATTTTAAATTAGAAAACGATAACCTTAGAGCTAAGGAGAAAAAGGGGCGAGTTTCCCTGTAAATTATGTTTTCCATCATAGCTCTAAGGTCATGCCGTAGAGCAGACTTCGTTATAGATACGTATAACGGCTAAAGGAGAATGTTTAAAACTAACACTAGCTCAGTGTAGGGGTGCAGGATGAGAAAAATCGCCTTCTGGCGCCTCCTGGCGGCGGCTGGCCGAACTACGCGTGTGTCACGTGAAGGCGGCGTGCGTTTATAGTAAACGATATGTTAGGCTATAATACGCATACTTATTTATGTCAGGTAAATAGGTGACGAATAATCTATCGCACAACATACGACTAACATTAAGGAGTATGGAAATCAAACGGTTTGCATCATTTTGATGGAAGGTAAACATCGGTAAATTACTATCACCAATAGGTGACTAGTATAGGAGAAACATAGGGAGGTATTAACCACTTTTATGGAATTAAAAGTGACTTTTTTAAACTTAATAACAAACTTTTAACGTCTCTGTTAACTTTTACAGTTAAATACAATCGTTATAATTCGATAGTTTCTCGTAATGTTAATGGAGCAAAAGTTATTCGCGAAAAAGTTCTTTTCGGTCTGTAAAAAGGTTAAAGATGCCTTTAAAAATAAAAATATTCGAAATTTTTCTTTATTTTTAATCGAATATTTAAAAAAACACTTTAAAATCATTTATTTTTATAATAATTTTTAATAAGAAATGACGGAAACAAAATGGAAACTTACGAAACTTTTAAATGAAAATAGATTATAAAATAGCAAATTTAATAACGTTAAACACCATTTAACATTAAAAATAGTTATTAAATAATTTTTCTAACTAATGATAACTATCCACATACAATGTATCTTCTTAAAAGTTGTTAACATCATTAAGAAAACGACAATAAAATTCCAAACAAACTTATCCATGAATATATCAAGTTTAGTGCATAAAAAACGCATTAAAATTTAAATCATATGCTTAAATTCACCTTTAAAAAATAACTTTTTGTGATTTCTGATCAATAGCTTATATAACTAAATCATTTGCGAGGGAAATTTATTATACGAATTTTATTTTTCATGTAAATTCAAAGTTTATAATTTGAATTGATGATAAAAATAATAATTTACGGTAATATTAATGCTAGTTTTTCCGTTTGATACGTAAAAGTCGTTAAAAATTTCAATAGAAACATCAAGAATTTATGGATATCTCCTACACTCAACAGAAGATCTATTTAACTTCATAAATGAGACTAAATAAGTGAAAATATAATAATTATGCCCTTAGTAACTTAAAAAAGTTGTATAGATTACAAACATTACTACACTAAGCAGCTTAAGATCAAATCTTGTTTCTACAAGTTAAATGTTCAAGAGCTGATTTCTCAGTCTGATCTTTAGGAAAACAAAATCTTCCACGTAGAAAATATAGAAAATAAGCTTTAGATTCATTTAAAAAAGCCATTTTTATACGTAAATTTGATATATCAAAATTAATGGCAAAAGTCCTGCTTAAATTCTCCTTATTTTAAAGGAGTATAATATGACATTTTAACAAGAAATTTTCGCCATTTTTTTTTGTCAAAGATATACAAATATCGAATCATTTCTGCATATTTAATTAATTATCAAGTTATAATCATTTATAGTATATTAATTATTTGCATGAATATATCTGTTAGCAATTGGATCTGACCCTTCTCCTTTTGATCACTCCATCAAGATTGTATGAAGCATATCTTAAGAAAACTATAAAGTTTAATTACTTTTTTTATAATATTTCTAATCATTTATAACTTAATATAAATTTATAATCATTTAACAATTTTATGAATAATTAAATTTCTTATAAACCTAAGATTGCAGCTTATCAAAAGAAACTTCCTTAGTAAACAGAATACTGATTATAAGTCAGTTTTAACAAGAAATGTGCTGATTAGATCGATCATGTGACTGATCCTAGATTTTCTTTATATAGAAATCGAGCTGTCCGGAATTCCCCCGTCCACCACTTCTTCCGCTAGTGCGGGCTGCGAATCAACAACATCGTCTACAACTTCTGCACCACTTACAACTACAGACACCAAAGTGAGGGGAACTATAGAAGAAGAAGAGGAAGAAGAAAAGTCCGAAACCGCCATGCTTCTTTTACAGCCAACTGAGGTAATTAAAAATCTAGTTTTTAAAGTATATATTTATTAAATATTTCGATTTTATCAACATTTAGTGCAAACAACTAAGTACAGGGAAGTAAACTTACCCAGTTCTCACATATACGGAATTTTCAGTAAATTATCATTAAAATGTTATAAATTTAACGAAATTTTTAAAACTGCGATAGTAAGACAGTTTAAAACATTATTTATAGCTAAAAACCTTCCCATATTTGATCAATAGAATTTAGAATGTTTAAAAAGTTTGCAATTTTTCATGCAATGCTTGAACCAATTCATCGAACTTTTACATGAATTTGCAGTTTGTTTTATTTTGAGCCCTATTTTTATCATTTTAATTATTATTTTGCTTTAAATAATTAAATATATACTTTAAAAACTTATTTATTGATCAGTACAGTACCATATCACATACCAGCTTCGAATATAAACTAAAAAATCTTTAACAGATTGCTCAATATTAGTCAGTTCTTTATTCTACTGACTACCTAAAGCTTTGATTTCTTATAGGGCTATTTATTTATATATTTATCTAAATTTAATTTTTATAAATAATTATTTTCAACATTAAATTTTCTAAATCGATATGAATAATTATAATTGCTATTAGATTTAATTAAATAAAGCAATGATAAAGTTAATTTTTATACTTGAAAACCTTTGAATTATAGTTGAAAATGTAACTAAAAAACACGATAAGATAAGGGTTTAAAGAAAAATACAGTGAACCATCCTTTCAGGCTACGGATATCCCATGTACCTGCAAGAAATTACACATGAAATTAGCACGTATCCGATAAATTATCAGAATTCCAATTTTTAGAAAATTATCAATGTTGTCGGAATTAAAGCTTATTTAACACTGCTTATAAAATTAAATACAACAGAAATATTGAACAGATATATTTATTAGGAATTTATGTATCTATAATAATAATTTTTAAAAATATCTACCGAATTATTCTTTAAAGAAAAAGGGGCGAGTTTCCCTGTAAATTATGTTTTCCATCATAGCTCTAAGGTCATGCCGTAGAGCAGACTTCGTTATAGATACGTATAACGGCATTTATATGTATTAAAATATACAACTTTTATAGATTTTTTTTTTGAACTTATTTTTAACATATTTTATAAACAGGAAACTTTTTTGCATATTGTTAAACTCCTATAAGAGTTAGAAACTCGTGCGAACATGCCTCTCACTCCATTATAAACTACATAAACCCAACTACAAGATGAACCAACAGGTAACAAGAAGAACTATAAGCATTTTTATTTACTTAATTAAATTTTATATTTTTTATCGTATTATAACATAATGTATAAATTTTTAAACATGCATAAACAGCACCGTAGACGACTTATTAGGAGTTATTAAAGCAAATACTCGTATATCCAATACACTATCAGAAACTTTGGAGCGTAGTTGATATACAATGCACACATAACAATTAACCTGTACTCTATTAAATTTTAGATATATTTTCATACTTAAAATACTTTTTATTTACTTATTTGCAGTTGAATTTGCTCGAAAATTACGTAAAAACTACCGAAACTATGCAGTACTTATGGAAGTCATTTTTTATTCTTCATTTCTGCTATTTTTTAAAGTTTTTCAAGTGTTAAATTAACTTGTGCAAAAGTTGAGTTTATAATCATTTCCCCCCAATTAAAAGTTAAATTATAGGAGTTTTTGTATGAAAAATTCCTCCCTTATCTTATATGTTACACATTATTCTTAGGCGCGCGTTATACACGATACACCCTTTTTTACCTTGAATATATTTATATACTAATATATATATTACTGATAAGTATAAAGTTGCATAGTTGATTATTGATGTTTATTTTCATTACAGTCATCGCTTTTCTCTCCTTCGACGAGTATCATAGGGCCGGAATATAGTTTAGCATTGGGTGAAGAAACATTTTCTGCTGAAGAATTCAAATTCCCATCTTTGGACGTTGCCATATCTGCCGAAACGTTCTTATCGACAGAGGGCAGCACAAGCTTTGCCGAAATGTTCCAATCACCCGATTTTGGGACGACAACGGCACAAACCAGCACGGACACGGGATCAACTAGCGCAGCGTGTACAACAACAACAACAATAACGTCAACAACGCTGCCTAGTTTCCAAGAGATATATTCACCGCGTTATAGGAGAGACGTTACTCACACGGGTGTGTTTTCCTTCAAATTCAAAGAGGTACGATCCGAAGAGAGTGAACCCGTTAGCGGTGACACTTACCAGATTAGTATGGGTGCATTCCCCCAAACGTCGACATCGCCGTTTCCCCCTTTCAGCACCACGTCTGGTAGTGAATTTTACAAAGTGGAATGCCCGGAATCGCCGGCTTATATATCCGAAACGTCATTTCTTACGTCGACGTTTCAAGAACAGAGCAGGAAGCCCTCCTATCAAGATATAAGCTTCGGTCAACAGGTAACTTACCCACGTGCAACTTACTCTCAAGGTGAAAGCGGTAGTTTCAGTCTACCCGCTACCCCCTCCGTTACTACGCCGATTGGATCGTTTCCGGAAGTGACGTCACCGCTGTCGGCTCCTTCGACTTCTAGAGGAGGGAGGAGGCCATCTTTGACCATCACCGCTCCACTCTCGACAGAATCAAGGTAATTTTTCTTACTTATTTCTCATTAACAACTCTAAATTATCAATCGTTTAAATTATATACGTCATCGATCTCTCTTGTAGAATATTTTCCAATCGAAAATGTAAATAAATTTCGATAGAAACGATTTTATTTATGCTGTGACGCATCTTGTTTTCGTTTCATTTTTCAATAATTTATTGGATAATTTTCCTCTTTAAATTTGTATAAAGTACCTCTTAAACGGTCGCAAATACGACAGAATTATTATTAAGTCGCGTCGTTATGTATTTTTTCCTCAATAAATTCAAATTGCGGATCTCTCGCTATTATATAACATATGAGCTACAAGCTGTTATATACGCACATAACGAAGGACAAAATTTCATTTAATAATTTCTATTAAAAATTATTATTTTCAACAAATAAAAATATTATTATTATTAACCTTTTGACATTTTATTAGCGTTTAAATATATAAAAGAAATTTTTAAAAACCAATTTTCTTGTAGAAAATAAATTTTGAAAAATTTAACAAGAACCCTTAATCAGTTGAACAGAGAATTTTGATGTTTTCAACAAGTAAACGATTAAAAAAATTTTTTTTTCTAAATTTTCTTCGCTATAAAATACATAAAAACGTTTTAAATGTCAAGCTGAATAAATTCTTTCAAGAGGGAGGAAAAAAAACCTAAAATTATATATTTTTCTATTTAAATATATGAACTATAAACATCAGTTTTTATTTTTAATAATTTAAAAATTTATACAAATTTTATTTATATTTTTTTAAAGTAATTTATTTATTTATTTTTTCATTCTTAACAATAAATTCTAAGAAAATTTATATATACTTTACAATATTTTCACAAATATATTGTAAGAATCATTTATCAAAAGGAGGATTTAACAACATTTATCAGTTTGATAAATGTTTTCAAGTGAAAGGATTTTTATATTATTCGCAAATGAATACATAAGTGCCTTTTATATGAAGGATATGAATCATAGAATAAGAAGTGTAAAACATGTTTTTTGTCACCAGAATAATTATGTGATGATTCATGGTTGGGATTTCTTTGTGTCTGTCTATTTCTAGTGACCATTTTGAGATTTTTTCTGCTTATTCATTCTTTTAATAGTAAATTAAATGAGATTTTAAATATTTGTATATTTATTTATGCTTTAAAAGTATCATTTTAATATATTTTTATTACTTTTTATTTTAATAAAAATTCTACATTTATATATATATATAATTTAAATTTAAAAATATAATTCATTAATATTTTTTATATAAACAATAGAGATTTGATCTTACTATGTCATGTTTCAAAAGATTTATTTCCAAATATAACAAAAAAAAAAAAAAAAAAAA
>NW_019384330.1:487222-515827 GCF_000671375.1 Centruroides sculpturatus
AAATAAAAAAAAAAAGAAGAAGAAAAAGAAAACATTAGATTATATTTAATATAACAATGGAATAAATATTAAAATTATATAAATGTTTTTGATAATTTACAAATGTTAATTACATATTTTATTTTTTATATTTATCATTTTTAAAGATTTGTATACTAATGTTTCAGTGGACGTCTTCAAACTCCCACAACTCCAACTACGCCATCTGCTACTTCTAGTTCTAGTCGATCATCACCTGGAGGAGATTCCACACCATCTCCGTCTCAGTTATGTGCAGTGTGTGGGGATAACGCTGCTTGTCAGCATTACGGTGTACGCACATGTGAAGGTTGTAAAGGTTTCTTTAAAGTAAGTGACACATCATTTATAATAATTTATGTTTTATTTCATTAATTAGATACAGAAAGATTCAAATATAATTTTATACAAATGTGATACTTTTTTTTAACAGCGTACGGTTCAAAAAGGTGCAAAATACGTGTGTCTGGGCAATAAAGATTGCCCCGTGGATAAGCGCCGACGTAACCGTTGCCAATTCTGTCGGTTTCAGAAATGCCTTGCAGTTGGAATGGTGAAAGAAGGTAGAATTTGAATTTAAAATTTAATACATAAAATATACTGAATAAAATTAATTAAAGAATAATCAGCAAGGACTGTATAATTTCAAGATAAATAGAGATGAATAAATTTTGAATTTATTTATCTTTCTTATAGTTGTAAGAACTGATAATTTGAAAGGAAGAAGAGGAAGACTTCCTTCCAAACCAAAATCACCACAAGAATCCCCTCCTTCTCCACCTATTAGTTTGATAACTGCTTTAGTTCGAGCTCATGTTGATAATACTCCTGACATTGCCAATTTGGATTATTCCCAAGTATGTTTTATAGATTTTATTAACTTTAATATTAAAATTTAAAAATTCTTACCTTTAATTTATATGGATCATTAGAACAATTTGAAATAATCAAGAATGCTATTCCTGCATTCCATTTAATTTGTATAATTCAATAATTTAAATTAAGATATTTTTCATTTTAAAAATCTTGTTATAATCTGTGAAATATTAATATTTTTGTTTAATTTTTAGATAGCATGAATTTTAGAATAAATATTTATTCTTTCATTTGTCAGCTGTAAATAAGATAATTTTTAGATATTTTTTAAAAATCAATATATTTTCATGGATAAATTTCAAACACTTAAAAATATTTTAATAGAAAAATATTTAAAAATAGCTTCAAAATCAAGATCATAAGATATGTGAATGTATCTTATGATTCACAAATACATAATTATGGTTATTGAAAAAAGTTTTGATACAGAATACCAAAAGGTGATACACCTATAAAAACATTAATATCATTATTAATTTAAAAAATGTATTGTTTCTTAAATAGAAGAATTAATCATCCAAATTATTATTAATTGCAATAAACAGAAAAATGAATATCTGTAAATTATCCATGATATAAATATTAAAATTAGAATATATTTCTTAGGTATTTGACTTATGAACTCTACATCATGTTAATTTATCTTTACTTTTAATGCAGTACTATATTAGTAATTTTTTATAGTATAAGGAACCAGTACCTGGTAAAGAATCCCCAACAACTGAAGCAGAAAAGGTTCAACAATTTTATAATCTTCTGACTTCATCCATTGATGTCATACGAATGTTTGCAGAAAAAATTCCTGGCTTCCTTGAATTAGATAAAGATGATCAAGAACTTTTATTTCAATCTGCTAGTCTGGAAATGTTTGCTTTACGTTTAGCTTACAGGTAATAATAATAATTGCAAATTTGACTCAAGGAATTGTAATATATAGTCTGTTTTGTAGAATATGAGGAAAATTATGAGGATTTCTTTTATTTTTATACTGCATAAACTGTAAAATAAATAAATAATTTCAACTTAGAATAATATTTATGAAATAAATTAACACTGAAAATGCTGTCTTTTCAATGTTATCTATGTTTAAGGACGAAAAGAAATGTTCTCGCAATTATTTTCAACTTTTTCAAAACATCTTCATCAGGCGAATGGCAAAAGAACATTGTTCAATGTTGTGATAAAATTTAAAATTTTTAACATTAGCTCATTCTAGATGGGACGTGATGAAACTATTTTAATATTTACTATTATTAAAATAATTTGAATTAATTATAGTTTATTTTTTTAATGTAGAAACATTTTACTATATAAATATAAATTATTATATTATATATCAAGTAAATATTAATGTTATTAAATAATTATATATATTTACATAAATAAATTATTTAAATTTTACTTTAATATTTAAGTAAATATAAAGTCATTTAGTCACATATTTTTAAATATTAAATGCTCATCTAACACTTCTTATATTTGTTTTTTTAAATATTAATCTGACATATAAAATATTGATCACTGTTGCTTACGTGCATTACTTTGTTTTAATACAGAAAATACATTTCAAATCTAAGGATTTTGTTTGTTTATATTCTTCATATTTATTTATATTCACTTATTTACTATTGTCAAAATTAAAAACAAAATATGACCTTGACCTTAATAACATATAAACATTTTTTAAGTGTTTCAACAAGTAATATGATAACAGATTCCTATAGTTATTTCACAATAAAGTTTTGATAAAAAAATTCAAAGTATTTTTTAAAATTTTGTTTATTTTTTTGCCTATTTTATTAAATTATATGAGACATACTTAATGACTATCTGAAGGATTATTATAAAAAAAATTAATGATATTTTTTACAATTTAGATAATAATTTCCAAATTCATTAATAATAAAGATATTTGATATAAAAACAGTAGAAACTGTACATATTTTTTAAAAGAAATTGTTGCATTTATACCATTTGCTTCTTTCGTATTTAGAAAACAAACACACACACATACACCCCCCGTCACATATATAAGAATTCAAATAAAAAATAATAGTAATTATTGATTCACAATGTATTTAATTTTAATGGGCTTATATATATTACTGAATCTGAGATATGTGAAAAATGAATCAATAACAATTATTAGTTATTTAAAAATTTTATACTTAAAAATATATCAAGAACTACACAATTAACTTTAATTTAAACTACTTCAAAGAATAAAGAGTGAGAAGAATTAATTCTATTATAAAACAATTACTGAAACTTTTATAAAATTTTTTATATTTATTTTATTCCTTCTTTTTCAGGATCAAACCTGATGATGAAAACTTTATTTTCTGCAATGGTATTGTACTTCACAGGGAACAGGGTCAACGAAGTTTTGGAGAATGGATGACAGCAATTTTAGATTTTTCACGTAGTTTACATAATATGGAACTAGATATATCTGCATTTGCCTGCCTGTGTGCCTTGACATTAGTGACAGGTAATAAAAAATAATAATTATAACTTTCAGTTAACTATTCATCTTTGAATAGAAACAAAACATCACTTGAAAAATTACATATTTTTTATTAAAAAAAATGTCTTTGAAGTACAAAAATTTAAAACAATTTCATTCCGTAGAGCGGCATGGCTTAAAAGATCCTCAAAAAGTTGAACAACTACAGATGAAAATTATTGGTTCTTTACGTGATCATGTGACTTACAACAGTGAAGCCCAAAAGAAACCATATTACTTCTCTCGCATCTTAGCAAAATTACCTGAGCTTCGTACACTAAGTATGCAAGGTCTGCAACGCATCTTCTATGTGAAGCTCGAAGATTTGTATCCTGCTCCCCCACTCATTGAAAATATGTTTGTATCAAGTCTCCCATTTTGAAATCAATATTCATAAACTATTTAAAGTAGCTTGAAAGCTGCTAGTTAAACATCATCTGCCAAGAAGATTCCCATCATCCTAAACATATATAAGTAAAAATTACATCTGCAATGTACTTAGTTAAATTTAAAGTGCTATAATGAATGGAAAAAGAAATAAGTTTTTATTGACTAAATTTAAAGATCCATCATAAAGACTTTATATAAGAAATGGAATAATGCAATTATGGATAGACATTATTGATAATGAGATGAGATCTGATTTGCCATCTATAGTAGTAACTATATAGTCATATGTATATTTATAAGTGAGCTTTGAAAAGGATATATTGCCCTTGATATTTGTTATCCCCAAAACGTACAATCATGAAGGAAAAAGCTTGCATTTATGCCAGTAATTATACATATAACATTTAATGTTTAATATTATATGAATAATTACTAACAGGCAATAGTAATTACATAAGAAAGTATTTATCTCAGATTATTCTAATCTGAATTCTGACATAAATATGCAAGCTTTCCTGCCTTCTATAATCATCTGATTATTATACTAGTCAGATTCTAAGTGTCATAATAAATTTCAATTGGTTCATTTTTTTTCATTTAATTTCTTATATACATATTTTGTTCTTCCATAAGTGGTTAAATGTGATTTTATTTACATAAACATCAATTGTGAATACTTAATTCTCTGTAATGTGTACAGAATTTATTATACATAAATTATATATATATAGATCTATATATATATACAGTAGTTATATTACATAATTCTCAAAGCATTAAATGCTCTTGACTGAAAATTCTGACAGAAATCAATATTGTTGCTCTGTCCACATTTCCCTGATTCACAATGTATATTTTGAGCATACCAAGAAAGGTGCTATACACAAATTATATTAAGTCAGATGACTAAAGAAAGAAGAGTTATTTTAGAAATGTATATTTGTTACAGTCTTATATTTTTATTTTTAGTGTTATTTAGTCTTAATTTGTTTATTAATATTTTGTAGTTATATAATTNTAGGTTTATTTTATTTTATTTTATTTTATTTTATTTTGACGTTTTCTGTTTAAAAGTCAGAATTAAATTATTTTCTAAATGTCAGTTTCTTAATATATTATTTTTAGTTACGTCTCGGATCATAATATTGAGTAAAAACGTTAATAATTAATAAATTAAGAAATATCGAAAGAATTAAAAAGACATGGGAAAAGGAGAACAAGAAGCAATTTTGATTTCTGATTCTCTCGTTTATTTTTTTAATGGTCTACATTTTGTAAGTTAATTCAAATAATCAGGAACACTAGTCAAAGCTTATAATAGTTCCATGCATTGAAAAACATGATCATTACATTGTATGGTATTTTCACTTACATAAAAGAAAAAAAAAAACATAATATCAGTATTTGTTGACATCTGAACCACTGCACAATTGTAACTACTTATTAAAATTGTTGTTTATTGGCCAATGTTGTTCTTCTTCAGATGCTATATATAAATGTTGCAGTTATGTGATGCAAAAAGAAAAAAATTAAAAAAAAATCAAGTTGAATAATATATATGTAAAATATATTCTTCCGTTTTTTGTGATGGACACTAAATTTGAAAAAAGAAAAAAAAAAAACAAAAAATTTGTTGTAGTTTTAAAATGTTTAACCATTAAATTTATTTCCTTTACTGCTGCATCAATACTGTGTGTTGAATAAAAGTGCAATATTATATATAAAAGCATAATATGACATTGTTATATCATGTCTATAAATCAAAAAAAATTTTTAAACTCAATACACATATGTGACGGGTTACGTTTCCATTAAGTTCAGTATACGAAGTCCAGTAACGAACAATAGACATGATAAAACAAGCCATTATATATGCCCGTTATGAAGATATAATTGTAATCCACATTGAATATTTTTTACCATTTACTTTTCTTCCCCTTGTAATTATTTTTTATATACCCCTATATTTGTGGCTCCGGCCATATGTTTATGTTGTGATTATTGTAATGTTGCCTTTTCAAAGCAACCTGTTGAAATATCATATCAGGAGACTTCTTGTATATAGTAAAAAAAAACAAAAAAAATATGTTTTATGCAATTTGGCTTTGTGTCTGAGTGGACCAATGCAGTGTATAAGACTGGTTGTTACTTGATAATATAAGCTATTATATTCTGAATAAGCCTATTTGTTTTTATACTTACATACATAAAATTTAACACACACAACTGTATGGTAAATTATATATATAGTTATTTAAAAAATTTTATAAATATATTGATACATGAATGGAAAAATATTGTTATAAAGTAAAATATCAAAGAAATACTTACTTAAAATATACACATTTGTTATTAAACTTTAACAAAATTATATAATAACGAATTTATTATAATTTAATTCAAATGTAACTGAATAAGTTATGTTCTTCGCTCATGTACATGTCTATTCAGTTATTACTGTGCTGATATTTAATAAAAACTGTTAATTATTTAATTTATAACGGTCTCTGCAGCATTATTTTTTATAATAATAAAGAAATCTCTTGAATTTTTAATTTGTAAAAACTCATTGTCATTGAAAACCGTCGTGAATATCAGTCTATTAAAAAAAGTAACAACTGACAGCGCACCCTTTCGAATCGTTAAAATTATTTTTTTAATAATAAAATTTTTTAAATATTATTTTGAATATATATTGTTTTTATTTTCGTAAAAATTCTTAAATTAAATTTTTTAACATTAAAATAAATATTAGCGGATTTAAAATGATATTTCTGAAAATCGTGTATAAAATCGAAAAATAATGCTTGTTTAGCACAGTTAATTTAATAATTAACGGACTGATACATTACATTTTTTTTCTGTTTTTAATAAATTTAAATAATGTCTAACGTTATAATTAAAATTAAGCATAAAATGTTAAAATATAAGTGTATGTTTCCAATGCAAGCGGATACATAGCAATTCAAGTTGAAACGGAAGCAAATGTCACGGATATCAACTTCCGCTATTTGGTATGATCTTTATGATACTGAACTGATAATTTTATCTAATGAAAATTCCTTCTTTATAAAAGAAAGCCGGCATTTTACATTACGCTTCATTATTATACGTTTCTAATGTTTATTGTTGTGCATAAGTTATGTTAATGTTTCACGTTTCATTATTAAAGTTTCTTTAAAGAGATAATTTTTTATAATAAAGTTTTACGTATAAATTTGTTTTTTGGTTATTTTTAAACTAAAATTTAACTAACTTTTAGCACATTTATGTAGTAAACTAAAAACTATCAACTGAAATTGTTTGTTTAGTTATGGCAACGCAACACTTGAGCGATCTGCCCTTAAAAGAAAGACCTCCCGGAAGGGAAATCTTTTTAAAGTGAAAGAAAGTGGCCCCTATTTAGGCGTTACAGACGTGGAGAAAACCCGGAAAACTCCACATGGCCAGCCCGACCGAGCGAGTCGCGAATCTACGACGGAACTCCCAGTGTCAGGGAACGAAGACCGCTTGCCCACTGGTGGACCATCAACTGTAATTAATGTGGAATCATCCCTAAATCATGTAATGCTATTTCTATACTTTTCAATTACTATCCTAAACCCCATGCAACATTTCGTATGGCTGTTGCACATACCTATCAATGTAATGCACATCCTCGAACAATCTACTTAATTGTACTGAACAATAATACCCAGAACGGGTACTGAACATTACATTATTTTATTAATTAATTACGATACATGTGTAACAAAGCATTGACATAAATTGTACGATTCTCTATGCAACACTTCAGAAACAAAAAGAAACCATTCTGTTACTTATGAGTCGATACTAGTTTAATGTAGCATTTTGGTAAATAACACATCCCCTTGTAATGTATTGTAACGATTATATGTGTACCTACCCATCTATATCGGTGTTTCATAATTTATGGATGGACACTGTGCACGCGATCCCGGGCGTACACACACAAATTTATATAGATGCAATGGCGCACCCAGAGGGGAAGCCAAGGGACCCTGACACCTTCCAAAAAGAAAAAATACACTAGAAAATTTTGGCCGTTTGCATCATCGTTTAGCGGATGCCAGAGTATGCATCGGCAAAAAGTCTAAATTGATCGCCCTATTAGTTTTTGAAATAATTGGCTGAAAAAACACTTTTGCTACCATCATATACACAGAGTATAAAAATTTATCTTGGCTATAACATATGCAAATTGTATTAAAAAATTAATTTACGAATGATAAGTCGCGTTAATTTAATCTAATTATATAATACACTAAGAGCGAATACTCTTCAATTTTTTTACATAAAGAAAAAGTTTGATTCACGATTAGATCAGTTATTGACACAGTAACTGACCCAATCGTGGAGATATGATATCGAATTCCGATTACGCAGAATGGAATATATAAATATGATTAAAATTCTGGATCGGATTCGTGATTAATTCTTCAACGACGCAAAAGATTACCTTATTGCATGGTGGTCAAGGTGGCAGTCTACCGATCTGAGGGACCTGGGATCGTATCTGGACTGGGTCGAAAAATCCCCAGGAATTTTTCGGAGATGGTCCGACCGGATATGTTGGCCTCCGTTCCTCATCACCCGGCTTCCCCATTGTGGACCTGGCTGAACCCATAATGAAGCCCTCTTAGTGACTAAAGGACAGAAAGAGGGAAAAGTTATGAAAAAATTACCCAGCCTAATACACGAAAAATTGTTCCTAAAATGTATTGAAGAGTTTTTTAAAGGTTTCTTGCTGCAGTAAGGTTTCAAAATATTCACAAATTATTATTATTATTATTGGAATTATTATTTGTTATGGGTAGTCAGCCCAGTCTTTACCATTCGGCCATCCCATTATAAGCATGATCGAATCTTTTAACCCACTCGTGGTCAATTGGATAAAATCATTGAATACTGCTAGTTGGTTTGCGCTGGACAACCGGTTGGCGACGTAGATTTTTCCGAGTTTTCTTCACGGTAACACCTAAATAGAAGCAGTTTTCCATAAAATATCTCCCGGGCATGCGCTGTGGGTAAGAAGCGCCCTGTGCAAAACCCTTTCAGGGCCCTCAAAATAGGTTAAACATTTAAGAATTTGCAAAACAGGTATCCATATTATTTTCTATTGACATACAGTAATTGATAAATCCACTAGACGCTCTTGAGACATAGTCGACCGCAAATAATTTTTTTATTAATTTTAATTTCGAAAAACTTATTTCTCCTAATGCTACAGATATTGGCAGAGTTAAATAAATGTGTATTACAATTGCTGTGTTTGGAAATGTGTTAGTCAAATTGCTTTCATATATATATATATATAATTTAAAACATCTTGAGGAGCTTTTTTGTAATAACTTTTTTGTAATAAAACAACGTAAAGTTTTTAATTCCTCAAATAAAGTTATACCTTCAATATCGCGACTGTTGTGATTTGAATTGTCACATAGTTTTAAATGCAAATCTTCTTTGTTTTCATCTTCCATAATATCAAAAGTTTTACAAGATATTTTAGCTGCACTATTCATTACGAAATTTAATGAGTGAGCGGCACGTGGAATAAAGAAAGCCCTTGAATTTATTTTGAAAATTATAGTCTCTGTTATGTGCAATCAATAGTGCATTTCTTAATCAATGACTTCTTAAGCTCACTATATTTTGAGCAGTTTTTAATGTGTGCGGAACTTGTCTCGCGAGTTTTTAGTATATGACTCAAATGTTGCCAATCGTATACAACCGTATAATGTATTAAGTTGAGAATGTTGATTGCTAAATAATTTGAAATAATAATAAAAAACCGAATTTCGAGATTCTGAATAAACTAAATAACTTCTTAAAAGTTTTTTCCAAAGTTCGAATTAGAAAATTTGAAACCACATTCATCTCTAGGAAATTCTTTATTAACTTATTAACATTCTATCTTTGATATCTATATCTTACTTAATTAAGAACTTAATTTAACTAATATAAATTTTTGTTTCAAACTTTAAAATTTATCACACAAATTACATTTTGTTAAAGAATTTAATCATTTTCTAATTAAATTAAAAATTATTTACCTTTTTGATAATTATCATAACTTCTTTATTGACATATTTAGTTGGTCCCAAATTTTTTATATTAAAGGCTCAAATTTTTAATGAACATTCAAGTATTATTAAATTTTCAATTGAGCAACAAGTTGTTTGGTATAAAACTGAAAATATTGAAAAAAGTATAAAATTCTTCATGACTTCTCAATGATAGGAAAATTTTACAATAATTTTCACCTCTCTTTTGACAGATTTTATATAAAATCCTTTTAAAAGAAAGGATGTGATATAAAAATTATTTATATATAATTATTTCCTTTCGTATTACTATAGATAATAGTTATTTTAAAGTACTTTATTATTTCTATTTTCCTATTCACAATTATGTACACAAATTATTTTTAAACAAATATATTTTTCTATTTATTTTCTTGACATATATTTGTAAAGACAAATTAAAATAATTTATTATTGCAATAATTAAAAAAAAGAAAAACTATCCCAGATATGTCAGGCCCATCTTTCATTAAACAGTTGCTTCCATTATGAGCCTGACCAAATTTACAATATGTATGATTAAGAAAGGCCCTTCTAGTGCCCACCGGGCAGAAAAAGTTAAAAAAAAACTTATTTTTAGTAAAAGAAAACTTAATTTTTTTAAATGTAAGCAAGATTTTAAGCTACAAATTTACTTAATGATAAAATTATATGTTATTTGGATGCTGTCAAATCTCGATGAAAGGAACCAATTTCATAGGAAGTACATTATCTTTCAGAGTAACAGAATGCTTGAAACATTTTCTTACATCTTAGCATTTACATTCATGTTCTAATGTTTCATGAAATTAATAGAGACTAGAAGTGGAAACCTTAAGGATAGAAGGCCTCGATTAACTATACACGAATATCCGATATAAACCGAAAGCCATGTTATTTCAATTCATAAAGTTTCCCCTGAAAGGTGTTAAGACCCTATTGCCGGCGCGTCTCTATTGTTAAAGGAAAAGTATGATGTACAGGGGCAAATCACTATTATTAACATTTACAATTTTTTTTCTATAAAACCCGTCTCTACATCATGATAAAGCTTTTTGCTATTTTATAATAGTTTCTTTAAAACGTTTTAAAATAAACATGATAAAAGATAGCACCACAAGGTATTTTGAATGTTGTTGCCTGGAAAGTTACGAAATTCGCTACTGTAGTTTTTAGAACAAAAGTTTTTTTAAAATTTCTTCTTATGTGAACAGACGCTTAAGGATATTTTTAGTAAATGATTAAAGAACAGGGAACAGAACAAATATAGAAAACAAAACGTTATTAATTTTATGACTTTTTTATAATTACAAAATTTAAAACTATAATTTTATATTGTAGGAAAATGCTATTGTTCCTCTAGTACTAACCTCGTTTTCTATCTTTACTCATATTTTAGGATATAGTTCCAGGATATTTTGGCTCTATGCGAATTGTTTATGGCTGATGACTGTGAAAACGAGTAAAAGGCTCGAGACAAACTCGTACAATGGTCCGTCGAAATCCCATTTTTTACAGACAAAGATCACGAAATCCAAATTTTTAACATTAAATCGAATCGCTACAACAATAAAATTTTCTTGTTGTTGAGAGAGAATCTATTGTTGACTCATGCAATTATTTATTGCGAGTATTTTTTCGAAGTTTGCTTCATTTGCAGCAATTGTGTAAGTAAGTTCAGACTACGATCTTTCTAGATTTAAATACTTTTTAACTTTGATAAGCAAAATATCACAATTAGCGGTTTTGGTGTTTTAATAAGAATTCATCGGTTTCCTTCAGAGGAATCAATGTTTTCATTTATTTTGATGGAGCCGATTCATTCTTATCATTGTTAATTTTCCAATTGTTAAAGCAAAATTAAGATTAATAAATACTATAAATCTGTTATTGCCCGCTATAGTTTATATATTACATTTGTATATACATTAATATCCCATATGAAATTCGTCTGAATCTTAATTAATTAGAATAATTCGATTCTCGTTTCCTCTATTTTCACAGATGTTTTGTGTTACGGCAGTCAACAGAATAGTGCAATTTTTTATAAACTAATTTCTCTATCGAATATTAAAAATCGTCGAAAAGATTAAAATTATTACATGTAATAAATAGAAATTTTATTATAATATTCAAGGAATTAAAAGAATCATTTTTGCATTAGAAATTTACAATTCAGATTAGAATAGAAATATTTCTTAATGCAAGTTCTTTTTTGATAACATTTGCTCATTTTTCTTTGCAGAATGGATAATTTCAAAGAATTGAAGAAGTGGCACACATCGAGCCATGCCGAGCCCGAGGATAGTCTTCGCCTCGTGTAATACGACAACTGTTGAGTTCTTCGCCGTATTTTTAATCTTTTATCCTCGTCGCCACTGTTGGGTTCTTAGCCACTGTTAAGTTCTTAAGGGAGAATGCACTTTAGAACGTAGTATTTTTATGTAGCAAAGAAACGGTGATAACGGTCGGACAGAACACCGGTCACGTCCTACTCATCTGGCTGACCCGAACAAAAAGACAACAACNTGTACATATTTCAGTTAGTAGAGAGGTTGCGGCCGAAGTTTTCATCTCTCAAACGTGAACGCAGAACGTCGAGCGCAGCTTACAAGATAGCGGCGCTCGACGTTCGGCGTTCACATTTGAGAGATGAAAACTTCGGCCGCAACCTCGCTAGTGTGTGGCTGTCATACATCTGGAGAAACGTTAAAGTAAACAGTGTATACCTCGTAATAGACATGAAATTATTTTCTTTCACGTAAATAGACTAATGAACATCGGTCCATTCTTGTTCTGAGGAAGATTTAATTACTCCCTAATAATTTATACTTTTGCATAATATAAGTAAGGAATTATTCCATTTGAAAATTTGTAATATATTCAAATAGCATAAAACGCCCTCCTAAGTAGTGCCACCCTCATAAAGCACCAATTCGTGAATTTCTATATTGCTCTTCTTTATAAATATTAGAGAACCGTTCAGTATTGTGAATTACCGAATGAATGATTGTATCGTAAACGACATTGAAACTCCCTAACTCAACAATTGTATGTGGATCTACAGTAATTACTACATAAAAATTCTTATTGCTTAAGATACTTCGCTTTAGCGATATACAGTATTTAGTACCAATTGCAGAGGCGAATAAACAACTACGTTAAATCCAAGTTTGACTATATTGTATTTGTATTTCATAAAAATAATTCTTTGTGTTTTAATAACAATGTGAATTGTTGCTTAACAAAAATTATTTTTATGTAAAGTTTAATGATAAAAGAAAATTTATAACGTTTTAAAGTATAGAAATGCAAAACATTTTGAACAGTTTTGCAATATATCGTGTGATCGTAATTAAAGTATTTTTACTTTCCCGGCTGTAATATATAACAGAGGAAAAGTATGACGACCGGTCAAAAAATGACCCCTCCAAAGATTTTTTACATTTTTAGACTTAGGACACCTTGAAACGTCAAGAAATGCAAAAAATCGAGGGTAATTTCTGTATGTATGAATATTTGTGGGGGGGCACGATTTTGTTTACTCTTTGAAGCGTAATAACTCCCGTACTTTTTGTCAAAAATGTCTGAAATTTTTCAGGGTGGTTTGTTTATTAGGGAAATTGATGCTCTTAAATTTTGCTGGTTAAAGGTCGAGGAGGTGAGGAAATAAAGAAAGTCGTGTGTATCGCCAGTAGGGTAGGACTAAATGACGATTTTACTTGTTATTAGCATTTACAACTTTTTATGAAACCTATCCTTACCACCACATTAAGATTTTTGCCATTTTATAATAATTAAAAATATAAAAGTTTTAAAATAATATAATATAATAACAGATGGCGCCACACACGCAGTTTTAAATGTTGCCGGGGAAAGTTAGGCAACTCGTTACTGGATTTTTATTCAATGCTATTTAGAGAGAGATTTTGCTGTTCAAATTTGGTTAAACTTTATGTACGATACTTACAATACTTAATTCACAGTATTGCACGTTAACGATACTTAATTCACACATAAATAGTTCACAGATATCGAGAGCTCTCTACCAAATATTTACTAGAAGGATTCATTTACGAGGTATTTACGGGGCTGGCGCTACTTAAAAGAGCACTATATCGAGGGTTGGAATATATAAATTATAATTTCACTACATTTATCAGAAAAATAAAACATTACTTAAAAATTAGAAGAGTAAACTTGTATAAAAGCAATATTAATAAGATTTGCGAACAGCTGAAATATAATTAAAGTATACTACTTTATCAATTATTTTCTGATAGAAACAAAGGGGACAATATCATTATTTTCATGAAAACAATTATATTTAACACAGATCGGAGGTTCTGGTTTATTTGTTATTGGATACATGACGATGGCTTTCCTATCGAAAAACTATATTTTTGATGAAGATATAAAAACAGACCTTATAGCAATATTTATTATGATAACCGGTGGTGCAATTGTTGTGTTTACTGCTTTTTCTTTCTTTGCTGTATACACGAATAATTTATCAATTATGCGAATGGTAAATATATATTTTACTATAAAGTAAACCTATTTTATTTATTTACTTTTTAATTTTAATTATATTTAAAAGTGCTGCGTTGTCCTTGGATGGATATTGATTGTGCAACTAGAAGCAGGAATTATTTTATATGTAAAAAAGAATGAGGCAAGTATTGTAAATTACAGTATTTTGTATTATATTATATACTAGCTTACCCGTCGCGCATTGCTGCAATCTCAGAAGAAAGAAAATTCAAGCAAACTCGTTATGATAAAATTAAATTTTTATTTTATCATTTTTATTGAAACTTATTATATTATTATTATTAATCATTTTCATCTGGAAAACATTTCAAAGTGTCGTTTCAATTCTATTTATTTATTGGAGTGCTCGTGGATACACGATATTTTTTGTTTTTTCGTCTGGTGCGTACACGAATAATTCGGAAGGTTTTCCGACGCGTGAGCTGGCCACATACAGTTGTCCATGCGAGAAGCACGGATTCTCCAAATTTAGCCCACACACTTGCAGCGATTGTCAAAAGCGCGATATTCCCCATTTATATATATATTTTTAAATCCTTTATAATTTTAATTATTTAATTGCTCCTTCCTCTCTTCCTTGGCATGTTGGGAAATTTCTGATAGTTAGATAATAAACCGTTTTATTGTAATTTGTCTTTTTAAATTATTTCGAGTCGATATTAAAATTTGAAAAAGGGCGATACCTAGATCGGTAAAATAGGCGAATTTCTTCCTACAACTTCGGTCGTTGTTCGGGGTACAGTTAAGATTTTAACGAAGTTCGAGCGAAAACATAATTAGCAAAAAAAGTCGAAATAAAGTGATTAAACAAAAATGATTACAAATATCGTAAATAACAGTTCACAAATGCATATATAGAGACATATATATTTTTGAAGGGGGGAAATGGTCTTCACAATTTGAAATCGATCAAACACACTGTGCGCGAATGCTCGTGTAAACGCGCGCCATCTATCGTAGGATAAATGTACTTCGCGGGAGTGTATTAAAAAATTAAAAAAACTTTCCAAAGTTTTATGGCAATCGTACTATGCCACAAACCTTCGCCAGAGTATATTAAACAACTTCCCAAAGTTTCACGGCAATCGGATAAACGGTGTGGTAATGCATGAAGGACATAGGACACACACACAGACATACATTCATTTTTATATATATAGATGAAGATTTATAGTTATTATCTATATCTACACTATATAAGCAATAAATAAACTTACATTACAGAATAGTAATCAATCATAATTTTATGTGATTTTATTATTTTATACTATTCTCTATACAATAGTTGTAGAATAACATTTCAAATGTATTAATATAGATACAAAAACAATCTCTTAAGGAGGTCTTAAGCTTCTTCAATATATACATACAGTATTAATAATGAACAAATTGTATAGTATAAATTCAGTAATGTCAGGTGATAAAATATTTTAAAGTAATATATATTCCATATTTTGATTAATAAATTTTTCAATATTTAGGCAAAGAATCTAATTAAAGCGAATATGTTTTATTCTTTCAAAACTTACTCGTCAAACAATACTAATCGAATATTATGGGACAAGTTACATAAAAACGTAAGTTGTTTTATGAAAATTTTTCCTGTATTACAATATACATTTTATTATTTAACAAATAAATTTTTAGAAAGAATGTTGCGCAGTTACTGGTTACTTCGATTGGATTTCTCGTTCTGGGAATATAGAATTACCTAAAAGTTGTTGTAAATCTCAAAGCTTGGATAAATGTATTGCATCAATGTCACAGCAAGTAAATTTATTTCCTAACTTCTATCAGTAAGCCCGCTTTTTACGACCTAATCGATTTTTGGTAACTCGTCGTAAAGTGAACATTTAGCTGGATGCCATAAAATTGTGATTACGTTCTTGAAAAAAATACGTTCAAATCTCTCTATAGCGATATTTAGCCAAACGAGAAATGTTGTAGAGAGATTTATTCTTATAGTGAAAATTTTTAAAGTATCTTTCTACTGGAAAAAAGGACCTAAAATTAAACTAATTCTAAAATATAATGCTTTAAGGCGAATGCTCTTTTGTATTTATTTTAATGAGTGTAACTTGCAATACTAAGACATTCCTGTAAGCTTTCTAAGAGAACTTCATTGTGTCAAATAAGTTTAACATAACAAAGTTCCTCAGAAAATTACATAAGGATGTCTGTTGAAAATTATACAGTTTCGCTGAAAAGCCCACATTTTANGACATACATTCATTTTTATATATATAGATGAAGATTTATAGTTATTATCTATATCTACACTATATAAGCAATAAATAAACTTACATTACAGAATAGTAATCAATCATAATTTTATGTGATTTTATTATTTTATACTATTCTCTATACAATAGTTGTAGAATAACATTTCAAATGTATTAATATAGATACAAAAACAATCTCTTAAGGAGGTCTTAAGCTTCTTCAATATATACATACAGTATTAATAATGAACAAATTGTATAGTATAAATTCAGTAATGTCAGGTGATAAAATATTTTAAAGTAATATATATTCCATATTTTGATTAATAAATTTTTCAATATTTAGGCAAAGAATCTAATTAAAGCGAATATGTTTTATTCTTTCAAAACTTACTCGTCAAACAATACTAATCGAATATTATGGGACAAGTTACATAAAAACGTAAGTTGTTTTATGAAAATTTTTCCTGTATTACAATATACATTTTATTATTTAACAAATAAATTTTTAGAAAGAATGTTGCGCAGTTACTGGTTACTTCGATTGGATTTCTCGTTCTGGGAATATAGAATTACCTAAAAGTTGTTGTAAATCTCAAAGCTTGGATAAATGTATTGCATCAATGTCACAGCAAGTAAATTTATTTCCTAACTTCTATCAGTAAGCCCGCTTTTTACGACCTAATCGATTTTTGGTAACTCGTCGTAAAGTGAACATTTAGCTGGATGCCATAAAATTGTGATTACGTTCTTGAAAAAAATACGTTCAAATCTCTCTATAGCGATATTTAGCCAAACGAGAAATGTTGTAGAGAGATTTATTCTTATAGTGAAAATTTTTAAAGTATCTTTCTACTGGAAAAAAGGACCTAAAATTAAACTAATTCTAAAATATAATGCTTTAAGGCGAATGCTCTTTTGTATTTATTTTAATGAGTGTAACTTGCAATACTAAGACATTCCTGTAAGCTTTCTAAGAGAACTTCATTGTGTCAAATAAGTTTAACATAACAAAGTTCCTCAGAAAATTACATAAGGATGTCTGTTGAAAATTATACAGTTTCGCTGAAAAGCCCACATTTTAGCTAAATAAAGTAAAATTGATAATTAATTTGAAGTGCTAAACAAAAAACGAGGTGCTAAAATACCAAAAACACGCTAAATATGGCAACCGTGATCTCATCTGTACTAACTGCGGGTAATGTTTTTGAAGAATCTGTGTATTAAGAGAGTAGCACATTTTAATTCCAAAAAACGATAGCTAAATTAAAATTAATCAGCATTTAATTTATAGCATTATTACCGTTGTGGAGAAAGGAAAATATTGTATTTTAGGAGTAAAGCATAAATAAATAAAGAATAAATAAATAAATGTATCGCTAAACAGAGATGATCACATTAGAGGATATTCTTCAAGCGGGAGAAGTTTTACATTAAGATAATATGAATTTCGTAGGAAACTATATTTCTTATTGTTATGACAAGATTTGTCGTTAAATTGATAGTCACTGTAGTTTGAATTCAAACATATTGTACAGTGGTGGCGACGAAAATAAAGGAATTTAATACAGTCGTAAAAGAAAGTTGTAACTACAGTAAGACCATGCTTAACGCTGCCTCGATTAACGCTGATTCGAAATAACGCGGTCTGTTCGAAGCCTAAAAATAGCTCAAAATTTACGTTAATTCAAATTATCGCGGCATTTCATTGATTCGTATATAATACGATTATCTCCAAACACGAACCAATCAGCAAAAGTGGCAATTCGTCGTAGCGCCGTACTTTCCTTAAAATTATGTTTGTTTAGTGCAATTTTGGAAAAAATATAACATCATGGATGCCATAGGAAATATCGAATTCGCTTGGCAAGAATTAACTAATAAATGTATGAACGAAATGTGGAAGAAGTTGGCTAAAGGTATCCAAGAATTCTCAACGAGAAGAGTCTATCGCTATATCGTTAGGTTGACCAAATTATCAACCTAATCGATATAGCAAGACTAGGAAATGTAGACGAGCAGGATATTTAGGAGTTACCGCAGGTTTCTGGTGAGAACCTTACCAACGACGACCTTCAAGAACTGGCAGAACAAGAAATTCATGTAGAACTGGAAAATAGTGATTCTGAAAACGAAGAACCAAAAGAATTTTTCTACAGATTTCCTTAGTTAAAGTTTGGTAACGATAACCGAAATCGTTAATCAAATTGTAGCAAATGATCCAGATTTGAAAGGAGTGCAAAAGTAAGAGGAGGCGTTTTGGATGCGATCTCTTGCTACCGACATTTGCTTAAAGAAAGAAAAAGAAAGAGACAAATGAAATTATACGACTTTATCGCAAAAATAAGAATTTCAGAAGAGCCAAAACCTTCATCACAAAAAATGAACTTTACATTTCTGTATGCATATGTTTGTGTTATTTAACATATATTATTATGCAAATTAATATAAAAATAACTTTAAATTAAAGTAAAATCTGTTTATTTTTGGTCGCATGTTTCCCTTTCCCTATTTAGTCTGTGTAAAAATGACCTCGTTTAGCGCTTTGTCATCTAGGAAGGTATCCCCCGCGTTAAGCGGGGTCTTACTGTATATCAAACGTAAAAGTGGCGGTGTAAACAGGTCTTAAATCGGGGTTTACTAAATCTAGAATTACAATATATGATTATGATATTTTCTTAAAAACTTATTTCTTATTTTTCTTAGGAAACAATATTTGAAACAGGATGTTATGATAAAATTATGATGGATGTGAACTATAGAATCAAGTTATTTGAAATAAATAATTCTACTGTTGTTGTAATAGGAGTAACTATTAGTATTTTTTCTCCAATTATTTTTTGAAATATTTATAAAATTACTTACTTAAAATAACATTTTTATACAGCTAGAAAGCATATTATTTGGACTTCTTTACGTTCGAATTAAAAATAATATGCCACAAGAAGAAAGAAGCGAATCGTTCGAAACCGAGGAGGAAGAAAGTTCGGAATCTGAAGGATAAAAAGGATAAAATAATCATTAAATTCGAATGAAAATATATTTAATGAGAATAAAAATAAAATTAATTGTTTTTATAGGAATGTAATTAAATACATTTTTAGTTTTATCTTATCATTTATTTTAAAGATTATATTAATCTATATATATAAAAATGAATGTATGTGTGTGTGTCCTTCATGCATTACCACACCGTTTATCCGATTGCCGTGAAACTTTGGGAAGTTGTTTAATATACTCCAGCGAAGGTTTGTAGCGTAGTACGATTGCCATGAAGCTTTGGAAAGTTTTTTTTAATAAACTCCCGCGAAGGTTTCTGGCATTTACCCTACGATAGATGGCGCGCGTTTACACGAGCATTCGAGCACAGCGTGTTCATTCGATTTCAAATTGTGAAGACCATTTCCCCTCTCCAAAAAATATCTCTATATATGCATTTATTATTTACGATATTTGTTATAATTTTTGTTTAATCACTTTATTTCAACTTTTTTTTTTTTGCTAATTACGTAATCGCTCGAACTTTGTTAAATCTTAACTGTATCCCGAACAACAACCGAAGTTGTAGGAGGAAATTCACCTATTTTACCGATCTAAGGATCCCCTTTTCCAAATTTTAATATCGACTCAAAATAATTTAAAAAGACAAATTACGATAAAACGGTTTATTATCCAACTCTCAGAAATTTCACAACGTGCCAAGGAAGAGAGGAAGGAGCAATTAAATAATTAAAATTATAAAGGTTAAAAAATATATATATAAAAATGGGGAATATCGCACTTCTGGCAATCGCTGCGAGTGTATGGGCTAAATTTGGAGAATCCGTGCTTCTTGCATGGACAACTGTATGAGGCCCGCTCACACGTCGGAAAACCTGATTTATTCGTGTACGCACCAGGCGGAAAAACAAAAAATATCGTGTATCTACAAGTACTCCAATAAATAAATAGAATTGAAACGACACTTTGAAATGTTTTTTCCATGAAAATGAATAACAATAATAATAAGTTTCAATAAAAATGATAAAATGTAAATTGAATTTTATCATAACGAGTTTGCTTGAATTTCCTTTCTTCTGAGATCGCAGCAATGCGCGACGGGTAAGCTAGTATTTAAATAAATATGAATAATGATTAATTCTTGCAATAATTTTTATGGGCATATTAAATTGCATGTTGAAGTGGCCATGTTTGGATAGACAAGCAATACCATAGATAAAAACTAAAAAGAATTATTTATTATTGACATAATTTTCAATAAATCTATTGATTATAGGTGCAACAAGAAGAGGCATAAAGAGACATAACCATATAGGGCTATATCTCTTTATGCCTCTTCTGGTTACGTCTCTAATCGCATTAATGTTACTTAACTGCGCGTATGGCGCAGTTAATTAACAGTAATGACGTAGAGAGGTATTGAAGTTTATCGAGTCTGACATTTTCTTGGCTCTTAATTCTTGACACATAAATCAGTAATAATAATAAGTGTCGTCAAACTTATGGAGGAAAGAAGAGCTGCTTGAAAAAAGTGAACTGTGCATGCTAAAATTCGATTTTTGTGGGCTATTAGAGCAACGTTCTACTTTAAAATAGCAGTTCGAGTACTGTACTTTGCTTGGAAATATCGAATGTGAAAGCGTATCTGCACGAAATAACTTTCAGTTTACCTTTCAAGTGTGACCTTGGAATGAAATCACAATCCAAAAAGGCTTACTACAAACTAGCAAGTGCTTCGAAACTTTTTGCAATTTTTAATTCGTGTTTCCACTCCAGCAGTTTTTGCTTATTTTTGAAAAATAATTTTAAGTTTATCTTCTGGAACTGCTTTACTTTTACATCGTGCACACTGCAATATTTCCTACTTCGAGAAAGTTTAGTCTGCAATTCTAATTGTAACGTTAAGCATTATTAACTTAGTACCTTCATGTATTTGATGTAATGTCTACTCTTGTTCAGTTCTAAAGAGAAATAGTCATTTTAGTTGCCAATTCAATTATTTTTTGAAAGTTTATTAAAAAATACCAGGAAGAAATATATATTAAAAAACTGTAGACTAAATACAAATAAAATATTTGATGTCTTCACAATCACAGTAATACAATTAACATTAGCAGAGTTGGCCTTTCTTTTGAGGCTCTTCTCTACTTACAAATATGTAAATTGATTAAAAGTCCGCTGGCAGCGGATTCTTTTTAAAAAATTTTCAATAAATATTTTTACAAGCAGATCGTCCACGTGTCGCGTTGCTGAAACGAATAAACCAAGATTTCTCCCTGTGAGTACTAACATGGCCTTTCATAGAAATGCTTTCATAGGTTCACACAGGCCCACAATGCAGCCCGGCATATCCGGACAGATAACTCTAAGAAAACTTCCGAGTTTATTTGAATTTGATCTCTGATTCCTTCAGAGCGGTTTACTGTCACCCTAACCGCTCGACCCGTCCCGTAATTACACTATTCTAATACTGTTTAGTTATAAAGTAATAATAAATACTTTGATTTACAGAATACCAGCACACATGATAGACCTCAAGCATCAAACAAGAGTGCTATGAGTACTCTTCAGGTGTCTATTTGTTGCATATCGTTTCATCATTGCTTGATACGATACAGTACAACGTGTTAAATTCTATCTCTGTATCATCGTTACGTTAAAAACAGAAAAGTTTCAGCCTTCTAAATCCTATGACATGAAACCAATGATCACTACAGGCTCTTGAATGTAAAGACAATTAGGAGAATATAATGATCGTGGGTTTTATACAGTCAGAGGGTTGCTCCATAAAATCAATGGTGAAGCTAATAATATATATATATACTGTATATATTTTTTACATTAAATTTGTTTATTCATTTTAAACTCTTTCCGTTTTGTGGGTACTAATAGTGGGGTGTTCAGCCAAGCCTGTAATATGGGCAGCGGATGGTGAAAGATGAGACTCGACATTTCCGAAACAAACCACTCATGAAAAATTTCCAGGGATTGCTCTCCTGGATTCGATTCCGGATTCCCCAGAGCGGTAGGCTGGCCTGTCTATCCAATTAGTTATTTTCCGTGTTTATTTATTACCAGATTACTTTCCGTGTTTTTTATTTGCGAAATAAATAAATAATACAGCAATAAATATTTTACTTTCGAATATTATATTTATCATAATTTATAAATTAATTTTATTAAACCTTTTCTGAAATGATTCTTGATTCGATTAAATATTCTGCAATGTTAAATAATTAATTAATTAATTTCATTTTGTTAATTTTGTTAATATTTAATCCTTTATGATATTAAATAATAATAATTTATGACAATATTGTCTCTTCCATAATATAAAAAATGTATTATTGAGTCAAAAATATTGTTATTAAAAATGTAATTCAGAAATGAATTATTTATAAGTAATCTCTAAGTTAATATTTAAAAAAATAATATTTGTTGCTTAAAAATTATAATTTATTTAAAAAATGCCTAAAGAAGCTAAATGTTCAGTTGCTCGATGTGCTCTGTATTCTAGTAATGCTCTGATCATGGTAACATCAATTGCCGTTTCTGTCTTAATTATTCATTGATTACAGTAATTTACTTATATAGTAATACATTATAATCACTTAGCATACTATTTATTATATACTATATGTAAACAGAATTACCCAAAAGTTAGTTGACAGTTAACAGAAATAAAATTTAATTTTTAAAATATACGGTAACAACAGTTAACTGATTTTTGGACTAGTTTATATCAGTAGCGGATCTATGATACGATATTAGTGAAGCTAAAGATTTATGGTTTCTAAACTAGGAGGGGCAGCTTTTTTTGGATGTTACCCTATTATTGCTGGTTGCGAAGGAGATCCCATAGCAGTTCACGCTTCAGGGTATCAAAAAATAGATCCGTCACTGCCCTATATAATGGCAATTATTTAAAAAAAACTAATAAATTTTTTAATAAAAATAGCTCGGAAGTAATGCGCTTGTAGTTATAGGAATTTTGTTACGGGTGTTTATGATTAACAAAGACACATTTACTAATAAATATATTCGTCTTTTTCCGATAACTATTATAATATTTGCAATAATAATTTCTGTTCTGGCTCTTGTTTCTTCTTGTTCGGCATCGAAACGAAATGCATGTTGCTTAACAACGGTAAAAATTTGTATTTTTAATCAATATTTTTAATTGTATGTACAGTACACTGTATTAATTAAAACAATTAATATTTTTAGTGTTGTATAATAATTGCTTGGATATTAATTACGCAAATTATATTAGGAATAGTTATATCTGAGAAAAAAGAAATGGTAAGATAATATTTTAATTTTTTTTATATAATATATCTTGAATACTAAAATTAATTCCTCTGAAATTAATATATTATTTATGAACGTTTTAAACTTATAAAGATTTTTTTTCAAATTTTTTTCTTAATTAATTTTAATTTTATGTGAATTTGCTAATAAACACACAAATCAAAAACTTTCTTTTTTAAATAAATTATTCATGAATCAATTCATTATTTAATATTTTAGATATATAAAATCATTAAATACAACATGGCAGATTCACTGAAGTATTTCGTACAGAAAAAAAGCGTCAAAATAGAGTGGGATATATTAACTATAAGCGTAAATTACATTTATTTTGAGAGAAATTCCAACGATTATATCTAATTAAATTAAAAATTTTAGAAAAATTGTTGCGGTGTAGAAAATTATAAAGATTGGGAATTTCTTTTTGGAGATCATCAGTTACCGGGAGCTTGCTGCTTTGAACCTGGTTTCTATTGTGACATTTCAAGACCAGGAGACGTATACAAACCCATTCATTTCAAAATTTACTTTATAACTTCATGAAATTTTCATAGTTTAAAAACATTTCATTATCATTTATTTATAGAAAGAAATATTTCAAACTGGATGCTATGAGAAAATAATGTATGAATTCAAATACGGAATATATTTATACGAGATAATAAATTTGATAGTTTGTATATTCGAGGTAATAACATTGTAATTCTTTATTATTTTTTGAGATATTTAAAAATAATTTATCAAAGTCTGAAGTGATTTGCATATGCATCACATAGACTATATGGCTGGCTTCGTTTATGCCATTACAGGCAGGATTACCTCAAAATAGGATGATCAGCATGGATGGTGAGGGAAATAACATTCTATGGTAAATTATGAGGATCTGCATTCCATAATATCTCATAACTTAAGACTAGCATCTTATTTCTCTAAATTTTGAAGAGACTATGTTTTGAATTTTTTCAATGTCGTAAAAAGATTCAAAATTAAAAAAAATATATATAGCATATATACAGGGCCTCTTACAGGGTAACGATCCGAAACAAAATGCATATTGAAGGCCTTACAGCGAATTAAATTACTGTGTTATATATTATGTTTAATATAAAATATATATGAAAATAAAGGAAATAAACGAAATAAACATTGTAAAGGGGCCTTACTTCCTGAGGGCCCAAGATAATTTTCTTCTTTTGCCCCCCGGGCTTCCTTGTTAACATATTAGCAATATTTTCTAGAATAAAAATCATAATTTATGTCTAAATTCTAAGAATTGAATTTTTACAGCTATAAATTACGAAATTTTTTGCGAGATGTAATAATGCTGTATTTACAACGGGAATTAATTGGTGATTAAGAAAATATTAAATCACTCTTCAACGTTTTTAATTAGTTATAGCTATATTTTTTTATCATTCAAAATTTCTTCTATTTTATTGAATTACTTGATAACTTCTTATGCTGGCATTAATAAAGAACAATAAGAAAAAACAGAGAACAGTTCGAACTGTAATCAATGAAAGCCAATTTAGATACAACGGCATTAACAAATATACCAATTTAATGAGAGTAATTGGCAAGGTCAAAATAGATATTATTTTCTTTTATGAAAACTACTTATTATACAAAAATAGATAGAGTGATCAAGAATACTCACAATAAGACTTAATATGGCTACCTTTGTTATCATCATTGTTGATCTATATGTTACCGCTAAATCTCGAAATCCGTTAATGTGTACATTACGTAGCTAATCTGCAGATTAACTAGGGTAATCCGTTAAAGCTGCGAAAATTGTTCAATTTCTCAAATTACCTAGGTAATTTGCAGAGTATCTAGGTAATCTGCACATTAACGGCTTCCGTATCGTTAAAGTTCAAAAGTTTGTTTCTTTCACTTCCTTTCCCCACTCCTTCTTTTTACGTAGATAAATTTAAATCCTAGAATGCAAGCAAGCACCGAATTGGTGAGTAAAATCAAGAAAAGATTCTTCGCAAACCTCTTTAGCGAAGATTTAAAATATAATACGTAGTGTTTTAATAACAAACCAAAGTATGATTCCATAATTGAAGATGTAAAGCAAATAAAAGTTTCCAAGAAGAAAGAATCATCTCGAGATTATCAAATAATTCAAAGGTGTGATGTGTTGACTGTACGAGGCTGTGAAAAACTCATTGAGCCGTTGTCAGATGCGCGAGAAAGGTTTGAAAAAGTTTGTCCATGCCGGAGAATTGTTTGACATTCGATAAAAACTGAAGAAGACCTTGAAAAATTAGAAGATTCACAAGAGACTGTGATTATGAGATCACAGTCAAATCTTACTCAAGAGGACATTCCGTTATCCCCCGCTTCTACAGAATCACCTATAGAAATACAAGAATTTACCGATAGTAATCTTAAACTGCCTTCTATACCGTTGATTGATGATGCAGTCACGAAGAATATTCAGTTACCCTGCACCTCCAAGGAATCGCCTCTGCAAGTTGAAGAAGTCATCACTGAGTTACTCTCAACTTCAGCAGAATCGCCATCACAGTTTCGTACGGAGCCTGTAAAGAGCACTATACAAGACATAGTCTGTATTGTTTGCTCAAAAGCAGCATCAAGTGCTCACAAGTGTAAATCGTGTAATATGTTTGTTCACGCAGTTTGTGGTGAAGTAGATCCTAAAGAGGAAGGGTATGGTAAGAATGTATTGTGCATCATCTGTAAAAAGAATATGGATCAGAAAATACAGCGTGATGAAGCCAAGAAATGTTTAGAAAAGCAAGCAAAGAAAATGTTAGCAGTTTCTAATGCAAAGCACCCAAACGTCGATGAAGGTTTCGCTGTGAGAATTAAAGTACCCGAAGAAGACAGAGCAAAAACTGATGCACGTTCAATTTTAGCTGTGGTTCTTAGTAAAACAGAGGATGGCTTTTATAAACTTGATACTAAAACAGGTATTTTAAAACAATTGTATGCAAAATCTGAATTCAGTGTTTGCAAAGAGAGATTTTTAACGAAAGAAGATGGATGTCCCTGCTGTAGAAATATCTTTACGTCAAACAGCAATAAAACAATCCCTTGGTACTGGGCAGGGTTTCAGAAAATGTGACTGCAAATCTAAATGTACCACAAATAGGCGTGCTTGTCGCAAAAACCAATTGCTACGTAATTCAAAGTGTCACCAATCTTTAGATTGCACTAATAAGTAAGTACAATTTTATCATATGTTTTGCAAATTCATTTCCCTAATTGTAGTAATATTTTAAACCGTTTGATTTTTGTATTAAAGTTTTTTTAATTGATTGATGATTGATTCAATCAACTAATTTGTTGATTGTATTAACTTGATTCTTTAGATATTGAAAATTAAATAAATAACATTATGTTAATTTAAGCGTACAGAAACGTTGCTGTTGTTCCAGCAAAAATCTTATTTTCACTTTACCGAGTGCCTAGTAGGTAATTTGCAGATTACCTAGATAATTTGAACATTACCTAGGTAATTTGAGAAATGGAATAATTTTCGCAGCTTTAACGGATCACCCTAGTTAATCTGCATATTAGCTAGGTAATGCGCACATTAACGGGTTTCGAGCTTTAGCGGTAACATATATATAAATTAGGGGAGGAGTCGGGCAATGACAACCAGTAAGAAACATTTTTCATGTCAAGTTTTGAGTAGATATAAAAATAAGCTGTATCTATTGTGTACAGTACTCGTTTCTACTCATAATTTTTATAGTATATAGCGTATAATAAAAATACATTGGAAGAGAGGACAAATCTCCGGTGCAAAAATATTGAGGGACACGACTCTTCTGCGTTTTGTGGATCGACACCCGTGCATATAAGAGTTAATAAGATGACAGTTTTTCATATAAATAAGTTATTTTGTAGATAATAGCATCTATATTTTTATAATTAGTACAGTATTAAAAATATTTTCACTACAGAAGGCTAAAATTTTTCAATATTTTTTTCTTACGTTAGTTTAAAACAATGTTTATTTTTTGCCTTATAAATTTTGCAAAATTCTTAATATTATTTTCAAAACATAATTAAATTTTATTTTATTTAATTAAAATGCCTCAATGTCCTTTTTCTTACTAAAATATAAATTTTCTTCTATAATAACGTATCTTCTATTACCAGGACTTATTATACTGGCACTACAGAAAATATTACAAAGTTTTACAGAAAAACATTTTTTATTTTACTTAATATACCTGGACACATACATAGTTTTGCGTTTCGAACACTCTTGTCCCTCCTCAGCAGGTATTTTTGCATATTCTATAACAATAAAATAAGTATTTAAAATTACAATTAAAATTCCCGACAAAAGGTTTAATAAAATTCTCAGTAAAAGTCTTACAATTTTAAGATTTTCATTTATTTTTACCACATATTATATTTCATACTTATTGGTGTTACTGATTTATAATTAATTGTTTTTGGTATTTGTATAGGTTTCACATATTTTTTATAAATCAATTTATCTTCTTTTCTCTCTATAGTTATATCTAGATAATTAATACTATTTTGTTTCTCTATTTCTATTTCAAATTTAATATTTTCTTTTATCTCATTAGCTTCCTTTATAATTATTTGTTCATTTGTTTTTCTTGTATCATATATTATAATACAGTCATCTACA
>NW_019384330.1:517694-527984 GCF_000671375.1 Centruroides sculpturatus
ATTTTTTCTTAATATTTATTGGTTTTTTTGTGTTTTTAAGGAACTTTTTAAATATAGGCAGTTGTGTAGCCTAAAAAGGAAGGTCCAGCTGTCTGTACTTTGTTCTAGAACACTTTGTAAAAATGGTAATCGTCTGAAATATATTTTTAGAACGACTTTGTCTTTTAATTTTGTAAAAAGTAATTTATTCATCTGACGGAAATCCAAATATATCGCTATAATTCGTCACCAGAGGGATATCGGCCTAATCTACATTTGTCAGCGCTAATCCTCAGTAGATAAAGAGCCAAAGAGCCAGAAACCCAATGGACAAAGATGAAGTAACAAGACGTCGTAAGATTTACCATTCCAATTTTAAAGAAGATTTTTTCTTAAATTTTATTGGTTTTTTTGTGTTTTTAAGGAACTTTTTAAATATAGGCAGTTGTGTAGCCTAAAAAGGAAGGTCCAGCTGTCTGTACTTTGTTCTAGAACACTTTGTAAAAATGGTAATCGTCTGAAAAATATATATTTTTAGAACGACTTTGTCTTTTAATTTGTAAAAACTTAATTTTATTGTTATAGAATATACAAAAATACCTGCTGAGGAGGGACAAGAGTGTCCGAAACGCAAAACTACGTATGTGTCCAGGTATATTAAGTAAAATAAAAAATGTTTTTCTGTAAAACTTTGTATTATTTCTGTAGTGCCAGTATAATAACTCCTGGTAATAGAAGATACGTTATTATAGAAGAAAATTTATATTTATTTTATTTATTTAATTCTGCTTACACGCAAATAACATACAGCCTGTTTTCATACAATTATTATTTATATTCGTACAGGTAAATGTATTGTACTGATAATTCATAAGTGAAAGCACTCATTCACTACTACAAAAATAAAATTTTCATGTATCCAATATCAGTAAAAATGTATTTCCTGTATAAAATCATTTAACTGTGGTAAAATAATGCAACTTTGTTATTAATTCCTTTATTTATGTGGTTGCTTCAGATATAATTTATAATAATATATTTTAAATAAAACTTTAATAAATGGTGTGATTTTATTGCACGTTTTCTAATAAATCCTATTCTTAAACTATTTACTTTTCTTTAAAACTTTCCATCGCAAACGGAAGTTAACATAAGACTCCCGTTCTTCGTCCCCAGTATAAAAAAAATTTAAATTAATTGGATTATTTATAAATTGTAATTTTTCTCATCAGCTGGAAAACGTTGTTTATGGAATTTATTATGTTCGTGCTTACGTAATCAATACGGCAATGATGGAAGATAGTTTATCGACTTCGTCATCGACATCTTCAATTTAATTCAATCAGCTGAAAAATTTATGTACAGAAATATATCAATGTGATATTTTCGTAAATAAACGATTAAAATACGATATAACAATTTATGATTTTTCGTATTTGTTTTTATCTATCAAATCAGTTAAATAAATAATACAGTTGACCCCCCTATAACACTGTTGATAATTCCGTTTTATATGAATTCCATGTTGTACGAGTCACTTAGATTTTACAAATACGTGTGCTGGGCTGTGAACGGCTCACGTATTTGTAAAATCTAAGTGATTCGTACCACATGGAATTCATATAAAACGGAATTATCAACAGTGTTACAGGGAGGTCGACTGTATATCTAATCTACAAACGTAACTAACTTCTATATTATTAAATTTTTTATTTCAACATACTAATCGAGTAATAAAGAAAAGGTTGGTTTGGTAGGATACGGCTACGCAATACATGGGGCCATCTGCCAATGGTGGTATCTCCCTGGAAAACTATGTAGTCAGCATATTAGCGAGGCACGATCCCTCGACCAACTATCACCAGTGTATTTACTCGATCATTGATGGCTTAAAGAAAAGAAAGATCAAATGACACTGTGCGAAACAGTTTTAATAGACGTTAAACTTTTATTGACTGGAATGAAGTAGAACACATTGCAATAGACCTTAAAAACTGACGAATAGCTGTTAGCTATATGCCTAGTTGCATAGGCAAAATTACATGGAAATAATTGAATATAAATATAAAAATGGCTTATTGCAAACATTAAAAAATAATAGATTAATGATGTTAAATGTAAAATATATATCACACATTATTGATCAAACGTTGATTAGACAAATAATACAATAGAAAACAATTTGAATTGGCTTAAAAACTACAATTTATATTTTTTTTTTTTTTTAGCATTGATGCATACTTGATAAGGAATTGGAGTACTGAAATCCGAAAAGAATGAAACACTCGATACAGGCATCATAGTGCCATTTTCCCTCTGAAAAAGTGAGAAAAGTGAGTTGAAATACAGAAAAAGTGAGCAAAAAGTGAGTGCAATAGTGACAAAACAAAGTGAAAACACGGACGGAAAACTAAGCGAAATAGCAGTAAAAGTTGTTTTATTTTTACTGTTATGGTTAAATACATTTTAAAACTTTCTGCATATACTGTAATATTTCCAATAAACCATGAATACTTGATAAGTCTTTGGCTTCTTCTGTAAATAATCAGTCANAAATCTAAGTGACTCGTACAACATGGAATTCATATAAAATGGAATTATCAACAGTATTATAGGGGGTCAACTGTTTTAAAGAGCTAAGCAGCATTACAGTAAATTATCAACAGTGTTATAGGAGGTCAACCGTATTTATATTTTACTAGTAGTAATTCAAACACAAATAATTATCGTATTTATTTTCAGGCACTTGGCAATTCTTATCATCAAGTTTTTATTCAGTTGATGATAAGAATTGCCAAGTGCCTGAAAATAAATACGATAGTTATTTGTGTTTGAATTACTATTGAATTACTAAACTTGAATTACTAAGAACTTGATGATAAGAATTGAATTTGAATTACTAAGAACTTGATGATAAGAATTGCCAAGTGCCTGAAAATAAATACGATAATTATTTGTGTTTGAATTACTACTAATAACTACAAGCACGGTTTCAAAAGTAACAAAAAATAATATATTAATGATGTTAAATGTAAAATATATATCACACATTATTGATCAAACGTTGATTAGACAAATAATACAATAGAAAACAATTTGAATTAGCTTAAAAACTACAATTTATACTTTTTTTTTAGCATTGATGCATACTTGATAAGGAATTGGAGTACTGAAATCCGAAAAGAAACACTCGATACAGGCCTCATAGTGCCATTTTCCCTCTGAAAAAGTGAGTTGAAATACAGAAAAAGTGAGCAAAAAGTGAGTGCAATAGTGACAAAACAAAGCGAAAACACGGACGGAAAACTAAGCGAAATAGCAGTAAAAGTTGTTTTATTTTTACTGTTATGGTTAAATACATTTTAAAACTTTCTGCATATACTGTAATGTTTCCAATAAACCATGAATACTTGATAAGTCTTTGGCTTCTTCTGTAAATAATCAGTCATGAAAGATGATGTTCTTTTATTAAGATTTTTCTGGATGTTTTCAGCTTCCTTCTTTTTTGCTTCCTCTTGATTTTGAACACTTTAACACTAACAAGCATGACATGTGCTGCCCGTATTTCATTCATGTTCTTCTCCAGTTAATGGCCTTCTCCAGTTTTTTTGTTTGCTGCTTCTAACAAAACTTGGCCTGTCTCGTGTATTTCATTTTCTTCTGGTTTTTTCTGTTTTAAACTCTGCTGCAGTGCCATTATCTTTTCCTTGTCACAAACAGCTTTCTTTTGATGTTCTTCAAAATGTTTCTGTGCTTCCTCTTCTGCTCTTTTTTTCTGTTTCTCTTCTTTTAACTTCTTTTCATTTTCCAATTGTTCTCGATAATTTCAATGTGCTGAAGCAGCTAATTTCAATAGATCCTTCGTAATAGGTACAAGATGTGAGCTTTGGTCATACATGTTTAGTCCCTCCTTAACAATCAAAAGTGAATTGAGCATCCTTTCTGACATTGCTGCTCTATCAGGAGGAAGTGGCCGGCATGAAATTGAAAATCCCCGTTCCACATCAGCATTGCCACGAGAGAGGGTCAATACTGATTTCACCAATTTCATTAACTGGGATAGTTTGTGTTCCCAAGGGAGTCAACCAATTTAAAATACTTACTCCAATAATAATCAATTTTCTTATCTGTTAAGTCTGTCAAATCACTCTCGCTCAAATTGAAGTAGCCGCCACTTGTTCTGCAAAGTATTCTCAGCAATTCACATGGAAGAGCTCTTGCAATACTTACAATTCTTTATAAGTGTTTTTTTCACTAATATTACTTTGCCGAAGACATGTCAATGATTTCAACAGTTTGCATTGAATTGGAGCTTTTTCTACCTTATATATGGAAGCCACAACATAGTGTTTTTGTAAGCAACTGCGAAAATGCAATTGATCTTTTTGAGATAATTTACTCAACTCATTGGCAACCTCACTCAGCATTGCAAATAATTTCCTCTAATAGCAAAATATTTGTTTTGTCAAACAATTTCTTTAGATTTAATACAAATTCTTTAGATTTAATACAATTTCTTTAGATTTAATACAAAAGCTTCAAAATATCTACTTTCAAAATTTTAATAACTAGGTTTAGAAGCAAGTCCCATAGTTTGCTGTACAGGAGATGTATTAGAGGTTCTTCTCTTTAAAAAATGATGTATATTTTGTGAAAATTTCAACACTTGAAATGCCTTGAAGTACTTCTGCTTTCATGGAAGGAATCTTCAACAAACAAGATATAATTCTGTACAAAGACTTGACATTATGCTTTGTTTACTTGAAGGAATATACTTTAAGTAGTAGTACGTTATACCCTCCCACTGCTCAATTAACCTTGATGCTGCATCATGGAATGTCAGCCAACGTGTTGTTGTTTTATAAATTATGCTTAGGCAACTTGAGCTTTTCTTGCACAGCTTCATAACTTTCCCAGGCCATCCATCAAAAAATCTGTAAACTGCCACAATAATTCAAATGCATCTTCACCCAGTTCACTTAATGCTTTCAGATATGTGTTATGAATAATATGAATCGTACATGTTCCAATGTCAACAAGGCTTTTCTTGCGAATTTCCAGTACATCTTCCTTAAAAAGTCGTAACACTTTTTGGTTACTATTAGGACCATCTGATCCTATTATCAAAAGTTTGTGCAGTGACAGGTTAGCAATATCGATAGCTTTGATGTGTGTATGCAATGTTTCTGCATCTGCTACCCAAGAAACCATGAATTTAGGTATCTGCAGAATGAGAAATTACTACATATTGTTTTCATGGGCCATACACGTTCTCGTTCTGCATGGTATGCAGCATCTCTCGAATTATATAAACTCACAGCTGCTAATCCTTCTCCAGTCACATTGTCAGTATTACTTGGAATTTCATCAATTTTTGATGGGCCTGGGAAACTATCGCCTGGTCCAACCAATGTCAGGCGTAACTGTCTTGGACCATAAGCACAGATAAGTTTTTGTCTGTGCTTGGCATACCTCCATGATCTAAAAGTGTTTGGAAATCTTTTTTCACTTGTATTATGCAATTACATACTTTGCAAAATACGTGTCTGAATGTACTGTACAGTTGCCCATAATCTTATTGTACAATCTGCCTTGTCCTTTTATTTCAACCAAACAGTTCGGAATTTACACTTTGGTGGTGTCATATTCAGTGGATTCAAACCATTGCATCCATCGTCTATACTCTAACTTGGAACCTGTTATAAACCAACAGTTTGTCGGTATCATTCCGCTAGAGATTTTTATTAGTAAATTACAATCGGAAGTGAGTAAACACGTGATGACCACGTGATAGGTCATTTCTCTGCACGTGTTAAAATAGAACACAAGAATAAAAATTACCAATAAAATAAAGCAATACTTAGAAAATCATTTTTAGCATATTTTACCAATTTTATTTGATCATTTAAATATATATAATTTGTCAAAAATTAACGTTAAATATATATTATTTAGTTCTACACAAAATATATTTACAATTCAATAGTTTAACGTATTTCAAAATTTAACATATAACTATACAAATCCATCTTTTATGATTGTTTAACAAGCCACTTCAATTTTTCCAGATCATATCTACCCTTGGTTGATTTGAAACAAGAACACTTTTAACTAGAATCTTACTTTGTGCTTTGAAAACTTTTATCTATATCTTCTCTATATTCTCGACCATATCAACAGTCTGTAGCATTGAATCGTATTGATTTATAATCTACAGCACATACATACTTGTATTATTCTATGAGTATTGTGCAGTTGATACGTAATTCACTTACTAAAAACAGGAAAGTGAATCATTTGTAAAACGTCAACCTTTAGTGAAAAGTATAAAAGCGCTCATTACTACAAGAAATCATATTTAATCTCAACAATGCGCTTTCACTTTATGGTTTATTTTTATAAATGATCAAAAGAAAATAGAATTGAAGGGATCACATTTCTTTTATAATTATGACACGGTAAAGTTTATTTTAGTGCACGTTCCCCAACCATACTATCTCACAATCTTCAAATTACAATTCCAAAAAGCATTGCAGTTCATATAATAAGACTACATTTACCAAACCAAATGTTTTCGTGGTAAGAAAACAGATGTACAATTATTGAAAGGGGTAGAAACAGGTGTTTTTGGCAAATACAACGGTTCAGATTACCCTCTTAACAGATAACACATCTTCCCCGGGCTTCTACTCTTACTCGAAGATTGTCACAAGATTGTGTCCGAAATTACCGGAGCGAAATTCCTGTCGGCATCTTTCATATAAATCCACTTCATCCGATAAAAGTATAAATTACTCCATCTTAGATTTTGAGAAATTGGTATTAAACAGGTTTTTTTTTCTTTTTTTTTTGTTATTATTTTTTTCATGATATAGCTGTCTCTAGATTAAAAATTGAGTAGGTCTAATTAGTAATAGAAGGGGTTTCCTCTCTTTATGTTTTTCTCCCTCTTTTTTTTTTTCTTTTTTGGTCAATAACTTCCTGTCGCGAGTCACGTGACGACAGGCAATGAAGCGAGGAAGTTCTTTAGTGACAATTCTACGAGTTAGCTGCATGTGTGGTCCTGTCTTGCAATATAGACACGTCACCTGCCTTTTCCATAACAATGACGTCACAATGGTTATATTATCTACGTCACTGATCACTGGTTTTCGAGACACGTGTTTTCCATTGACTTCTGTTTATATACCCGAACTACATTAGTCTGTATATACATATTGACTTTGTAATAATAAGAAAAAAAAATTACAAAATAAAGAAAATAATTACTGAGCTTAATAAACGATAAATAAAGATAAAATTTTATGTAAAGGAGTAATGATAAAATTTTATTTAAAATAATAAATTATTAATTGTTTTGTTTTTATTATAAGTTGTTTTATAATTATGATAGATTTTTAATAATTTGATTTAAATATGACCAAGGCCGGCTCAGGCGTCAGTTTTTCGGGTCTCAACGTGAGGCCTTCCTTACACTTTCAAATTTCTATTTAAAAAAAAAAAAATTCTTTTCTGCAAATATTTTGGGGCCTCAATAACAACTTTTTCCTGAGGCCTCGCAAAAACTTCCTGAATATGATTATTTTATTTTAATTAATTCATTGTAATTTCTACTTAATTAAATAACATCATTAAGACATTAATGCGATGAAACATGCCTTAAAAAATCTTTTAGAAATACAAAATTACAGTTGATTTATCAGAATAGAATGGTTAATTTTTCAATGTATTAAAATTTCTTTTTATAATAAAAGCACACAGATAAATTATCAGACAAAAAAGTTTATAAGAGAGAAAAAAATTCACATTAAAAACATTCTCATATAATATAAAATTCAAAAGTAAATAGCATTCAATGCTAATTTTCTAAACTAATGCTAAAATAGGTGAAATATTTTCATAATCTTAAGTTAAGGGAAATGTTATAACAATTAAAATAATTCAATTGGTTATTTACTCATAAAGTGTAGTTCAAAGTTCATTCGTACATATTTGTGTGAAGTTTTCAATGCTGTAAAATAAGACTCTAAAAAAAGAATGTATTATAAGAAATGCTGTAAATCAGACTTGTAACAGCAAGATATGCAAACAGAAGTTAGTCTATCTCATTAGAATTGCATTAACTGCTATAAATCTACTTTAAGTTTCTTTATCATTGCCGAAACTAATTCCAGAGAATTTTATAATTATTCATAATATAAATACATTATGTTTAGACAGAATACATTGAATATAGGATATTAAAAATAAAATTAATGAGATAAATTTAATAAAAAAAAATAAAGTCATTCATTTTTGTTAAGAATTATTACTACATTATGAGATTAATTATTAGTTTAAAACAATTTAAAACAGAGAATTTTGTTTTGTATTTTTTTATTTATTTTGTCTGGTAAGCAATTAATTTTAATGATAATTAAATATGAAAATTATATTTAAAAATAAGTTTAGAATAGGTCATTAAATCATACATTCCTACACAATTTATATAAGTTTGTATAATATATATGTAAACCTATTTTTTTTTAAATATTTTATATAAGTAAACAGAGATAACGTAATGTAAGTTTATTTACATCGCAAGTGTTTTAACTAGAATTAAACTGTGTAGGAGTATCAAAATGCAAAATAAGTCTACATCTTCCATCACCTTAAACTTTAAAAAAATATAATAAAATCTGTATTAAATGGAATCACATAATATCGTTTTAGACAGATGTTTTACTGTAGTTTACATGCCCATTGGTCTATGGTTATATCTATATTTAGTCTATAATTATTATACAAACGATTACATAGACTACTATATTATACTATAATGTATAATGTAAATTTATCGGCGTTTATAAAAGTATACATGCCAATAAATATACATTGCATTCAGACTATAACAGTTTGAAAGACAGAATTTTTCTATCTCTTTTTTTTTTACATTATATCTCACATAACTACCTGAATATTATTCTATATTCAGTGTATAATACATTTATATATTCTGAAAAAATTCAGAAATTAATATATAAATTTATAACTGTATACAGTATAAGTTACATGCGAGGATTCTAATAGATATCCCTAGAAAACTATTTACGTGTTCTTTTATCATTTTTAAGGAGAAAATAGCGACCTTCTAAAGTAAGTTTCTTCGAAATGAAGGTAACCATGAAATTAAAAATAATAATAATAAAGTCATTGCTTACTGTAGTCTGGCTCTTATACACAAATACCTAAATATTATAGATTTTATTCTCTATTTTAAATGAAATTATAAACTAAACTCGTATTTATTTAGTTCTTCTGCTAATTTAAATAGATCCGTAGTTAATTTTAATGAATTAGAATATAATTATTATTTTTTAAATCATGTCTTTTTAAATCTGTTTATTCCACTTTGAATTTTAAATCATTAATAAAAAAAAAAAGTAATAAAAATCATTTCTAAACACAGTACTAAATAGACGTAGACCGAATCATCATTATCATTTTCAAATATTATTAATTGAACAAAAATAAAACCATAAAAATCTACAAACTATGATTTATAATGATTTATCTACGAAATTGTCTTCACAAATGATTGTGCAGGTGCAGGTGCAGGTAAAGGATATACATATATATATATATTTGCAAGTCTACAGGGGGGAGAAAAAAGAAATAATTTAGCGCTTGGCCACATTTCGACCTCTGATATTGTCTGATAGTTATTAATCTTCTCGAAATAAAACTATAACGTTCAATCATGCGAGAAACCTGTCTAGGATCCGTCTACAGCTTAAGAGCGGCAGAAAAAAGTATCAAAAATGATATCACGAAACAATTGAACGAAATAAGAAAAAAGAGAGAGAGAGAGAGAGAGGTGTAGTCTTAGTCTACGAATCGAATTTATTACAATTATTAATATCATTACGAAAACTCAAGAAAAATATCAACAGGATAAAACTATGGAAAAAGTTTTCAGGGTTCCCCTCGAACGGTAAATCAATTAAGAAACGCGTTGAATCATGGGAAGTCGGCAGTCAGACAATAATTACAGACCTGACATAAGACACAGGGAATCACCTCTTGCCCGTAACAGATTACTGGTAGGGCCACCCACGTCGAACGACACCAACCCCCATCGCTCCTATCCCCCAATGTGCAGAATCACACTGCCACGTGCTACGCCCGTTACCAAGGAAACAACAAGTCAGTACTGAATTGAACTTGGTATGGACTCGATAAAGCATTGTCAGGTATTTTTATTAATATTATTATCGATATTAATTTTATTATCTGATAACATCTGCTAATTATTATTATTATTTTTTTTAA
>NW_019384330.1:530041-547748 GCF_000671375.1 Centruroides sculpturatus
CGATTATGTTATCAACTCAATTTCATATTTATTTTCATATTTTCACTTCGCGGTCCTTCTCTGTTATTTTTCCGTTATTTACAAGTGTAGGTCATTTGATATCATCATTTATCACATACTGCCATGACACTCTTGTCTGTCGGCTACAACTGCCAAGAATTAACGCGATTGGCGAAGCGTAGTGACAGCGGGCCAATAGAGAGCAGGATCCTTGCCATAATGCGGTTTGCGCGCCAATTTTCGTACGTGCGTTAATCAAGCCGAATAGTTTGACCGAATATTCGGCTATTCGGCCACGCTCCTGGCCGAATATTCGGTATTCGGCCTGAGGCCGAATATACTATTCGTTACAACACTAATGTTTACTAATGAAAAATGCTTATGTTATTCCATATAATCATTTAGATAACGTTAACATGACATAATGCCCTTCTTTTCAGTCCTTCGTTTATAAATTATATAATTATCTAATAAGCCATAATTACGCTTTTGCGAAGAAAACTTAAAATTTAATTTTTATACGCCATTTTGAGTTATAAAGTGAAGACCGATGTGAACACATTCAATTTAAATATAACTTTCAAGCAATAGTCAAATTTGAATAAAGTTACTTAAATGAGAAACTTTATAACATTTAATTATATAAAATAAATAANTAGAAAATCATTTTTAGCATATTTTACCAATTTTATTTGATCATTTAAATATATATAATTTGTCAAAAATTAACGTTAAATATATATTATTTAGTTCTACACAAAATATATTTACAATTCAATAGTTTAACGTATTTCAAAATTTAACATATAACTATACAAATCCATCTTTTATGATTGTTTAACAAGCCACTTCAATTTTTCCAGATCATATCTACCCTTGGTTGATTTGAAACAAGAACACTTTTAACTAGAATCTTACTTTGTGCTTTGAAAACTTTTATCTATATCTTCTCTATATTCTATATATTTTACATATTAATTAAAAGCAAAATGTTCCGTCACCGCCGAAACCGAAACTAACTCTTTACAAAGAAGTGCTATAAATAGAGACTCAACTCTGACTACCTGCATGAAATGTAACCTAATCAATCAAGACTGATCCGTACCTTCCAAAATAACATGTTTCAATTGATTTGATTTCAATTTTAATTTACATTAATTAATTTTGATTTTATTTTTAATTTTAACTTCTGTTTCGGTTTTTGTTTCGATATAAAGAACTGAGTTTTAAAATTTTAATTTAATTTTAAATTTAATTATTTTTACTTTTGATTAACTGGCTACCTAGTTACGTATAAATACAAACGAATACCCGGTGCACGAAACTTCTCCCCCAAAGACGAACTGAACCTGCCGGCTTATCGGGTTTGCCGGTATACCAAATGCCATGAATTAACCGGATCTCATCTCATCTCATGGACGATAGAAGAAGGATAAGATGTAAACAAATAAAATAAAATCTTTCTGGTTATTACATTCCAAGTCAATATCTATCGGTTTGGGCTGCGGCGCACTCCAAAACATTCGTGTAGGAGTTGACGCGCTGGGTTTTCTTAGCTCTCTATACAATCTGCATCGTCCGACATTAGTCATTCTGGGCTTTTCCGATTTTCTTTTTCAATTTTTCTTTCCAATGATATACGTTTTTTACATTACTTTTCGTATTTCCTTTACAATTTCTTCCGCATTATGAAAATTTTCTTCGACTCGAACAGCTATCGGCTTATAACTTTACAAATTCTATTTTAACGATTATTATTGCTAAGTAATATTGTAGATTCTGTCGTTCTGTACAAATCAACACCGATTTCGACGTCCTATCTCTTCGCCATCCAAAATTTTACTGCCCAAACTCCGTACTGCTTTGCCATATTCATTTTCACGTGCAACTACTACTCCTCCCCACACAGCTGCACACCCCTACTTTCCATCATTTTAAATATGGACGTAAAACTTCTATCTAACAAAATTTAAATCGTGAGGCTATCATTTATAGTTTACGATATATAAGCGCGACAAATTTTTCATTTGTTTGGTCGCTCCAGTTATCGTAAACCTCCATATACCGAACCGAATTTAAAGACATGTTCGGATCAAAAGAGAGCGAGAGCAACAGAGGGATTCCGCAGTATTTGCTTGTTCCCTGATTTTCCATGACTTTTTATGCTAAAAAAATCTTATTCCCTGACTTTCCATGTCTGTACGGATCTTGTATGTGGAAGGGATTTTTGTTTCCTATAATTTAACAACACTGAGCGGCAGTTGCGGTTTTGAGTCCCGCTCGGGCCGAGTATTTTCTTTCAGAAAATTCTAGTCCGATAGTTCGATAATTCGGCGGATCGTCTGGTTTTAAAAGTATTTTTGATTGGTCCCACATCTTCCTAATTAAGCAGGTGAAAATTACCAAAAAAAAAATGAGAAAAGTGAGCTACTCCGAGGTCTGTCGATATGATTTCGTATATTAAGAGAGAATTATTTCACAAATACTTGATACTTTTCGTTTCAATTAAATTTTCTGGTTTGAATAGACAATAGTTAGATTAACAGTCTAATATCTATTTTTCTTTAATTTAGCGCCCTTAATTCAGGCAAGGGTCTTGAATTAACTCTTAAGACAGTTATAGAATACTTATTCAAAAGCTAATTCGCGTTTATGTGTAATGTATATAAATAAAAAACTTTAAATTGAATTTTAAGTACTGTTACAATAAAAAAACTGTTCATAATCGACTCAAAAAATTGTGCGAAAACAATTTTCTAAGATTTTTTTTGGCCGAGAAACATAGTCTAAAGTCCAACCTAGATGTTCACAAAGTACAAAGGCTTGGCCCTGCTTAAAAAAGAAGTCCAAATCGGAAGTCCGTATATAATTAATCGAGCCTCTTGCCTCTAAGCTTTCCATATCTGATCTCGACTTTTATCTATCTAACACTCTTCTCGAGATTAAGAAAGGACAGACAGAATACTAGACACAGGTGAGAATTTATAGGTCTGCAACTTTGAAAAGTTCAGCCCAATGATAGGAATTTCAGAAGAAATATTCATTTATAAACGTAATCATTTCAGTGTTGATTATAATTTATTTTTGTTTATACAGGAAAATTATATTCCGAGTTTTCTCATATGTTTCTGTCTTAGCATCTTATTATTTAACTTCCCACATTTTTAATATGTAAAGTATAAAGATAACTATATTTCATTAATTATTCATTAGTCATCTATTTGATCTTATTATTAAGTTGAAAATCTCGCAAGGCGATGTGGACTTTTTAACCTCCAATTACTATTAAAAACGATTAATGGTCTATAGCTTTATTTCATTCCCACTATTCAAATTTGATGGTAAAATTACAAACACTCGAACTTTATTGTTAATTTTTCTAATATCCACATTTAAAATTTTCCTGGATTTTTTTCTAATTTATTCGTATTAAATGTTTATTAATTTATTCAATGTAAAACGTAGCATTTTGAAGTTAATATCATAAAATGAAGTCATAACGAATCAATTTGGCTCCTTCGTAAGATTAACAAGCTTAATATTAAGCTCCTTCTAACATTATCACTAAAATACCTTAAGCTTAATATTTTATTTGAAGATAAATGCCGTTTCTCTCCCTTTTTTCATATTTTTATAATCTTAGTAAAATCTAACTAAATACAAAAACAATTCTAAATTGAGCCTACAATGGGAGATTATTCCTTGTCATTTCGATTATTAAACGTTTATTATTAAATAATATAAATGTAAATAATTGTTTTATTTCAATTTAGTATAAGTAAAGAAATAATATTGAAATATGTGCAATGGAAGGTGGTTTGGAGAAGAATTTTCAGTGGCTCGTTGTGTTACATTTATTGTTGATACTCTACTCATGGTTAGTATTAATACTAACGCTTAACATAACATAACGTATCATATAGAGATAACAAAAATTATATATAAAATACTACTTGATTACATATTTCAATATATTTATAACAATGCAAATAAAATGCAACACCATCGTTCTTCATTCCTCACCCATGACATTGCGAGTTGACCCCATGCTTAATCACAATAATTGTGTACGGCCAAATAGCCTTAAAATGTGTTAATATTTTGGATTATTTAGTTAATAAATTACTTTATAAATGATTAAATTAGTAATGTAATCTTACGAGTATATTCTAAACTTATAGTCTTTATTATACAAATCTTTAAAATATTTTAATACATCTGCAGTTTGGAGGTGTTGTGATATTCATGAGTGGTAAACTAGTACGAGAAGAAATAGCGAGCAAATCAAGTTTCGTAAATAACGTCTTGCGTCTTCTTCCCTTATGTGTCATGGTTATCGGTGGTGCAATTTCCATCCTGTCTTTTCTATCAAATTGTGCAGCTTGTTGCAGAAATGCGTGCTGCATAATAACGGTGAGAACTCATGTTATTAAACGTAAATTATGATTTGAAAAAAAATTCTCGTTTTTTTTAGATTAGTATAATTCTTTCTTGGCTGTTAATTGTACAGATTTCGATAGGAATCGCATTGGTTAGAAATAAAGAGAAGGTGAGAATGATTTTCAGATTAACAGATTAACAGATGATTTCTTTAATTAAACATGATTTTTTCAGATTTATTATATAATTGCTGAGAAAATGCACGAATCGATGAAAAATTATTCGAAAGATAACACAACCAAACACGAATGGGATAAATTTCAATCAACCGTCAGTCGATCTCTTTAGACAGTGTTTCCCAAACTTTTTCGACTACCATTGTATATTTGTTTGCTTCAGAATGAATTTTAATCCCTCTTATCATCCACCACCCTTACCTCCTTTGCCTTCCAGCACCCCCTTGGATCTTCAAAGGAACAGTAGCCCCTTGAGAGCGGTAGAAGATCTAAGGGGCCCATTTTGGGAATCACTGCTTTATACAAAAATTGGCATACTTTATACAAATACATAAATAACATAAAAATATCTTTTTTGTTTTGTTTTTAGAAAGCGTGTTGTGGAGTTGAAACTTTAACCGATTGGTTATTGGCTTTAAGGACTATGATTTTACCAGAATCGTGTTGTTATGGCTTTGGTACAGAACCATGTAGTCCTTCATTGAGAGGATATGTAACTGATTAATATATATATTTAAATTTTAAAATTATAAATTAATAAATTTTTAGTAAAATATTCAAAATAATAATTATTATTTTTAGAAAAAAGTATTTCAACAAGGATGCTACAATAGATTGTTGTTTTATGTGGATATAGCAATATATATGTACGTCGTAACGAATTCTATAGTAGGTCTACTTGAGGTAATGATATTGCTTCTTCTTAAAATAATGTATTTGTAAAATTATTAAATTGTCCGATCAATAAATTTACAGTTCATATCAAATTATATATCAATATATTTGAATATTCGACGTATTTTTTACAAAAATGTCGTTTTTCATAGTCATGTATACAGAATTTATCAATTTATTGCAATATTATTTAAATGTATAAAAGATATACAGGTTAAAATATAAAATATAAAGTATATATTATTTGAAGAGCACATATTTATTAGTTTTATCAATAATTTACAAATATTGCGCTGATATCACACAATAAATAATACGAATATATAAAATATCAACGCTCAGACACTGTAATGTTACAAATAAAATAAAATATGAAGAAATTTCAACAGTTTCTTCTTAACTTTTTTTCGTATTGATTATAGTAACAGTCTTTGGAATGCTGTCGTAAAATGAACCACGTATTTCTTAAGCTATATATTACAAATTGAGATTATATTTCCAGAAAAACTTTAATTACATAGTAAAACACAAAGAAGGCTAACATAAAATAGGGCATTTCAATCAGCCAGAAAATTGATACGAGTAAAAAGGATATTGTAAAGTGATAGGTCGTAAAGTAGGGGTTCTAATGCGCTTAAAAATTTATTAATTTTATTTAACTTTGTAGGATAATAAAACAAATTTAAATCATTGCTGTTTTTTCATTGTTACAGAAATAAATAATTTGCAATGTATTTAAAATATATCAAAAAATGAACTTATAAATGAATTTTTTAATATTTATTAAATAGTTTCAAAATTTGACTTACGAAAAATTGAAGTTTTTCGCACTTTTATCTCGTTATAAATAAATTAAAGCTATTATAAATTTAATTATTTACTGAAATTCATTTATTATATTTATGTAAAGTTTTACATTTTAAATTTAGTTTTCCTTAAAAAAAAAATAGGAGAAATTCTAGTTACAAATTGCTTAAAATATAAGTGCGAATAATAACATCTGAAAAAACTTGTAACATGAGAGTTATTTTATTAGTAAATTATACAGGATTTAGCTAAAAAAAAATTAAATAAAGCTACATCTTGCTTCTTCTACATATTAGCGAAATACAAGTGCACGAGAGTATAGGTAATCAATAGTGAGCTATTCTATGACGTAATCATCACGCACCGCTGCCTGGTATCGGCGGTGCAAGACGGTACATTGGGTTATTCTTATTGGGACAAATCCTATCTCGGCTTCTATAAAAAAGAATAGGATTTTTCCTCGTAACAAGGAGAAACGACTAGACACCGAATGTGTGAAGCTTCTCTACATGGCCTCGTTGCTAAATGCCTTTTTGAGTATTTTTTAAACCGGAAAAAGAAACATTTTGTACTNCGTGCCAATAAGCTGCCTCGACTTGTTAGATTATGTTATCAACTCAATTTCATATTTATTTTCATATTTTCACTTCGCGGTCCTTCTCTGTTATTTTTCCGTTATTTACAAGTGTAGGTCATTTGATATCATCATTTATCACATACTGCCATGACACTCTTGTCTGTCGGCTACAACTGCCAAGAATTAACGCGATTGGCGAAGCGTAGTGACAGCGGGCCAATAGAGAGCAGGATCCTTGCCATAATGCGGTTTGCGCGCCAATTTTCGTACGTGCGTTAATCAAGCCGAATAGTTTGACCGAATATTCGGCTATTCGGCCACGCTCCTGGCCGAATATTCGGTATTCGGCCTGAGGCCGAATATACTATTCGTTACAACACTAATGTTTACTAATGAAAAATGCTTATGTTATTCCATATAATCATTTAGATAACGTTAACATGACATAATGCCCTTCTTTTCAGTCCTTCGTTTATAAATTATATAATTATCTAATAAGCCATAATTACGCTTTTGCGAAGAAAACTTAAAATTTAATTTTTATACGCCATTTTGAGTTATAAAGTGAAGACCGATGTGAACACATTCAATTTAAATATAACTTTCAAGCAATAGTCAAATTTGAATAAAGTTACTTAAATGAGAAACTTTATAACATTTAATTATATAAAATAAATAAAATTAATAATAATTATAAAGAATACTTAAAAATTCATCTAGGCCCTCGCTAAGTAATTGTATGAAATTAAAATATTCAGAAATTATTAAATTATGTATTTATATATAATTTAACAATTCTGAAATTAATTATGTATTCCGCAATACTTTATAAAAATAAATGAATTATTTAAAACGATTATTTAAGATATTTAATTTATAACGCCATTGACGTATAATTTCATTGTTAATTAATGATTATATTATTGCATAATAAATTACATACTAACATATTGAATTTTGATAATTTTATGGCTAGAATATTCAATTTACTTATTATTTAAAGTTATTTACTAGTTGATTATTTAAGGCATAATATAATGGAAGACAGCGATGAAAGCGACAACGATTCTTCAAATCCTCGAACTATACTTTATATTTCAGATATTCTTCTTCTTGTAAGTCAATATTTTAAAAATTTTATTTGAGTTGTTTTCGCTTAACCCACTTTACTACACTCAAATGCCAATTTTGATTAATTTAAATTTAAAATTAATATTTTTATGAAAATCGGAACCAATCAAAACATTACACGAAATCAGAACTATTGATTCTATTAGGGATTCATGCCATGTGCCCTCTTGCGACAGCATCTCCGTTTAGATGCCATGAGCTACCACTGATGTGGAATTTAAGCTTATGTTGGTGAATGTCTTAAGTTATTTAAAATCCTGATCATATCGTATCCTTGATGAATATCACGGGAAAACTCTGCCATAAACTTAAGCTGGGATTTTGGATACTTACAAACCGTATGCAGCAGTTCAGTTTACATCTTTCAATCTTTGCTCGAGTCCAGCTTAACAGTTCTGCTTGTATAGTATATTTATAAACAATGTTGGTTAGCAACAGAAAACAATCTCCAAAGCTATTACATACGAACTGAATTCAGTCAATTCTAAAACTAAATTTGAAAGGAATCGTGTTTCCAAAATCAGTTGCTAAATCAGATATCATTGCTTCTATTTTGAAACACTAGTCACCAAAACGTAGATGAGATTCAATTATACCAACTCCAGTGTTCTTGTCACTGTTCGTGTTTTGGTGCTTGTCTTTGTACGTGATCATCAGTGGTTCAACTTTTTTTTTTTTGCTGTCAGTTCGTTAACAATGACTGACAAGTACGAATTTACCAAATACATTTAAAGAATTGAACGTTATAATCCGCATTTGAAAGTAAAATGTAAAAAATGTGAATTAATTTAGTCTTCCTTAGAATTTCATCGGTGCATTAAAGAACAGCTCGCTTGTAAAACGATTTAAGCGCAAGTAGTTAACTTTTGTAATTTTTCAAACATACTTGAACAGTTATTTTAATGTGATTCCGATGTAAAAAAACTCTAGATTTAAGCATAAATTTCCTTCAGCTCAATTTACAGGCATTGAAAATATTAATAGATTTTTATTAATATAGATTGGCAGTAATGCCCTATTGGCTATTGGAATTGTCGCACAATCGTACATACCTAACATAGAAGTATTCATCAATGATACCGTAAAACTAGTGCCAAAGGCTGTCATAATTATGAGTATTGTAATATCTTCAGTTTCAGTTATATATTTCGGTGCCATAGCCAAACGTAGTTCACGCTGTATGAAAATTGTAAGTAGAATATTTTTTTCCAGATATATTTTTATATAAATAAAATATATACAATAAATATTTTATGTTTCAAGTGTTGTTTATTTCTGATAATGATTTTCATCGGCCAACTTGCAATAGGAGTTACAATATTCTTGAAAAGGAAAGAAGTGAGAATTACATTTTAAATTTTAATCCATAAAATATATGTTGTAATATAAATTTTTTTGAATTGTGAAATTTTTTATTATTTTTTAATTAGGCAGAACTTCACATTAAAAATCATCTCGAAGAAACGATAAAATCTTATCTATCAGATGAGAATATAAAAAAAAAGATAGATGAATTTCACACAAATGTAAGTCCATTGAAAATATGCATAAGTTAATGTATAATAATGTTAAAATCACAATACAAATTATATAAAATATTTAAAATTTTACATCACATTTTTAGAATCAATGTTGTGGAATTAGTAATTACACTGATTGGACTCGTATTTATAAATATGATGACCTACCACCGTCTTGTTGTTATGGTATAGGTAGAAGAAACTGTCAACTAACAGACGATGTAAATTGATTTTTGTAAATATTAAATAAATATTTAGAGTATTTATTTTATAATTTCTTTTCTAAATTATTTTTATCTTGCTGGGATTAATGGCTTTTTCCAAGCCATAATAGGGGTGGACGGGTGGTGAGAAAATGATCTCGATATATCCGTGTCAAACTACGAACATTAAAGAGATTCTTACCTTTCACGACCCCAATATTCCCTATTATAAATATTTAATTACTAGAAACTAACGAAGGATTTGATAGAAACAAACATATGTCTCTATCAAAGCCTTATATTTATATTTATTGGGACCGTTCATTAATTATGTGTACAGTTTGAGAGAGGGAGGTCAAGATATTGTGTACGTGGCCATTTTCTAATGGTATTAGTGACATGAATTTGTTCTTATAAGTCTAAATTTGATAGTTTGATAAATTTGATAGTTTATTCACATGACTATTAAGTCTACTTAATAGTCATGTGAATAAACTATCAAATTTTGTAAATACTTTCTGTTATTTCTTCAATGTCAGACGTTCCATGTAAAGTGTTTATCAAAATACATCATTGTACACGACAGGGAGGGCTTAAAAAATGGCTAAAAAATTGCACACATAATTAATGGACAGTCCCTTTGTAAAACTTATTTATAACTTTGTACATATTTTTAATTACTGTTTTCAGGAAGTGTTTAAAATTGGATGCTATATAAAAATAAAAAATGTTTTAAATACCGGAATAATTCTGACAGGAATAATAATTTTTCTAGTTTGCGTTCTTGAGGTAAATATACAAATTTTATACTATTTTTGTATAGTAAATTATACATTTATAAATAAATTTATTCTTTTAATATAGATCCTATGTTCTCTTTATGGATTTTACTATCAAAAAAATATGAAAGATACATCTTCGGAAAGTTCCGAAAGTTCGTAAATTATAATAATGAAAAATAAACGCTAAACATAAGATTTAATATATTAAATAAAGTAGTAATGAATACTCAAGTATTGTTTCTTATTGTTGTTGGTATATGGCAACGCGACTCGTGAAGAAAACCCAGAAAACTCCACATGGCCAGCCCATCTTTCTTTCTTTCTTCTCTGATATAGAGATTCTGGCTGGATCGCCTTTTCTCCGATGTAGTCTTGTCCGTTATTAGACTAAGCGATGTGGCCAGCCCATTAGCGATGCATGTTTAATTAATGGTTCCTGGTGGGCTCGAGTGTTGTTTCTTATTAAACAGATTATTAACAGAGGTAACAGAAAGAAATCAATCTTTGAGGATTAGATTTATATTAAATGATCTCTAACACGTCGACAATTTAAACAGATAAATATAATAAATTCGTGTTTTACGACATGATTAGTTTTGAAAAATCGTTGTAACGTGAGCTGTCGTATCTTATTTACCATAAGTACAGTGCCGTAAATTAAGATTAGGTTAAAAATCTGGTTTAATTATATTACACTATGTTTTGCTGGCTAAGCGTTATCATAATTAAAGAGGAGTTCAGATATCTCTGTAAGAAGAACTGTTGGGCACTCTCACCCAAATTTGGTGTACTGTACATACTGTCCTGAGTATGCGGTTTCGAATTTAGAAAAAGTTTAATAGGGTAAAATTTTGCGCTGCTTAACTGCTCTTAACTGCGAAAGTTTCAATCTCCTCAAAACACAGAATCATTTTCTTAAGATTTCCAATAGAGAGGACCTCTTCGTAAACCTTTTAAGCGCCAAAATTTCTAAAGTATTAATCTAGCATTTAAAAACACATATTTACATCAAGGAAACAGCAGTGCTAAATTTCGCCCTAGCGGCCAAATTTCAAACAAAAAAATTCCCCCGAAATCGAAACAGTATACTCACAAAAGTATGTACAGTGTGAAACTGCTTAGGCGACCACCTGTATTCGACGGGCACCTGTCAAAACGGGCAAAAATTTCTGGCACGGAATAGTTTATCCATAGAGTCTTCGTATAAGTTACCTGTATTAAACGACCACATGTGTAACGCGACCGCGGGCATCGATTTTTGGTCCGAAACAGCATACAACACNGCAATACTTTATAAAAATAAATGAATTATTTAAAACGATTATTTAAGATATTTAATTTATAACGCCATTGACGTATAATTTCATTGTTAATTAATGATTATATTATTGCATAATAAATTACATACTAACATATTGAATTTTGATAATTTTATGGCTAGAATATTCAATTTACTTATTATTTAAAGTTATTTACTAGTTGATTATTTAAGGCATAATATAATGGAAGACAGCGATGAAAGCGACAACGATTCTTCAAATCCTCGAACTATACTTTATATTTCAGATATTCTTCTTCTTGTAAGTCAATATTTTAAAAATTTTATTTGAGTTGTTTTCGCTTAACCCACTTTACTACACTCAAATGCCAATTTTGATTAATTTAAATTTAAAATTAATATTTTTATGAAAATCGGAACCAATCAAAACATTACACGAAATCAGAACTATTGATTCTATTAGGGATTCATGCCATGTGCCCTCTTGCGACAGCATCTCCGTTTAGATGCCATGAGCTACCACTGATGTGGAATTTAAGCTTATGTTGGTGAATGTCTTAAGTTATTTAAAATCCTGATCATATCGTATCCTTGATGAATATCACGGGAAAACTCTGCCATAAACTTAAGCTGGGATTTTGGATACTTACAAACCGTATGCAGCAGTTCAGTTTACATCTTTCAATCTTTGCTCGAGTCCAGCTTAACAGTTCTGCTTGTATAGTATATTTATAAACAATGTTGGTTAGCAACAGAAAACAATCTCCAAAGCTATTACATACGAACTGAATTCAGTCAATTCTAAAACTAAATTTGAAAGGAATCGTGTTTCCAAAATCAGTTGCTAAATCAGATATCATTGCTTCTATTTTGAAACACTAGTCACCAAAACGTAGATGAGATTCAATTATACCAACTCCAGTGTTCTTGTCACTGTTCGTGTTTTGGTGCTTGTCTTTGTACGTGATCATCAGTGGTTCAACTTTTTTTTTTTTTGCTGTCAGTTCGTTAACAATGACTGACAAGTACGAATTTACCAAATACATTTAAAGAATTGAACGTTATAATCCGCATTTGAAAGTAAAATGTAAAAAATGTGAATTAATTTAGTCTTCCTTAGAATTTCATCGGTGCATTAAAGAACAGCTCGCTTGTAAAACGATTTAAGCGCAAGTAGTTAACTTTTGTAATTTTTCAAACATACTTGAACAGTTATTTTAATGTGATTCCGATGTAAAAAAACTCTAGATTTAAGCATAAATTTCCTTCAGCTCAATTTACAGGCATTGAAAATATTAATAGATTTTTATTAATATAGATTGGCAGTAATGCCCTATTGGCTATTGGAATTGTCGCACAATCGTACATACCTAACATAGAAGTATTCATCAATGATACCGTAAAACTAGTGCCAAAGGCTGTCATAATTATGAGTATTGTAATATCTTCAGTTTCAGTTATATATTTCGGTGCCATAGCCAAACGTAGTTCACGCTGTATGAAAATTGTAAGTAGAATATTTTTTTCCAGATATATTTTTATTTCGTATTAAATGTTTATTAATTTATTCAATGTAAAACGTAGCATTTTGAAGTTAATATCATAAAATGAAGTCATAACGAATCAATTTGGCTCCTTCGTAAGATTAACAAGCTTAATATTAAGCTCCTTCTAACATTATCACTAAAATACCTTAAGCTTAATATTTTATTTGAAGATAAATGCCGTTTCTCTCCCTTTTTTCATATTTTTATAATCTTAGTAAAATCTAACTAAATACAAAAACAATTCTAAATTGAGCCTACAATGGGAGATTATTCCTTGTCATTTCGATTATTAAACGTTTATTATTAAATAATATAAATGTAAATAATTGTTTTATTTCAATTTAGTATAAGTAAAGAAATAATATTGAAATATGTGCAATGGAAGGTGGTTTGGAGAAGAATTTTCAGTGGCTCGTTGTGTTACATTTATTGTTGATACTCTACTCATGGTTAGTATTAATACTAACGCTTAACATAACATAACGTATCATATAGAGATAACAAAAATTATATATAAAATACTACTTGATTACATATTTCAATATATTTATAACAATGCAAATAAAATGCAACACCATCGTTCTTCATTCCTCACCCATGACATTGCGAGTTGACCCCATGCTTAATCACAATAATTGTGTACGGCCAAATAGCCTTAAAATGTGTTAATATTTTGGATTATTTAGTTAATAAATTACTTTATAAATGATTAAATTAGTAATGTAATCTTACGAGTATATTCTAAACTTATAGTCTTTATTATACAAATCTTTAAAATATTTTAATACATCTGCAGTTTGGAGGTGTTGTGATATTCATGAGTGGTAAACTAGTACGAGAAGAAATAGCGAGCAAATCAAGTTTCGTAAATAACGTCTTGCGTCTTCTTCCCTTATGTGTCATGGTTATCGGTGGTGCAATTTCCATCCTGTCTTTTCTATCAAATTGTGCAGCTTGTTGCAGAAATGCGTGCTGCATAATAACGGTGAGAACTCATGTTATTAAACGTAAATTATGATTTGAAAAAAAATTCTCGTTTTTTTTAGATTAGTATAATTCTTTCTTGGCTGTTAATTGTACAGATTTCGATAGGAATCGCATTGGTTAGAAATAAAGAGAAGGTGAGAATGATTTTCAGATTAACAGATTAACAGATGATTTCTTTAATTAAACATGATTTTTTCAGATTTATTATATAATTGCTGAGAAAATGCACGAATCGATGAAAAATTATTCGAAAGATAACACAACCAAACACGAATGGGATAAATTTCAATCAACCGTCAGTCGATCTCTTTAGACAGTGTTTCCCAAACTTTTTCGACTACCATTGTATATTTGTTTGCTTCAGAATGAATTTTAATCCCTCTTATCATCCACCACCCTTACCTCCTTTGCCTTCCAGCACCCCCTTGGATCTTCAAAGGAACAGTAGCCCCTTGAGAGCGGTAGAAGATCTAAGGGGCCCATTTTGGGAATCACTGCTTTATACAAAAATTGGCATACTTTATACAAATACATAAATAACATAAAAATATCTTTTTTGTTTTGTTTTTAGAAAGCGTGTTGTGGAGTTGAAACTTTAACCGATTGGTTATTGGCTTTAAGGACTATGATTTTACCAGAATCGTGTTGTTATGGCTTTGGTACAGAACCATGTAGTCCTTCATTGAGAGGATATGTAACTGATTAATATATATATTTAAATTTTAAAATTATAAATTAATAAATTTTTAGTAAAATATTCAAAATAATAATTATTATTTTTAGAAAAAAGTATTTCAACAAGGATGCTACAATAGATTGTTGTTTTATGTGGATATAGCAATATATATGTACGTCGTAACGAATTCTATAGTAGGTCTACTTGAGGTAATGATATTGCTTCTTCTTAAAATAATGTATTTGTAAAATTATTAAATTGTCCGATCAATAAATTTACAGTTCATATCAAATTATATATCAATATATTTGAATATTCGACGTATTTTTTACAAAAATGTCGTTTTTCATAGTCATGTATACAGAATTTATCAATTTATTGCAATATTATTTAAATGTATAAAAGATATACAGGTTAAAATATAAAATATAAAGTATATATTATTTGAAGAGCACATATTTATTAGTTTTATCAATAATTTACAAATATTGCGCTGATATCACACAATAAATAATACGAATATATAAAATATCAACGCTCAGACACTGTAATGTTACAAATAAAATAAAATATGAAGAAATTTCAACAGTTTCTTCTTAACTTTTTTTCGTATTGATTATAGTAACAGTCTTTGGAATGCTGTCGTAAAATGAACCACGTATTTCTTAAGCTATATATTACAAATTGAGATTATATTTCCAGAAAAACTTTAATTACATAGTAAAACACAAAGAAGGCTAACATAAAATAGGGCATTTCAATCAGCCAGAAAATTGATACGAGTAAAAAGGATATTGTAAAGTGATAGGTCGTAAAGTAGGGGTTCTAATGCGCTTAAAAATTTATTAATTTTATTTAACTTTGTAGGATAATAAAACAAATTTAAATCATTGCTGTTTTTTCATTGTTACAGAAATAAATAATTTGCAATGTATTTAAAATATATCAAAAAATGAACTTATAAATGAATTTTTTAATATTTATTAAATAGTTTCAAAATTTGACTTACGAAAAATTGAAGTTTTTCGCACTTTTATCTCGTTATAAATAAATTAAAGCTATTATAAATTTAATTATTTACTGAAATTCATTTATTATATTTATGTAAAGTTTTACATTTTAAATTTAGTTTTCCTTAAAAAAAAAATAGGAGAAATTCTAGTTACAAATTGCTTAAAATATAAGTGCGAATAATAACATCTGAAAAAACTTGTAACATGAGAGTTATTTTATTAGTAAATTATACAGGATTTAGCTAAAAAAAAATTAAATAAAGCTACATCTTGCTTCTTCTACATATTAGCGAAATACAAGTGCACGAGAGTATAGGTAATCAATAGTGAGCTATTCTATGACGTAATCATCACGCACCGCTGCCTGGTATCGGCGGTGCAAGACGGTACATTGGGTTATTCTTATTGGGACAAATCCTATCTCGGCTTCTATAAAAAAGAATAGGATTTTTCCTCGTAACAAGGAGAAACGACTAGACACCGAATGTGTGAAGCTTCTCTACATGGCCTCGTTGCTAAATGCCTTTTTGAGTATTTTTTAAACCGGAAAAAGAAACATTTTGTACTAATTTTGAGACTCTTTCAATTTTGTAATTTAACTGAGCCACTATAAGATTTGGCTCCATGAGAAAGGATATGGCGGTGTATGGCGATTACTCCACTACTCATTATCTATAAACTCCTGCATTTGTTTTTCTCTAATACGTAGCAGAAGCTTGGTACAATGTTTTTGTCTACACTCTTTAATCTAGTTTTCTAAACAATCAGAATTTGTGAAGTCAAAATATACAGTATTTATGAAATACAGTACAGTATATGGCTTTAACCTGTTTTCAGTTCTAATCCAACATGAAAATTTATACTTAAGCAAATAACGTGAGACTAAAAGAATTGCGTATAATTTCATTGTGTAAAGTATAAGAAGATTGTTTTAAAATAAATAATATTCGTTAGCAATATATAAAATTATTTACAGTTTAAAATTATCAAACACAATGAAATTTTATAAATATACATTTAATTATTTAATTAATAGTTAAATAACTAACTGTTAATATTTATTTAATTTATTATTTTTATACAGCTAGAGGTTGTTATATACGGAATATTTTACGTTCGAGGCCACGATAAAAGAATAATATACGAAGAGTCTACGTCATCGTCAACTACTTCCACTATTTAATTAAATTTTATTGGAAAAACCTAAATGCTAAATAATAAAATATCTTATAATTTTAATGATTTTTTTTAATTTAACAAACAATTTAAAAATAAGCTTTCCGTATCTGGTCTTGAATTTCATCCAGTTCCTCTCGAGATCAACGAAAGACAGGCGGGCCAATGGACTGGTGGACGAGAGTGGAAATGTAGTTTGAAAATTACAGTCCAATTATTAGATATGTGAAAACTGAAGTGTAAAATATATTCAGAAAATTCTAAAAATAAATAAACCAGCAACGAGTTATTCAACTTTACCGGCAACATTTAAAATTTTGGTGGCGCCATCTGTTATCATATTTTATTAAAAACTTTTTATACTTTTAACTACCGTGTTTCCCCGAAAATAAGACATCCGCAGAAAATAAGACCTAGCACAGATTTTGCCGAATTGCGAAATATAAGACCTCCCCCTGAAAGTAAGACCTAGCGAAGTTTTTTTTTTTAGTCGTAACGGTCATCAACAGATGGTTGAAAGTGGCCGTTGGCTTTTTGAAAGTACAGCCACTGATTGGTCAGCAGACAATTACGCCACACGGCATGATTTGCATAAGACTATGGCTTGGGAATCACAGATTTGCATAATGTTATCGCTGGTGATCGCTAATTGGTCGGCTGGGAATCACGCCACATCACATTTGCATAGTGCTACGGTTCAGTAAGCACTAATTGGTCA